>NC_141151.1:51007942-51313255 GCF_053477565.2 Lygodium microphyllum
TCTCATGTTCCAAATTCCTGTAGGCATGGTTACTAAATCAATAACCCATCTATAGTGAATGGATAAAGGATAGGTAGGCTAAAGCCCATCTCTATGCTTTACCATAGAATACATTTGACAAACATGACAAGACTCAACAAAATGCTCAATGTCTTTATACATGTTTTGCCACCAAAATTTCTCTTTTATTTTGGCAAAAGTACCCCATATGTGTTAGATTTCATGGAAGCAGGAAGGAGAGCAACAGGAAGTGAAGCAACTTTCTTCCTCTCTCTATTCTTCTTCTTATTCATTTAGCACACACATAGTGCATATACAACCTAAGGTCATAAAGACCATTCACACTAGAAGTAACACCAACTTATTTAATATACCTAACTGATCTAGCCAGACTAGCTGTGTCCAGCTCATGTCGGTCAAACACACATGTACGAGCTTGATATTCTAACACTCCCCCTCAAGCTCAAGACAGCATATGTACTCCAAGCAGCTCTCTAAAACCACAGAACTTATCTTTACCCAAGGACTTGGTAAAGATATCCGCTACCTGTTCATCAGTCTTCACATGCATAAGATCAACTCGTCCTGCAAGAACCATCTCTCTGATGAAATGGTAGTGTACCTCTATGTGTTTCATCCTAGCATGATAGACTGGATTCATAGCCAGGAGTACACTACTCAGATTGTCACATAGTAACTTCACTGGAGCATCTACCTGTATGTCCAAATCAGCCATAAGCTTGAGCAGCCATGAAATCTCGCATGCTGCCAATGCAGCACCCCTGTACTCTGCCTCAGTACTTGACAAAGCAACCGTAGGCTGCTTCTTGCTGCTCCAGCTAATCATGCCACTACCAAATCCAAATGCATATCCACTTGTAGATCTACTATCATATGAGGAACCTGCCCAATCTGCATCTCTATATCCAGTCAATATCAAGGGCTTATTTTTGACATAGAACAGCCCATACTCTACAGTGGACTTAACATATCTCATAATCCGTCTAACTGCATCCAAGTGCGGCTTTTTAGGCTTCTGCATAAACTGGCTTATGAGCCCTACAGCATAGCTCAAGTCAGGCCTAGTTATGGTCAAGTAAATCAAACTGCCAACCATCTGCCTGTACATAGTCACATCCTCTACTTCAGCCCCAGTGTTCATGTCTAGCTTGACATTCTGATCAAGAGGTGTATCCAGCGGTTTGCATTCAGCCATGCCATACTTCTTCAGCATCTCTATGGCATAGTGCTTCTACATTAGCCATAACCCATTGTTAGCTGGAATTACCTCAATGCCTAAGAAGTACTTCAGTTCTCCCAGGTCTTTCATGTCAAATTTAGATTTCAGCATCTTCATCACATGCTGTATGCCCAAGTCATCATCACCAGTGATTATCAAATCATCAACATATATGACCAGCACTACTAAACCTCTGTCAGTCTTCTTTAAAAATAGGCTATGATCAGCCCTACCAACAGCAAAACCCAATCTCTGCAAGTAGTTACTGATCCTAGCATGCCAAGCTCTCGGAGCCTGTTTCAGCCCGTATAATGCCTTTTTTAGCCTGCATACATAATGCTGAAAATCAGGGTGAGCATACCCTTCCGGCTAAACCATATAGACATCCTCTGCTAGGTCACTGTTAAGAAATGCATTCTTAACATCCATCTGCTACAATTTCCAGCCTTTAGCAGCAGCCAAGGCAATCACAGTGCGTATGGTTGCCATCTTGCCAACAGGGCTGAATGTTTCCTCATACACAAGTCCATACTGTTGGGCATACCCCTTTGCAACCAGCCTGGCTTTGTATCTCTCCACACTACCATCTGACTTGCATTTGATTTTGTAGACCCATTTGCAGCCAATGGTCTTTTTCCCTTCAGGCAGTGGTACTAAATCCCATGTTTTATTTTCAGCCAAGGCATTCATTTCTTCATCCATGGCTACACAACAATTCTCATCTTTCACTGCTTCAGCATATGTACTTGGTTCTTTGACCTCCATCACTTTTGTCATGTACGCATAATGCTTTGCAGAGTAGCCACTGTATGTCAACCTATCAAT
This sequence comes from Lygodium microphyllum, assembly GCF_053477565.2. Classification (NCBI taxonomy): domain Eukaryota; kingdom Viridiplantae; phylum Streptophyta; class Polypodiopsida; order Schizaeales; family Lygodiaceae; genus Lygodium; species Lygodium microphyllum. The sequence goes on from NC_141151.1 coordinate 51,010,008, forward strand.
AGGGTATCTGACCCTCTGCGAGTGTCTAAGCTGTGGTGCACTACTCGATTCCCCTCTCTCATGAGGCGGAATATACTTGCTTTGCCTTGTGCTACGCATATAGACAGTCGAAATACCAAGTTCCCTGTCTAAAGTATCACTAGACTCATAGCCCGAAGTCATTCTTCCAGGTGTCATCATACCAGATGCATCCTCAATAACTTTCTCTTTTCCTTTGTTGTCCAAGACATCATGTCTCCCCCTCATTGACATACCGGTGTCAGTGGACGACGAGCTCCTCAATTTCCCTATCCATGGGGATACTGTTTGACTACGAGGTCCTGTCATAACAATACTCTGCTATAAATCAATTGTAGAGACATGAGTGGAAGGAGTATCCACTGGCACTGCAACTGGCGATACATACCAAGAACCCATCTCATCAAAGATAACATCCCTGCTTACCAAAGTCTCCCTGGTAGAGGGATCATAGCATTTGTATGCCTTCTTCTCCTGCGAATATCCAATGAAAACACACTTATGTGCTTTGGGATCCAACTTCTTCCTTTTCTCATCTGGAATATTCACATAAGCAAGACAGCCAAAGACTTTCATGTGACTTACATCCGGCTTATAGCCATACAACTTCTCAAATGGTGTCATCTCATGAATACCTGCACTGGGAGTCCTGTTCAAAATGTATACGGTTGTCATAACAGCCTCTGCCCAATAGTAAAGTGGCATATGCTTTTCATTCATCATAGCCCTAGCAGCTTCCATCAGAATTCTATTCTTCCTTTCAGCTACTCCGTTTTGTTGCTGAGTGTAGCTGCAGGTGAGCTGCCTACAAATGCCATTTTCAGCCAAGAAATCATCAAATTCATTTGATACATACTCCCCACCACTATCAGATCTCAAGCAAGAGATGTAGCATTCAACCTCCTTCTCAACCTGTGCTTTAAATTTCTGAAAAACAGCAAAGACCTCATCTTTTGTTTTCAATATGTAAATCCAGGTATATCGACTGTAGTCATCAATGAAGGATACATAATATCTGGAACCTCCCATAGATACATTATGAGCTGGCCCCCAAACATCAGAGTGCACTAACTGCAATGGGCGTGTACTCTGTCGTACATGCTTGACAAATGGCAATCATGACTGCTTACTGAACTGGCAAGCCTCGCATACATGACCAATATCTGAATATTGGAACTTCGGTAACCCTGTAACCATCTATTTCTTTTGCATAATTTGCAGCCTTTGCAAATTGACATGCCCCACTCTATTGTGCCATATTTTCAAATCCCTAATAGTGCCTGAACCATGGGCAAACATAGCTGAATTCAGCTTTGGCAAAAAAGCATCAAGAGTAAACATTCTACCATTCCTGTGACCATGAGCTATCAACTTGCAGCCATTGACAAATTCTTCAATAAAGCATCCATGCTTATTGAATCTAACCTGCAAGTTCTGCTCTGTCATCTGACCAACAGATAACAAGTTCTTCGTAATTGAAGGGACATCCAATGCTATGTTGCGTGTCATCACCTGTGCATACATAGCCATGCTTTTCAGCCACCATATCCGTGAACCAATCACCATGAGGGGTCATGTGATTCGACGCCCCCGAGTCAATGTACCACACTGCATCATCAGATGATTTTTCAGCAGCCTTATCTTTGACATACTACATGGCAAACAGTCTATCACCAGAGTCATCTGCCTGACTGGACGTAGCATAATGTCCATGCTGCTTGCCCTTCTGGTTTCCCTTCTTCTTCCAGTAGTCCTTTGCAATATGCCCATACTTTCCACAGTAGTGACAATCCTTATCTTTATTTGGATTGTCTGACTGACGCTGCTGCTGCCATGAGCCTCTGCCACGGGAGTTAGATCTCCCCCTGCCTCGAAAGTTTCCACCACCTCTTGCATTTGATGACTGCTGATTGCTATTACTGTAGGATGCATTCTGCTGGCCTCCTCTGCCAGATCCATAGCCTCTACCACGGCTACCGCGACCACGCTGATTCGAGTAAAAAATTGCATCCTTATTCTTTGAGCTGCTTGACCCTATAGCTAAGCCAAGCTTCACCTCTTCATGAATCAATAATGCAACCAACTCATTAAAGTTAGGCATCTCAGCCCGCATAGATACTGAAGTGTCAAAAGACTTGTACTCCAAACCCAAGCCATTTAAGGTCACTGCAACCATATCCTCATCTTCTACCTGTGAGCCAACAGATGCCAGCTGATCTGCTATGGTCTTAACCTATGTGACATAATCTTGTATGGATCTGTTCTTCCTCTCCATGTTATTGAATTTCTGCTTCAGTTGTATCTTCCTTGCACTTGTAGTTGTGCCATATTATTTGACCAATATATTCTATGCATCTGCTGGGGATTTACAGTTCATGATCTGCATCACCATAGCATCCGAGATACATAATGACAACCAATGTAAAACCCTACGAGATCTTTCCGTCCAAGCTCGATGCGCTCGTCTTTGATCAGCTGTGGGATTCCTATCTAGAACTTCAGGTTCAGCCTCAACACCTGTCACTAAGTCCCAATATCCTTTGCCTATTAGAAAGTTCTCCATGCGGAACTTCCATATTGCATAATTGTTGCTATCAAGTTCTATCAGCATTTGCCATGCTGTAGACCTTGCCTGACTACCTGCAAACCAAGATCTTCTTAACAGTTCAACTTCAGCCCGGAACTGTTTATGACATTCTTCTGCAATTAATTGCAGTAAAAAACCAAGGTATTTCAGCCCATTGACAGTCCAAAACAGCTCACAACCAAGTGGCTTAACCTGTGAGTAAAACAGTCAGTGCAAATACTATGTATTCACTTCGGTTTGAACTCCTGCAACCTCACTACCAGGGTACATATATGCAGTCTGAAAACTGTAATTATGTGAGTGACCAGCAGTGATTTCAAGCCCAAAACTGAGTAGTATACATGGCATACATGTCCCAAACCTTCATAGACATCTGCTAGTATATGTAGCAATCTGAGCATAACCAATGAGGCACAAATCAGTGCATAGATAGTAGGTATAAGTATCAAGCCTTCTGCTTACAAATTGCAATTAGCAACTTCTCAATAAACCACTGTCAGTCTATCTCCAAAACATCCTCAAATCATGTCAGACATTCACTTTGAAGTGTTAGGTTCAATACATGAGCATTCGGGTAACTATAGGCATCCTGTCTTCATGAATCCAATTCATATATTGCATTTACTGCTTGCAACCACTGACACAATGTCACTGCAGTAATCACCAGCCTTAGACTTCAACTTCCATGATCCCTTGATGCTTAACCCAATCCATAAACCTTTAGCATACATATCCCATGTCATACATATGATAAATCCCAGCCAAGTGTCATGTAATGCTTCAGTGAAAGCTAATGCTTGCTGCCCACTGTTCTGAGACAGGTTTCCAGCCTATTTTGCTGTCCAGATCTGAGTATTTTCTTCAAGGAACTTCAGCTCAAAGGCATGAGAACTGATACATATGTCTTCCAGAGTGCTCCTAGGCTCCAATGAGGTCCATAAAGCATGTCAGAGAGCTTCAAGGCTCTTCCAAAGTATTGCATATGCTGTATATACACAGTATATAGCAGTTTAGCCTTCTGTCCCAGGTCTCCGTACTCTGATTTTAGCTCATAACAGAGCTCCAACACAAGCAATGGCTTCTTGTAACCCTGAACTACCTTCCAATATATGCTCACTAGCATTTGATGACTTCTTGTACAGTGCTCATGTCAATTTTGCTTCAGCAGAAGCCATGCCTTCATCAAGCGCAAACACGCAGGTCTGCCAGGAGTGTACAACAGCACCATTTGATGATAATAATCATGATAGGGCCCACACTAATACTCAATCAAGCCTTTGAAGACTCCTCAGCAAGCTACAACTCCTCCTTCAAGCAATAGGAATCCAATGCTTCACAGTACATACCTCTGTGTGACCATTGATGGAAATGACAGTCAGTCCTCTTCCTTTTCCAGCTCTTCAGGTCACTCTTCAAGTCTTCTTCTTGAGTGCATTCCACTAGTGAGCCCATTCATGGCTCTGATACCATGTTAGATTTCATGGAAGTAGGAAGGAGAGCAACACGGAGTGAAGCAACTTGCTTCCTCTCTCTATTCTTCTTCTGATTCATTTAGCACACACATAGTGCATATACAACCTAAGGTCATAAAGACCATTCACACTAGAAGTAACACCGACTTATTTAATATACCTAATTGATCTAGCCAGACTAGCTGTGTCCAGCTCATGTCGGTCAAACACACATGTACGAGCTTGATATTCTAACAATATGCCTCTATGACCAGCCAATAGGCTTTCATGGAATTCTTGCATGACCTATCTTTGTGTCTTTTTGTCACCTAAGACACGAATAGGCGCCCTTTCTTTCTTTTTTGCATGCCTCCAAAGGTAGCCATCTTTAAGAAAAAAACCATAGGCTTTTCTCTTAATTCTCTTGAACTCTTCATTAGTCCATTCTTCCTTCTTTGTCATAGTGCTCAAAAATTGGCCAATTTTTAGCCAATCATCTGCATAATATTCTTCTTTAAAGTGTGAACAAACCATAACAAAACATGGAATATGCTGTTTACTAGCTGTCCATTGTCTTTCTTTGGTTGATTCATCCTTCCTTGCTAATGTAAAAGTTGCTTTAACAGCTGAACCTGTTGTTCTTGCTGTAATTTTTGTTGTACCTGCATTAACAACATCATTTATAAACTCTGATTCTTCTTCATCCATCATTTCTTCTTCATCCATATATCTGGCACGTGAAAGCATGTTAGCAACTGGATTATCTCTACCTGTAATATGTTTCAAATTAGGATTTAAGGATTTAATATAGGCTATCCATCTTAGCATGGCTATGTCAGGAGTGGAACAGTTGGCTATCATGCCCAAGAGTGGAAGGCAATATGTCTCAACTATAACATGTGCGCCCATGAAGTACTCCCTGTCACATTTTAATGCAGTTACTACTCCCCAAAGCTCTCTTTTAATTTGAGCATACCTTCTTTGTCGTTCATTAAGAACCTTCGCTCCAAAGCGGATTACATATATGTTGCCTTCAAGGTCTTCTTGACTAACTGCCCAACCTATTCCAATAGGACTTGTGTCCACTGTGAGTATAATGGGCTATCCATTAGAGTAGCTAGCCCTCTTTAAAGTGGGAGCTGAAGTCAGCATTTTCTTGAGTTTTCGAATAGCCTGAGTGTGTTCTTTTGTCCATAGAAACCTTTGGCCCTTTCTTAGAAGCTGATAAAGATTTTCAGCAACATGGGCAAAATGTGGTATCCAAATAAGGTAGAAGACACATGCACCAATAAATCTTCTCACTTCCGAAACATTTGTACATTCTTCTTGCATTTTGCTGATTGCATTTATTTTAGATAGAGAAGGCTTTCGGCCATATGGACCACACATATGTCTGACCACAAGGATTTCTTCAACTCCAAAAACAGATTTAGCTCCTGAACGAGTAAGATGAACTTCTTCTAATTTAGATAGGATTTGAGCACAATCATTAATATGATCAAAAACAAACTTTCGACATCCAAGTTCATTGAGTTCTTCATTTTTCTCATGAACTTCACATCCTTTGATTGGAACATCATCAAGAAAAGGAAGAGTCAATAGAGGAATATAATCCCTCAATACTTTATGCATAGCATTCATCATGTGAGCTACTGAATTCGTAGCCCCTTGAGGTAGAGTACACATGCGGACTAGGCCAAGAGGCATCTTCATTGTGGTAATGTCACGGCTTTCCAAAGCAAGCTGAAATTGGTCGTAGCCTTAATATAAGTTTCCCATGGAATAGATTGCCCTTTTTGCAAATGCTTCAGCAAACTCATCCACAATTGGTCCCGATCCAACATTTCTTATAGTGACTTTATTGATAGGTTGCAGATCTTGAATGAATCGTAAAGATCCATTCTTCTTAGGTACGGTAAACCATCGGTTGGAATATGGAGCTGAAGATGGCTCCAATATTCGCATTTTTATTTTTTCATTTAAAAGCTCCAATAATTTAGGAAAATGAGCCCTTGGAACCGGAATTGGTTTAAGATTCCAAGGCACATGTGGAACTGTAAAAATTACCATTGGTGCCACAATGCTTGGATCCACACAGCCAATTTCATGTGGCTAAAATGAAAAAGCTTTACCATGGTTCTTTAACATCTGCATGAAGATTTGCTTTTCAGCTGGCAAGAGAAAAGAGTTGTCACCAATTTTTAGCTTTTTTAGACTTTCTGCTGTAAATTGGTGACCAATATCTTTAGGATCACGAAGGCTTGGTTGTTTGGAAGCCCTTTCTGCTAGCCCTTCGCTTTCAGGTGGTAGAGGAGTAGCTACCAGCTTGACCTTCTTATCAACTATTTTATACTTTGCTTCTACTCTTGCTTCATCCTTGTTTGGTTGTCCAAAAGCTTCATAATCTGCAAATTCTTGAATTATGTCATACATATCCAATGTACATACCTGTATGGACTGATTTTTAGCTTGATTTTCTACATGAATGGCTGTATAAATTTCAGCCATTGTATCATTATAATTCAGCCCATAAAATAGTCCTGAAATTTCTTCATCTTTAGGTAAAACATCAATTTGCTTCAGCTCTTGCTCCATATGACTCAAATACTTTCTTTCAAACCTGTTCATGGCTGAAAACTGTTTATAACAGCCCACTCCATAGGTTGAAAAAACCTGCAAATCAGCTTTTGGCCTTGCCTCCTTCATATGTGGAGGCAATTTTTTGTGACATGATGCACTGCCATAGCCTCCACTTATAGCAACGCTACCCGAAAACTCTTAAATTCTCGGGCATTAGGAGGAATAGGATGATCTCTCAATCAATCCCTATTCCGATGGTGATTAACATAGACAATTATGAATTGAACAGCTTTATCATTATCCTTGCTTCTTATCCGAGCATATGATGAACCATCATCAAGAGCCTTTGTCTCTAAACGAGACTCGAAAATAAATGGTTGTCCAAGAATGATTGGATAACTGCAAGAATCTTGAACAAAGAAATGAAATTCATCTTTTACATTACCAATAGTAACTTGTACATAAGGACATGCTGCATAAAGATCGCCAGAAGAGTTATTGGATGCCTTCATGTACCACCCTGGGTCCACATCAATGGGCCATCCACCATTCTCATAGAGACTTCTTGACATAACATTAATTTCTGAACCATGGTCTATAAGGGCAATGCATGGAGTTTCTTTCTCACAGATTTTAACAACAGTTTCAGTAGTCGCCCTTGCCCAATGGGTACGAGAATAGTGTGTAAAATATTACACGGCGTAGCGAACAGAATCTGAGAAAGAGATAGAGAGTACACAACAGATAAGAGGAGAATCAGTAAATTCTTTAACTCCAAACAACTGATACAAAGATGGCTCTGTCCACTCGTGCGCTTCCACTGTGTGAAGTTTAGATGGCGATCTAGACAGAAGATAGGTGAAGAGTTTAAGGCTAGCTGGAACAACAACTCTGACTGGGTGAAAGATGAGTGAGTGATGGCTGCGAAGGGGTTTAGCTTTTATAGCCCGCGAAGGTCGTTAGGTCAGCCTGCTGACCGACCTACCATATGAGCCTCCACTAGTCGGCCAGGGAATATTCCCCGGACCCCACAATAGGGGCCCCTTTTAACTCCCTTACCACGCAACTCAATGCAATGTGCCTCGAGTTGCTACCAGCTTAACCACTTCGTCTAACCCAAAGATTAGACCCACAACAGTCACCTTTTTGCCATCCGGTCACATAGACCTCATCTGATATACAAGTCAGGACTCAACCAATGTCCGGGCTCACATTTGGCTTCTCCTCATAATGGGGGCCTTACAACTTTGAGCACCATGGATCATTGGTAGCATCTAATGAGGGTGGGGCATTGATCATATCTAACACCCCCCCTCAATGTCCACTCATAGGTGAACTATCTCCTCGGTCCAATGCCGAGTCTCTGAAGATGAACTTGAAGCAGATCCTTCGTAAGTGCTTTGGTGAAGATATCTGCTCCATTCTCCTCTGTTAGACAGTAGACCAATTCCACTATCCCATCCTCCATCAAATCACGCACATAGTGATACTGGATCTCTATATGTTTGGTGCGTGCATGAAACACTGGATTTTTGGCAATGGCGATGCAACTCTGATTGTCACATCTCAGCACAGTTGGTTCTTCATCCTGCACTCCCATATGCCATAGAATCCTTCTCAACCATACGGCCTCACATGCAGCAAAACAAGCTGCCTTGTACTCTGCTTCGGTAGAAGACAATGCCACTGTTGGTTGCTTCTTACTAATCCAAGAGAAAATTCCTGAACCCAAAGAGAAACAATAACCAGAAACTGACTTCCTGGAATCAATGTCTCCTGCCCAATCTGAGTCACAGTTCCCCACAAGAGAAGTTCCGAAACTGTATGTGATACCATAGTCAAGAGTTTTCTTCAAGTATCTGAGCACCCGCATCCCAGCCTTCCAATGACTCTCATGAGGTTTGTTTGAGAACCTGCTCAAAACACCAACAGCAAAACTGATATCTGGTCTGGTGTTACACAAGTAGATCAGACTGCCGACCAACCTCCTATACCTCCCAATGTCTGCTAATGCTGATGTATCCTCGACGGATAACTTTGCATTCACCTCCATAGGTGTAGCTATCTCCTTGCACTCGGTCATGCCAAATGCCTTCAAGATCTCCCATGCATACTTCTTCTGAGAGATGAAGATCTTTCCTGGCTCTTGCCAGACTTCAATCCCCAAACAATAGTGCAGCAAGCCCAAGTCTGTCATTTCAAACTCAGAACTCAAAGCCTTTCGAGTTTGGTTGATCATATCTTCATAGTTATCTATAATAAGAAGGTCGTCCACATATAGGACAATCACTACAGACTTTTTACCATCCCTGTAAACATACAAGTTAGCATCTGAGGCACATCTTTTGAAGTTTAGGTTTAAAAAGAACCTATCTATCCGTTGGTACCATGCTTTGGGGGCTTGTTTCAGCCCATACAATGCCTTCTTCAGTTTACACACTTTGTTCTCAGAATGGGGGGCCTCAAACCCTGGTGGCTGAGCCACGTACACCTCCTCCTTGAGGTCACCATTTAAGAACGCTGACTTAACATCCATTTGGTACACAGACCACTTCTTGTGGGCAGCCACTGCAAGTACTGTGCGAATAGTGGTCATTCTGGCAGTTGGGGCAAATGACTCTTGAAAATCAAACCCTTCAACTTGTGAAAATCCTTGGGCAACCAGTCTAGCTTTGTACTTTTCTAAGGTACCATAAGCCTTGTACTTTACCTTCCAGATCCACTTGGTGCCAATAACCTTCCGCTTTGCTGGTCGATCCACTAGCTCCCAAGTGTCATTCTTCATTATGCTGTCATACTCCGCCTGCATAGCAGCCTTCCATGATGGATCTGCAAGTGCTTCTTCTAAGTCAGTTGGCTCCTTTACTTCTCTCATAATCTCAACCATCAAGGACATATTGACTATGTGAGCAGAAGCCCTCCTTTGCTCCTCTATTCTCTGAGACCTCCTTGGTCCGTTTGCCTTCTCCTCAACAGATGCAGGCATAGGATTATTGTGGTCATAGAGCTGCTTCACCCAGCATGGCAATGGCTTTTCTGGTGGGTTGATGTCAGGTTGGTGAACTTTTTCCTCATCATCTGAAGATGATGCTTCCTCCTCCTTAAGGATAGGGATAGCTCTCGAGACAGGTTCATAGTGGACTACTTCTTCGCTTGATGATAAAGTGGAAGAACTTGCCTTCTCCTCCTCCACTGTATGCGGCTCCTCCTTGAACACCACATCACGGCTCGCGATGATCTTCTTTGCCTCTTGGTCATATAATTTGTAAGCCTTCTGCTCATCACTATAACCCAAGAAGATACATTTTCTGCTTTTTGGTTGTAACTTGTTTCTCTTCTCATCTGGAACATGTGCATAACATTCACATCCAAAAATTCTGAAATGTGAGACAGATGGTTTCTTACCAGTGTAAGCCTCATGAGGTGTTTTTCCCTTGAGAGCCTTTGTATAGCTCCGGTTTAGAATGTAGACTGCAGTATTAACAGCTTCAGCCCAAAAATGGTTAGGCAATCCCTTGCCCTTTAGCATGCATCTTGCCATCTCCACAATGGTGCAATTCCTGCGTTCCACAACACCGTTCTGCTGAGGTGTGTGAGGCGTCGTCAATTGACGCTTGATCCCTTTGCTCTTGCAAAAGCCTTCAAACTCCTTTGAGTTGAACTCACCACCACCATCTGTTCTAAATTTCTTCACACTTTTCCCTGTTTCATTCTCAACAAGTATTAGCCATTCTTTAAACTTACCAAAAGCTTGAGCCTTATCGCGAAGGAAGTACACCCACATCTTCCTACTGTAGTCGTCGACAATCAACATAAAATAAGAAGATCCCCCCAAGGCCTGTGTAGGCATCTTACCACACAAGTCAGCATGCACCAACTCTAGAGGAGCCTGTGCTCTATTCTTGCTTTCTTGTGGAAATGCCTTTCTCTGTTGCTTGCCCATCATACAAGCTTCACATGGTTCCTTCAATTCAGTTATTGTAGGTAGGTGAGCAACCATACCTTGCTTTTGCATCTCCTTCAATACTGCAAATCCGATGTGTCCAAACCTTTCATGCCAAAGCTTACTTGTGCCCACTCCAGCGGTGGCTGTAAGAGCACTTAGCTCATACAGGTTGTTCCTTCTTTCTCCTTTGCCAACAATTGTGCCAGCACTATCAATAATTTCTGCACCTGTCTTCTTGAACCTCACTTCATGACCAAGATCAGTTATGGCAGCAACTGATAAGAGATTTCTCCTGATTTCGGGAACATACAACACATTTGAAAGCTTTTTGACTTCACCATTTGCAGCAACAAAAGAAATAGTACCTGTGCCCGCAGCAGGGCATTTAGCATCATTTCCAACCGTCACAGTGATGGATTCTTGTAGAGGCTGCATAGAACTGTATAGACCTTTCTTGTTGGTCATGTGACGGGAGGCCCCACTATCCAACACCCATGAGTCAGTGGTAGATTCTTCTTGCGCCGAGGAGCACACTTCCTCAATGGTCGCCATGAATAATTCCAACTCTGCTTCAGCCGTATTTCCTGTCTCTTTCCCTTTACTTTTAAGGGTACCATTCTTTTCATCTGCCTTCTTGACACAACAATCTGCAGTTGCATGTCCTTTCTTCTTACAGTAGAAGCCCTCTCCTTGAAACTTCTTCTTGCCGCCCTTCTTCTTTTTGTCACCATCATTTTTGGTGGAGGAAACACCTTTGCCTTTTGCATTGGCAGAGAATGCAACATCTCCATTGTTGCTTCCTTCTCAGGCTTTCAGCCTCAACTCCTCCTCCATTAATAATGCACAAAACTCCTCAAAAGTCAAAGCTTGTGGTCTCACCTGAGTATTAAGGGCAGTTACTAGTCCATCAAACTTTTGTGGACAAATCTGAAGACACCTCCGAGCTAGCTCTTCGCTAGTCTTTTGTATCCCAGCGCCAGCCATTTGGTCGCGCAGATTCTTAATCTGAGTGATGAATGCTTCAACCGTCTCTCCTTCAGCAAACTTCTCCGCTGCTAGTTGATTCTCCAAGTTTTGAATCCTTGTTTGGTTTCGTGTTTCATACTGACTCCTTAGTACATTCCAAGCCTTTGACGCTTTGGTTGTATGCTAAATCAGAGTCAAAACACTATCAGAACAGCTTGTAACTAAGGCACACAATGCATCTGCATTCCTTCGTTTCCAAGCTCGTAGAGGATCTGCATTCGGAGGAATCATCACACTAGGATTTGATGGGTCGAGGGTAGGCTATGGCTCTGCGTCAGTCCCCAGCACAGTCTCCAGAAGCTCATAAGAATCAAGGATAGTTGTAATTTTAAACTTCCACAATATGTAGTTTGTACCATCTAACTTGCCTTCGCTGAAGGTTGGTGGACGAATCCTCAATGTTTGAATAGCCGGTACAGCAACACCACCTCCTGCACTGCTTCCTGATGCGCCAGAACTGCTTCCCGGAGTTGACATCGTTTCTCTTTGCTGTTGAAGCCTTTGCCTCTTGCACGCTCTCCGATCTCTAGAGCCCCCTGGGCTCTGATACCATGTAAAATATTACACGGCGCAGCGAACAGAATCTGAGAAAGAGATAGAGAGTACACAACAGATAAGAGGAGAATCAGTAAATTCTTTAACTCCAAACAACTGATACAAAGATGGCTCTGTCCACCCGTGCGCTTCCATTGTGTGAAGTTTAGATGGCGATCTAGACAGAAGATAGGTGAAGAGTTTAAGGCTAGCTGGAACAACAACTCTGACTGGGTGAAAGATGAGTGAATGATGGCTGCGAAGGGGTTTAGCTTTTATAGCCCGCGAAGGTCGTTAGGTCGGCCTGCTGACCGACCTACCATATGAGCCTCCACTAGTCGGCCAGGGAATATTCCTCCCTGGACCCCACAATAGGGGCCCCTTTTAACTCCCTTACCACGCAACTCAATGCAATGTGCCTCGAGTTGCTACCAGCTTAACCACTCCGTCTAACCCAAAGATTAGACCCACAACAGTCACCTTTTTGCCATCCGGTCACATAGACCTCATCTGATATACAAGTCAGGACTCAACCAATGTCCGGGCTCACATTTGGCTTCTCCTCATAATGGGGGCCTTACAACTTTGAGCACCATGGATCATTGGTAGCATCTAATGAGGGTGGGGCATTGATCATATCTAACATAGTGACTACTTGGAATAAAGTGAGTTTCACTTTCTTCTTGCATGTTGTGAAGAAGAGTCTCTTTCTTATGCATGGGCTGCACTTTAGATTGAGAAGTTTCCACCATTATGGCTTCTTCAGCTTCTGCTTCATAAATGTCTTCATCTTTGGCTTCTATGGCTGCAATTAATTCTTTGATTGCCTCCAGTCGAATCCCTTGGATTTTCAGCTTCTCTTCATCCTGCAAATACACATGAAGTACTTGCAAAAAATCATGTACAGATTCTTCAGTTTCCTCACCAACATATTGTCTTTTTTGTTTAATTACATCAATTATTACATCATGAAATCCTCGTTTTGCAATACCGAGAATTTCACCTAATGTAAATTCAATTCTGCTTCCAAAAATCCTTTCTTCTAGGTTCCGTTTAAGATCCGTTGCGGTCTCTATGTCAGACTGCAACTTGTAACTGGGATGTTTGCCTTTTCTTTTTCCTTCTGTTTTCCTTGCTTGAGGGGCTTCTCCCATGTCAAATTTTGGTGGTGGCAGATTTTCAGCAGCCTTCTGTTGGTCTGGTTTGCTTCTTGTTATGCGTTTAGCCGGTCCTGAAGAGGAAGGACCAGCAACATCTTCTTCTCTTATTCTCTTTTCTTCTATCATGGCTTATTGATTATTAATTTCAGCTAACCGGGCAAAAGCTGAAAATGAATCCATAGGCTTGGACCATCCGGTTCTTCCTCAAATACATTGGCTGGCAGTGGTTAAATCATCCTTAGTTGCCTTGCCTTGCTCCATGCGTTCCAAGGCCTGCATCCACACTTTAGATTTTGCATTAGTTTTACATGTTTTAACAATTTCATTAGTTGGCTCAATTTGCAACCCATAAATTGCAGCATCAACAGTTGCATAGGCCGTTCTTGTTGCCAAATCCTCCAATCTTTTCTTCATGCCACCGTTGCCAAAGTTTGGCTCAAGAGGAAGCCTGGTTTCGGTTGCATGAATTTTTCCATCCTTCCAAAAGACTAATTTTTGTGCTTCAGCTTCACGGAATGCACCGCACTCCCTCTTGTCATGCTGAAGGCTATCACACCAAATGCAACGTCTTTTGAAGCCTTCTCATGTAGGTCTTTGGGCGGTTGACCAACCCCTTTCTTCTACTTTAACATCAAGCCTTTCTACTTTAGAATTAATTTCTGTTAAATTAAGATGGAGATCCTACATGCTTTTAATTAACTCGTCCATGACATCCTTCTTTGGAGAAGGAACATCAGAATTTCTTGATTGCTCGGCCATAGAGACAAGAGGTTGAGAAACTGGAACAGGATCCTTCATAGATTCAGTTGTTACAGGGGTTGATCCCCATCTTAGGCGCAATCGCTTTCTTTGAGCAATCATATCAACTACTTCAATGACATCACTCCAAGCAGTCTTCAATCCCGACTCAGATTCAGGGTCTTCAAGTCGGTCAGTCAATTTCTCCTGAAGAGAAGAATTTGCAGCTTTTAAAAATAATTCAATCTTTTGACTTTCCATACATTTTTGGTCATCGGGATCTAGTTGGGCAAATTTGCTTTCAAACTCTCGATGAAGAGCAGTAGCAGTTAGACCCTTATTGGGCCTTTGGACCCATTCGGTGAAGATTTTCTTTGTCATAAGGCCAGAATCTTCAAGGAAAAATTCTTCTTGAAGAGCCTTCTTGAACACAATCCATCCTACATCTTTTTGGGAAAGACCATGAATTTGGTCCTGGAGACCATGCACAGCCAGGCGGGCAAAGTAACGGCTCCAGGCATGTTGAGGAACTCCAAAGAAGACCATCTTGTCAGTGTAGAGGCAGATAAAAGAGGACACATTTTTCCCATTAAATTGCTTGAGCTCATGCCCAACTGCTTCTAAGGCTTTAATGGCAGCAGCATCAATCCGCTCTTCTTCTTGTCTCCATTGTTGTTGCAAATGCAATTGCTACTGAAATTGCAGCTGTTGTTGTTGGCTCTCTTGCATTAGACGAACCAACTGTTGCAAAGCATCTCCTCCCGAACTTGATGATTCTCCCATTGGACTTCTTCTTCCGCAGCGGACCTTTACATTGGGTTCACCACTCTCATCGCGTTAAGAGTTGAAGGTCTACCACCGGGGATTTTAGTGTAGAAGAAGAGTTTAGGATTCAAGATTCAGAAAGGGAAAATGGATTGAGGTTTAATAAGATCCGGGATTTAGAAATGATTTAGGTACGGAAGAAGAGTTCAAGCCTTCTCACTATGTACTTAGCATTCATGAACAGAAGGAATAAGACTAACTTGATTACATCAAATGCCTCAGGATACATACATCATATCATAAAGGATATTTTTAGATTTTCAATTCATTTATGAATGTCAAATGCAAGCTCTAATGGCATTTATTTCATGTACATAGATGAATTTCAACCCTTTGGAACAAGTATATTGTTGATAGATTCAAATGCATCCAAGATTTGGGCCAAAGATACATGAAATGAATTGAAAAAGTATAATTTTAGCTTCAACCCTATTTTAAAACAAAAAATTCCAGCCCATAATCAAGTTCAAAATGAGTGCATAAACTCAAGAAGAAGCACTTTTGATCATCTATGATCAATGTCCTGAAGAAAAGAGGTCATTTCCCTCCATTACAACCATAAAAAACCCATGTTTGCTCATAAAAATGGATCATAACAATGGGCTGCCCTGTTTATGACTGGTTATTATAGCCCATAACAATCCATAAGTCTTCAATATCCTCACCCTTTGCTTGCCCCAAAGTCACTCAAGTACTTGGGTACAAGTTGGGCTTCATTGGACCAAAAAAAAGGTAAACAAGATGAGAGGAAGTCGTGCATACGAGCAGGCTGAATACTCTTCTCTCAGATTTCCCTCTTTTATAGACTATTTCAACATGTATTTTCGTCAGACCAAAGAGGCAGAGAAGTGGAGCTCTCACCATGTTTACATCTTCAGTAGTTGGGCATGTTAATCTTCAGTTTGCATGCTCCATTTCATGCACCATAGCTCCAGCTCTCTCCAGTTTGCCTCAGATAGTGCAACCCGCATTTTGCGCCGAAAAATGCGAGCTGCTCTCTGCTAAGTCCTTGGTCACTTTTTGACCAGCCTAGGTCACTTGCTGGTCACTTAAGTCAGTTACTTCTGGTCCCATGTGGACCTAGTGGACTTTTGACAGTTTTTGGCATCATTCTTGGATTCTGACCATATTTTTGTACCTGAATTAATGTGATTTATCCTGCACACTATCAATTACTTCCAGATGTCTAAGTTGTAGGTTCCCATTGTTTGAAGAGGAGAGAGAGACAGGGTTGAGCAAATGTCTAAACCATTCAGGTTCCATCATCTTCTTCTCATTATTTCGTCATTGAGTAAAACACACATACAAAAGTAACATAGAGTAAGTGACACGTTGACTAGACAGACTAACCATAGTCAGGTCACCGACTAGTTAACCGACTTATTTAATGTAGTCACATGCAGGAGACAGCTGTACACTAGCTGTCATGTCAGTAGTACATAAAGACAGTCACACACTACATGGGGAGCTTGACTTCTAAGCTTGACTTCTAACACTCCCCCTCAAGCTCGAGACAGCATCTACACACCAAGTAGCTGTCTAAAACCACAAAACTTATATTTACCCAGAGACTTGGTAAAGATATGTGCTACCTGCTCATCAGTCCTCACATGCATAAGATCAGCCTTTCCTGCAAGGACCATCTCACGAATAAAGTGGTAGTGTACCTCTATGTGTTTTGTCTTGGTATGGTAAACTGGATTCATGGCCAGGAGTACACTACTCAGATTATCACATAACAGTTTCACTGGAGCATCAACCTGAATATCCAAGTCATCCATAAGCTTGAGCAGCCAAGCAATCTTACATGCTGCCAATGCAGCCCCCCTGTACTCTGCCTCAGTACTAGATAAAGCAACCGTAGGCTGCTTCTTGCTGCTCCAACTGATCATGCCGCTACCAAAGCCAAAGTCATAGCCACTCGTAGATCGTCTGTCAGTTGAGCATCCTGCCCAATCTGCATCTGTGTATCCAATCAGTGTCAAGGGCTTATCTCTGACATAGAACAGCCCATAGTCTACAGTGGACTTAGCATACCTCATGATGCATCTAACTGCATCCAAGTGCGGCTTTCTCGGCTTCTGCATAAACTAGCTTATCAGCCCTACTACATAGCTCAAGTCAAGCCTAGTGATGGTCAAGTAAATCAGACTGCCGACCATCTGCCTGTACATAGTCACATCTTCTACTTCAGCCCCAGTGTTCATGTCTAGCTTTACATTCTTGTCTAGAGGTGTATCCAGTGGTTTGCATTCAGCCATGCCATACTTCTTAAGCATTTCCATGGCATAGTGTTTCTGCATCATCCATAAGACATTTTCAGCTGGTACAACCTCAATACCCAAGAAATACTTCAGATCTCCCAGATCTTTCATGTTAAATTTAGATTTCAGCATCTTCATAGCATGCTGAATTCCCATGTCATCATCTCCAATGATTATCAGGTCATCAACATATATGACCAACACTACCAAGCCACTGTCAGTCTTCTTTGTAAACAGGCTGTGATCAGCCCTGCCAACAACAAATCCAAGACTCTGCAAGTAACTGCTGATCCTAGCATGCCAGGCTCTCGAAGCCTGCTTCAGCCCATACAGTGCCTTTTTCAGCCTGCACACATAATGCTGAAAATCAAGGTGCTCATACCCTTCCGGCTGAACCATGTATACATCCTCTGCTAAATCACCGTTGAGGAATGCATTCTTAACATCCATCTGCTGCAATTTCCAGCCTTTTGCAGCAGCCAAGGCAATAACAGTTCGTATGGTTGCCATTTTTGCAACCGGGCTGAATGTTTCATCATAATCCAAGCCATACTACTGAGCATATCCTTTAGCGACCAGCCTTGCTTTGTACCTTTCCACACTGCCATCAGACTTATATTTGATTTTATAAACCCATTTGCAGCCAACAGGCTTTTTCCCTTCAGACAGTGGTACCAAATCCCAAGTCTGATTTTCAGCCAAGGCTTTCATCTCTTCGTCCATAGCCATGCACCAATTTTCATCCTTTGCTGCTTCAGCATAAGTACCTAGTTCTTTGATCTCCATCACTTTTGTCATGTAGGCATAAAGCTTTGCAGAATAACCAGAGTACATCAACCTGTCAACAGGGTATCTGACCCTCTGCGATCATCTAGGCTGTGGTGCACTGCTCGATTCCCCTCTCTCATGAGGCGGAATATACCTGTTCTGCCTCGTACCAGGCGTATAGACAGTCGGAATGCCAAGTTCACTGTCTAACGTATCAGCAGACTCATATCCAGAAGTCATTCTGCCAGGTGGCGTCATACCAGCCTCAGTAGCTTTCTCTTTTCCTTTGCTGTCCAAGACATCATAATATCTCCCCCTCACTGACATACCAGTGTCAGTGGACGATGAGTGTTGCAATCTCCTTGTCCATGGGGATACTGTTTGCTGACTACTAGGTCCTGTCATATCAGTGTTCTGCTGCAACTCAACTGTAGATACATGAGTGGAAGGCATATCCAATGGCACTGCAACTGGTGATACATACCATGAGCCCAACTCATCAAAGATGGCATCCCTGCTTACCAAAGTCTCCCTGGTAGAGGGATCATAACATTTGTATGCCTTCTTCTCCTGCGAGTATCCAATGAACACACTCTTATGCGCTTTGGGATTCAACTTTTTCCTTTTCTCATCCAGAATGTGCACATAAGCAAGATAGCCAAAGACCTTCATGTGTCTTACATCCGGCTTATAGCCATAGAGCCTCTCAAACGGTGCCATGTCATGAATGCCTGCAGTGGGAGTCCTGTTCAGAATATATGCGGCTGTCACAACAGCCTCTGCCCAATAGTAAAGCGGCATATGCTTCTCATTCATCATGGCCCTAGCAGCTTCCATCAGAACCCTGTTCTTCCTTTCAGCTACTCCGTTTTGCTGCGGAGTGTAGCTGCAGGTTAGTTGCCTACAAATGCCATTTTCAGCCAAAAAATCAGCAAATTCATTGGAGATATACTCCCCACCGCTATCAGATCTCAAGCAAGAGATGTAACATTCAAATTCCTTCTCAACCTGTGCTTTAAATTTCTGAAAAACAGCAAAGACCTCATCTTTTGTTTTCAATATGTAAAGCCAGGTATATCGACTATAGTCATCAATGAAAGATACATAGTATCTGGAACCCCCCATAGATACATTATGAGCTGGTCCCCAAACATCAGAGTGCACTAACTGCAGTGGTCGTGTACTCTGTCTTACATGCCTGAATCGTGACTACTTACCAAACTGGCAAGCCTCGCATACATGACCAATATCTGAATATTGGAATCTAGGTAACCCTGTTACCAGCTGCTTCTTCTGCATGGTCTGCAGCCTCTGCAAATTGACATGCCCCACTCTCTTGTGCCAAATCTCTAAGTCCCTAATAGTGCCAGAACCCTGGGCAAACATGGCGGAGTTCAGCTCTGGCAGTGTAGCATCAAGAGTGAACATTCTTCCATTTCTGTGGCCTTTCGCTATCAACTTGCATCCATTGCCAAACTCTTAAATAAAGCAGCCATGCTTATTGAAGCAAACCTGCAAGTTCTGCTTTGTCATCTGGCCCATAGACAATAGGTTCTTCGTAATCGAAGGGACATGCAAAACATCATGAAGATTCTTCTTCCTGCCATCATGTACAACCAGAGGCACTTTCCCCTTGTGCTCTATGCTATGCTGCATATCATCTCCTGTGCAAACATAGCCATGCTTATCTGCAACCATCTCAGTGAACCAGTCACCATGTGGGGTCATATGGTTTGATGCCCTTGAATCAATATACCATACTACATCATCAGATGATTTTGCAGCAGCCTTATCCTTGACATATTGCATGGCAAACAGCCTGTCACCAGAGTCATCTGCCTGACTGGACGTGGCATAATGTCCATGCTGCTTACCCTTCTGATTCCCCTGCTTTTTCTAATAGTCTTTTGCAATATGTCCATATTTCCCACAGTAATGACAATCCTTGTCGTTATTCAGATTGTCTGACTGACGCTGCTGCTGCCATGAGCCTCTGCCACGGGAGTTAGATCTCCCCCTACCCTTGAAGTTTCCACCACCTCTGGCATTTGACGACTGTTGATTGCTATTGTTAAAGGATGCATTTTGCTGGCTTCCTCTGCCAGATCCAAAACCCCTGCCATGGCTGCCACGACCGCGCTGGTTCGAGTAAAAAACTGCATCCTTATTCTTGGAGCTGCTTGACCCTGTACCCAAGCCAAGCTTCACCTCTTCATGAATGAACAATGCAACCAGCTCGTTAAAGTCGGGCATTTCAGCCCTCACAGACACGGATGTGTCAAATGACTTTTATTCTGGACCCAAGCCATTCAAAGTCACTGCAACCATATCTTCATCTTCAACCTGTGAACCAACAGATGCGAGCTGATCTGCTAAGGTTTTAATCTCCGTGACATAGCCCTGTATGGATCTGTTCTTCCTCTCTATGTTGTTGAATTTTTGCTTCAGTTGTATCTTTCTGGCACTCGTAGTTGTGCCATAGTATCTGACCAATATGTTCCATGCATATGCCGGACTCTTACAGTTCATAATCTGCATCACCATAGCATCTGAGATACATAATGAGAGCCAGTGTAGCACTCTATGAGCTCTTTCTGTCCAAGCTCGATGCGCTCGTCTTTGATCAGCTGTGAGGTTCCTGTCTGCTACCTCTGGTTCAGCTTCAACACCTGTCACTAGGTCCCAGTACCCTTTGCCTATCAGAAAGTTCTCCATGCGGAACTTCCATATCGCATAATTATTGCTGTCAAGCTTCTCCCCCACAATCTGGGTTATATTTATCAGTTCTATCTGCATTTGCCATGTCGTAGACACTGCCTGACTACCTGCAAGCCAATGACAACCTGACTACCTTCAGCCCATAAGACTTTATGACAGTTTTTCTGCAATTAATTGCAGGAAAAAAAAGCTAGTAAATTTCAGTCAAATATCAGCCCAAACAAAGTCACAATCGGTTGATCCAACTCATAAAGACAACTGCCAATACATATGCCTGATGTTCGGTTCAGATTTAACTCCTGCAGATCCACTGTCAGGGTCCAAAAGCATGCAGTCCAAACTTGTAAACTGCAATTAAAGCAGCCTTTCCAAAGTCAACCTCCACCTGGATACATGTAATGCATGTTCCAAAGCTGCTTAGTTGACTGCTGATACATATGCCACTTCAGACATAAGCATAGAGACATCAGCCAGTGTATTCTTAACAAGTACCAATGCCAACAGTTTATGTAAAAATTGCAGTCAATAAACCAGCATAACCCGCTTCAACTAGCTCAAAAAAGTCCTTAAATCAGACCATACATTTGCTTCAGTATGTCACTGTCAGTACATGACTATGTAGTGACAATACCCTGTCTACATCTGACAAGCAAGTCAAACAAAGTGTCTGCAATTTATATTCATCCCAAGAAGACAAGATTTCTTTTATTTCAGCTGCAAACTTCCAGTATTCAGTGGCATTTGATACTCCTCCAACCCAAGACAATTCTAACATGCATATGACAGCATATATGTCTTTCAGATGTCTGCATCTGTCACTCTGTGCTTCAGTAGAAAGCAAAATGCTTACTGCCCACAATCCAAGACAGTTTCCAGTCAAAAAAGAAGCTTCAGAACTGTGTATTTCAGCCATCAAACTCAGCTTGCAATTGATCAAGACAAGTACATGTAGCCTCCAGCATGTACCTATACTTCACAGGTGCTTCTGGGCATACTCAAGAGCTTCCAATGCTCTTCAAAGTGTTGTAGACTCCATGTATGCTGTGTATACAATAGTGCAGACAATTTACACTGTTCTGCCCACTCTATTTCAGCTCATATCAGAGCTCAACCACAAGTACTTACTCCATGTACTTCACAAAGACCTTTTTCAGTAAGCATACATGCTTCTCATGACCCATTTATGGTCACCATTAAGTGCAGTAGATAGTGCAGGCCTTCAGCCCAAATAGGTGCAATCATGCTGGTTGCATACCCCTGTTTTCAATTCTTGCTGATGAAGATGATGATGGTGGTGTTGATGCCACACCCAAATGCACTCTAAACAGCCTCCTCAAGGCTCTCAAGAAGCCACAAGCTCTGATCTTGACCCTGGAGTGTGTAATGAACAAATACCTACCTGCAGTCCACAATGGCAGCCTGTCTGCACAAAGGAAAAATGAGTCTTCACTTCCTGGAAGTAGATCTTCACTTTCTCCAGCTCTCAGAGATCCACCAAGTCCTGCTCTGATACCATGTTTGAAGAGGAGAGAGAGACAGGGTTGAGCAAATGTCTGAACCATTCAGGTTCCATCATCTTCTTCTCATTAAACATAGAGTAAGTGACACGCTGACTAGACAGACTAACCATAGTCAGGTCACCGACTAGCTAACCGACTTATTTAATGTAGTCACATGCAGGAGACATCTGTACACTAGCTGTCATGTCGGTAGTACATAAAGACAGTCACACACTACACGGGGAGCTTGACTTCTAAGCTTGACTTCTAACACCATAGACTTATTTTTCATAAATTTACATGGTATAAGTGAAAATTATATGCTAAATACAAAAGAACTTGTATAACTAAGGTGGTTATTGGTTAACAATGCCTGAATTTTGTATGCAAATATCTCATATAACTTCCAATGAAACTCTTCTGTGTTCATAAGAATCCCATGATTTATATCATGAACAGTAAACTCTTTGACACCGCTAAGGATCTCTTGTTGATCATATCAATTGGAAAGTATAAGGTTTGAAAGTCAAGCTGTACACTAACTCAAGCATGGCTATGAATATTTTTCTAGTACTGAAGATGAGGATGCATATAAGTTTATTTGGAAATTGAAATGGATGTCTTACAAGGATAGTAGAGATATTGATGCTCATAAGCTTTGAATGATTGATATGATGCTTGAAGGTTCTACAAGAATACTATGATAGAATTCATTGAATGAGGAAAAAAAGGAAAATAGGAATGAAGTTAGAACAAGGTTTATTACTAAGTTTGTAGTGAGGCAAACTCCTAAGAGTCTATGGAAATCTTTGGAATAATATTTTAGGAAGAGAATGAGGGTGTGTCTAAATTTAATACCAGGTTTGAAGATAAATGGATAGAGGTTACACAAGGTATGAAGCAGACTCCAATCATGTTTTTGAAAAAGAATAAATTTTTTTCTTTGCTCAAACATGAAATTAGAGAAAAGGTCTTGATAAAAGACCCTGACTCATTTGAGGATGTAGTTAAAATAACTAAGTTAAAGAAAATAAAGTTGCAAATAAGCTTGGAATAGAGGCGAATCTAAATTTAAATATGAATATGTTGCAAGCAAGGCAACCTCCACTACGACCGAGAGGACCTCCAAGGAATAGGTTGGAAAACTTTGAATGCTTCAACTATAGGGAAAGTGGACATGTTGCCCCTAATTGTCCATATCCAAGAAGAATAGGAGGGGAGAGGCATCCCATGCCACAATGGAATGCTAGGCAAAGATCGCAGTAGAAACAATGACAACTTGAACTAGCTAGGCACAACAATTGGAAAGAAGATTTAACAAAGGCCCATTTGGTATGAATTTCATTGAAACCAACACGTTCAATGATGGGAAAAATGTAGATATTATATCTAACAAGAGAGCAAGGAAGATAGACATTGAAAGTGAAGCTCAAAGGATATCAAAAATTTAGAAAGAAAGTTAGGTTACAAATGAGAGAGAGACTAGCAAGAAAGCTAGACAAAGAAGGAGGATTTAAATAATGGGGGATTGTGGCTTGGGAGTTAATAAGGTTTCTTATAGTCTACTTGAGGATTTCAAAAGTAAAAAGGATGATGTTACATATGGATAATTATTGCAAATCAGTTCATTTTTTAGGAAACTATGGCCTTAGCTATTTAGTATCCAAAAAGGGAGGACCAAAGCTAAGCATGTGGGGATTATATACCAATCAAATATGAAAGACAATATACCTATTATGGATGCATGGATATATGGAAGCAAAGTTCATCAAGTTTATGTAGATGGTAGCACACAAGTCTATGTAATCATTGAATAGACAATGCTAAAAATGCATCTTAAAATGATAGGGAAGTCAATGTTTAAGGTCAAAATGGCTAATAGCTCAAAGATAAAGTGTTTTGGAGTTATTGAAAACTTGAAAATTAATATTGGAGGCCAAAGGGCATGCTTGGACTTTCATGTTATGAGTGCAAATCTAGGGGCATATTCTCTCATTTGGGGGTGACCATGGTTAATTGATATGAGATCCAAATAGGATTGGTATAGAGGCCAATTGGAACTCTATTTGGAAAAACCTACTCATAAGAAGGTAGTTTTTTATATGAAAGCTGGACTGTCATTCAAGGTGGACACGAAAGTGATGCTGAAAGAGATGAGACTAGTGATTCAAAAAGTTCTAGCATTGATGAAGAAGATAGAGAATGGGAAGGGACTTTACTTTTTAGAGATGTTGACCTTTTTGGGCTATTAATTTAGGGTCCAAAGAAAAGAAAAAAAATAGTAAGTCATGTGTATAAAATGCAGGGCTTGCAGTAGGAAATGAATGATCCATAATAGAAAATGTGTGACCAGTAGCATAAAATGAGTGTTGGATTGCCTAAGATGATGGACATGCTAGGAATAGACCTTGACTAATGGGGGTGAAAGAGCTAAATATTTATCTTGTGGAAAATCAGAGTTGGAATCATGAGAGTGTGCACAAGAGGGAGAGAGAGAGCTCAAGTATAAGAAGAAGATCTTGCTTAGTAAGTTGTTCAAAGGTACAACTAGTACACTCTCCTCAACAGTGAGAGTGACCTTTAGGCAGTTTATATAGCCTCTGGAGAAGTTAGGGTTAGGGTTTTCCCTTGCTGCCCTGTCCTCTAGTTCATTTACACCTAGCTACCCTTATCCCCTCTAGTATAAGGAGAGTTCACATGCTTACTTCTCAACACCCCCCCTTAATGCCAGGTAGCATTGGATAAAGCATGATAGGATGCCCCCCCTTAATCCACAATGAGATGCCTTTATAAATCAAGCTACAAAAGATGGTTATTGGTAGAGAGTTTACAAGACTCAAAAGAGTTGATCGTCTATGGATTAGGAGGAAAAATTGGCCTCTAATTCCTTAGTTACTTCTGGAACATTGGGACACTTATTACTGGTGATATGCCCAGTCTTTTTGCATTTACTGCACTTCATTTTGTTACTTCTGGAACATTGGGACACTTATTACTGGTGATATGCCCAGTCTTTTTGCATTTATTGCACTTCATTTTGTTAGGATATTTCTTCCAATAATTACTTACAATATGCCTTGTTTTATGATAGAAGGAGCACTTTGTAGAAGCTGTATGGACTAACACTTGCTCACGCGAAGTAAATGCTAAAGTACCTTTGTTATGGTTCCTCTTCTCTTCATCCAGGCATGACTGGATGGTACTTGCCAAGGTTGGGTTCGGGATATTAGTAAGGGTAGTAACAAGGGTTGGAAAGACTTTTTTACAGACTTCAGAAGGATGGAAATGGCAACTTCGTCATGAATTGTTGCTTGAATGGAGGCCAGGTGTGCCGTGAGCCCCTTCATATGTGAAATAAACTTGCTTAGATCTTCTCCTTGTTTATACTCCAAGCTAAAAAACTCAATGGAGTTCTTCCTTGTAACGCCATAGAGCCTTTCAAGCTCATCCCACTTCTCCTTTTTGCAGTGGAGAGTTGGTCAATATGATGAATTAAGGATTTATCCAAATGAAGCATGATGATGGCCTGAGCTCTTTCATCGTCTTCTACATCAAGGGGATTTGATGGGTCAATAACTTTGGTCCCTTTTATGAAGGGCTAATAGCCTCGTTCCATCGTTTTATATTTTATGAGGACTTGCCTAGGATGGAAATCTTTTCCATTGAACTTGCGAATTTGATGCCTTACATCTACATAGGCCATGTCCATTATTGATAGCCTTACAAATGATAACAAACTTTAAAGATGTAAGGATGAAAAAGGTTGGAAATCATACATATGTAATATCCCAAGGTAATATTTTGGTGGTCCCGTCCTTTGAACAACGCTTGATTTAAGTTTTACTATTTTATTAGGTTTCAATGAGGTGAACTTTGACTAGACTTTTGGCTCCTCCCCACCTTGTGGTTTAGTGTATGAGCATTTGGTTGAGCAAGGTCGATTAATAACCTTGACACTTGGTGAAGAGTCCAATGATATTTCAATCACATCAATATTCATAGGGTAGTAGTACTGATGCCACTAAATGCCTTTCAGTGCTAAGAAGCACTCATCTCAAGATGGAGATGTTTAGGTATTACTTTGTCAAGCATAGTGAGATACTTGACTGATTGTTGCCAGTGTTGAGAGCAGGCTTGAAGGTGTTTAGAAATCAGAGACACACTTTATAGCATGGAGCCCCAAGAGAGACACCAAGGAAAATGGGTTTCTACTGCAAGAAAATCTATATTGTAACATCAACAAGCCTTTTATTCATTCTTTTGATGACCAAAACAAGGAAAACAACAAATCTTCATGCAACATCATAATAGATATCTCCTATGGATTTGATAGAATCGACCATAATCTTCAACATCTTCAAAGAATCCATTAATAGAACAAAGAACACAAAGGAATACACCAATTCTAAATGGAAATCAATCACATAGTATTCATCTTCATTGTTTTCATAGTTTTCTCTCTTGATCTCTCATAGAAAAATACATTGTTTTGATAGAATTGGCTATCTCTGACTCTCTCTCTCTCTCTCTCTCTCTCTCTCTCTCTCTCTCTCTCTCTCTCTCTCTCTCTATCAATAATACATCATCTCCTCACTACAATACTCAAGAATGGCACTTAATAATCCTTTTTAGGTCGTGGATGCACCTCCCAAGAGGTATGGGAGGTATGAAAGGGCACTAGAGCCACTACAGTGTCTCTTCATAGCTCACTACTGTCCATGTCACTTCAATATGTTGAGATGACAAGCTCAACACATGCGGACATTGATGATGGACTGCCTGGTTAGATGGGTTCACACGTCTACACTTAGTACATCAGTGGTCATTATGACTCTCACATGGCCACTGACTCATTACTTATTATATTCAAGTTGTTACACCTATTTACAACTGGCATAGTTATAGCGCCAGTCGACTAGTGTAGTCGGTTATGCATTGTTTGACTTAGTAGGCCACTTTCCTTTTATGTTGTATCTTATCTATACTTTTTGTACATTGTAAAGAGTGTGGAAGAAGAAGAAGAAATCAGCAAGAAAACGTTTTGGCCTCCATCTCTCTTCTTGTCTCTTGAGTGAGCTTCTCCTTGTGCATTCTGTGTGTGTTCGGCGCAGCATCTTGAGCAACCCCCTCCACCACGCGATTCTTGACATGGTATCAGAGCCGCCCCATTGAGAGAGGCTGATTTCGAAGGTTAAAGCAAAGGAGAAGAAGCAAGGTTCGAGCAAGCAAGCCATGAGTAAGAAGCTCTCCCATCCTTCAACTCTTTCTCTTCGATAGTGCCTATGGAGGCACTGGAAGCAAGGCAGAGCAAAAATCTCAGATTGCAGTGAGATTTGGTGTGCGTGAAGAGCACAGTGTATTCTGCAGATCTCAGATCTGTAAGTTCAAAGGTGTTTACCAGTGAGTAAACACAAGGTTTATCTGCAAACAGGTTGCAGATTGCATGTATTGTTGAGCAGACAGTTAAAAAGGCTGTCTGGTGTATTGCTGTGCACTACAAGTCCAGGGTTGCAGAAGATTTACTTGTTATTGGTATTAATTTTGTGATAATGGCAGAGAACAGTGGAAGCCCTATCATTGAGAAGCTCGACAAGAACAACTACCCTTCATGGAAGTTCCGTGTCATGAACTTCCTTATTGGAAAAGGCCTCTACGAGTTTGTTTAAGGTGAAGAAAAGGAACCGGAGATGAGTGATCCTCCAACTGCAGAAGAGACAAAGGCACAGAAGGAATGGAATGCAAAGGATAAAAAGGTCATGTATTGGTTGTCTGCAGTAATTGACAATAATATGCTGGGACACATTAGAAATGCAGAGAATTCATATGCAGCTTGGACCATACTTGAAAGTATGTTTTCTGTAAATACAAAGGCACGAAAGATTCAACTCAAGCAAGAGTTGAATACATTAAAGAAAGGGAAGATGTCTATCAATGAGTATGCACTGAAGGTAAGAAGCATTGCAGATGCATTGGCAGCGATTGATGCAATGCCCGATGATGATGATTTGGTGTCGTCTACCTTGGGTGGACTTAACAATGAAAAGGCTTGGAAGTCTTTTGTAACTTCTGTATATGTCAGAAAGCCATTTCCAGATTTCGATGAGTTGGTCTCCCTTATGATCACTGAAGAGATCAACATGCAGAGTGAGACATCTGAAAGAAGTGGTGAACAGGTCCATGCTTTCTACTCCAGTTCAGGAAGGGGACGTGGCAGGTTCTCTTCAAGAGGCCGTGGTACAGGATGTGGTAGTGACAACCAGCAAAACAGATTGAATCATCAATTTGGCGATATGCAGGTTTCAGGAGGTCGTGGTAACTTTAGAGGCAGGGGGAGCTTTAGAGGAAGAGGTGGATGGCAGAACAGAGGTTCTAACAACTCTGGTATTGTGTGCCACTACTGTGGAAAAACAGGTCATATTGCAGCCCAATGTTATTCTAAGAGAGATGATATCTGCAGTGGTAAGTTGCAGCAAGGAAACTATGCATCGTCTTCACGACAGAATGAAGACAAAAATGAACGTTTGTTCGTTATGCAGCATATGCTGAATGCTGTTACAGGAAAGGGAACACATGAAGATGTTTGGTATGTTGATTCAGGTGCATCCAATCATATGACCAGCCATGCAGAATGGTTTGGAGAGATGCAGGATTTGCAGAATGCAGGTTATGTGCAGACGGGTGATGACTCATGCCACCCAATTTCACACATTGGAAAAGTTCCCTTGTCCTTGCATGATGGTAAGACAAAGAGTCTTTCAGATGTATTACATGTGCCATCTATTACAAAGAACTTGGTGTCAGTCGGTCAAATGGTAGAGCAAGGGCTGCAAGTCAGATTTAATGCAAAGGGCTGCTTTGTAGAAGACTTCAATGACAAGTGCATGTTGGTAGCAAAGGGAAGTAGAGTTGGACGTATGTTCACTCTAGATGCTGGAATTCCTACTATGAATGCGGCTATGTATGCCAAAGAAAAAGGTGTTGTTGCAGGCATTGAAATTTGGCACAAACGCATTGGACATGCAAATGTACAAAGGCTGAAATTAATGCAGTCCAAAGGGTTGGTTACAGGTTTGCCTACATTTAAAGTTGCAGAATCTCAGAAGGTATGTGAAGCATGTCAGTTTGGTAAGCAGGCAAGACAACCCTTTTCACATGACAGAGATGTAAGCAGAAATATCCTTGATGTTGTGCATATAGACATTTGGGGGCCTACACAAAATGTATCTCTTGGAGGTAGTTCATACTTCGTCACATTCATTGATGATTGTTCTAGAAAGCTGTGGGTATATTTTATGAAGGAAAAGAGTGAAGCATTTGAGCACTTTAGAACTTTCAAGGCTGCAGTTGAAAGAGAAACAGGCTTGAAAGTAAAGTGCTTGAGGTCAGATGGAGGGGGAGAGTACCTCTCAAATGAGTTCAGTGATTTTCTGAGGTCTCATGGGATAAAGAGACAGTTCACATGCAGGTATACCCCACAGCAAAATGGGGTTGCAGAAAGGAAAAACAGGTATATTGCAGAAGTTGCACGCGCCTTGATGGTTGAAAAGAATATGCCTAAGCATTTTTGGTCTGAGGCTGTTCATACTGCTGTTTATATTATGAACAGAACTCCCACAGCTGCAGTTCATGGTATGACCCCCGAAGAATGTTTTACAGGTAAGAAGCCTGATGTTTCACACTTGAAAGTATTTGGCTGCATTGCGTATGTTTATGTGCCAGATGAGTTGCGGAAGAAACTGGATCCAAATGCTGAAAAGTGTGTCTTTATTGGATACTCTTTAGAGCAGAAAGGGTATCGCTGTTACAACCCTGTCACATGTAAGTTTAGAGTGAGCAGGGATGTCATCTTTGATGAAATGAGCAGTTGGTATGCATCTAGTGGTGATGCATTGGATGTTGATGATGATCATGACACTCATGTGCAAGCTGAAAGGCAAGAATCACGGACTCTTAGTGGACCAGAGACATCATCTGGTAGTCCTTGGTCTGGGAGACTAAGGAGTACCTCTACATCTTCGAGTGCATCTAGTAGCACTACAGGTAAAGACAAAGGAAAGAATAAAGTGTCAGAAGGCATTGATGCAGTTCTTGATGGAGACTCCAGTGGCTCAGAGAGCTTGGATGATGAGCTTGGCATTCCTTCAGTGAGGACTCCAGGTGTGCAGAGAGCACGTGTTAATGCAAAGACTCCATTGAGTGATCCAGCGGTACGCAGGTCTAGCAAGGTGAGATACCCTGTTAAAAGGTTTGGTTTTGAGGGTTATGCAACTCACCATTATGCTTATATGGTGAAACTAGTTGAGGATGTTGAGCCCACATGTTTCGAGGAGGCTGTTGGTCATGCTCATTGGGATGCAGCAATGGATGAGGAGATGGCTGCATTAAAGGCCAATAAGACTTGGGATCTAGTATCATTGCCGAAGGGAAAGAAAGCTATTGGATGTAAGTGGGTTTATAAGATTAATTTATGAGCCATATTAATCGCTAGTGTTAATATGTATAGTATGGATGGTCCAAAAATATTAGATTTTGGGCAAAATTAGCATATTCTGGATATTTTAGATATTATCCTAAAAAGATATGGAGATTTCGAGGACTGGATGTCATTTGAAAAGAAAAGTCAAGTGATGTTTTAGTTAGTTTTGGAGATTTTATAAAAATAAAAAAATCGAGTGATTGGCGCAATTGTGTGCGCTGCGATCGCAGTTTACAGGCAGTAGACAACACTTCAAACAAGGAGAAGATAGAGGACCTATGGGCTCGAGCAAGCACCTAGAGCATGGTCTGACAAGATTAGAGAGTATCTTGTCAATATTGGCTTTTATGTTTCTGATGCTGATCACTCACTTTATGTGAGAAAGGGAGATGCAGGTTTGGTCATCATAGTCATCTATGTGGATGACTTGATTATTACAAGTGATAGTGATAGTGGAATTGCTAAAGTCAAGGGCTGTTTGAAGATGAAGTTTGAGATGAAGGATTTAGGTGAGCTAAGGTACTTCCTTGGCATTGAGGTGATTAGATGTGATGATGGTATATGGCTGTCCCAAAGACAGTATGGCTTGGATATGTTGTCCAAGTATGGTATGACTGCATGCAAACCACTTTCAGTCCCGTTGGAGCAGAATGTAAAGCTGAGTGCTGATGTTGGGGATGAGATAGAAGACCCTACTATGTTCAGGAGGATAGTGGGGAGTTTGATCTACATGACCATTACAAGGCCAGACTTGAGCTACGTTGTTGGTCTTGTGAGTCAGTTTATGCAAGTACCTAGAAAGCCACATTTGGATGCAGTCAGACGTATATTGAGATATGTGAAGTCCACATTAGATTATGGACTTTTCTATGAGGCAGGTACAGATGTACAGGTGTTTGGATACACAGATGCAGATTGGGCTGGTAGTATGTCTGATAGAAGATCTACCAGCGGATACATGTTCTCTCTTGGTAGTGCAGCAGTTGCATGGAGCAGCAAAAAGCAATCTACAGTTGCTTTGTCAAGTACAGAGGCTGAGTATAGAGGTGCTGCTGTTGCAGCATGTGAGGTAGTATGGCTGCAAAAGCTATTGGCTGATTTGGATGTGCAGGTGGAAGGTCCAGTTGTCATTTATCGTGACAACATGAGCAGTATATAGTTGGCTAGGAACCCTGTGTTCCATGCCAGGACAAAACATATTGAGGTACACTACCACTTTGTGAGAGAGAAGGTACTAGCAGGTGAGATTGACTTGGTGTATGTCAGCACACAGGATCAGATAGCTGAAACCTTCACGAAGGCATTGGGTATAGAGAAGCTTCAAAAGTTTCGAAGCTTACTTGGAGTTGCAGAGATGCAATTGAGCTTGAGGGGGAGTGTTGAGATGACAAGCTCAACACATGCGGACATTGATGATGGACCGCCTGGTTAGATGGGTTCACACGTCTACACTTAGTACGTCGGTGGTCATTATGACTCTCACATGGCCACTGACTCATTACTTATTATATTCAGGTTGTTACACCTATTTATAGCTGGCATAGTTATAGCGCCAGTCGACTAGTGTAGTCGGTTATGCATTGTTTGACTTAGTAGGCCACTTTCCTTTTATGTTGTATCTTATCTATACTTTGTGTACATTGTAAAGAGTGTGGAAGAAGAAGAACAAATCAGCAAGAAAACGTTTTGGCCTCCATCTCTCTTCTTGTCTCTTGAGTGAGCTTCTCCTTGTGCATTATGTGTATGTTTGGCGCAGCATCTTGAGCAACCCCCTCCACCACGCGATTCTTGACACAATATTCTCTTCAGTCTTCAGCATTGTTTTAGCTCTTTTGAACTTAGATTCATCATTTCCAAAATTTAGAAAACTTTCCCAAAGTCACACATACATTCTACAGAACACTTACAAAAGATCTAAGAACAGAACAAAATAGAGACAGAGCAGAGACAAAGGCTCTACAGAAGGTCTACAGAGGGTTACAGAAGGTCATCAGAGAATAGTAGATCCTCATAACTCATACCAAAACCATTCCAAACTATCAAAAAATACTCAATAAGCTTTCAAATGATTTCAACCTTTATCAATCATCAATCCATGCTTCATACAGAAGAAAATCAAAACAAAACAGAAGGTATCAGAACTAATCAGAACCTATCAGAACATCACAGAGCTTCATATTTCCACTAAGAATCATCATGAGCTTCCAAAAAATAATCAATATAATCCAAAACACTCTCAAATACTTCCAAAAACAACTAAACATCACTCAAAATCCATCAATAATCAAACATTCAGACCTCAAAAACAACAAAAATCAATCAAAAATGCAATCTTTTTCCACTCTCAATATAGTATGTGCTTCAATGATTCAAATTAATGTTAATGATTTTCGGATTTTAAAAAAATGGAAAACAGGAAGCTTGAAGCTTCTTGGCTATGGCTGCTAGAAACCCACAGTTAGGGTTTTGGTAATTGTGGGCAATAGGGAGGGAATTTCTCTGAACCCTCTTAGGCGTAGATAGCCCTCTTAGGGGAATATGAAAGCCCCATAATAGCCACCTCCATTGTGCCCTCTACTGGTCGTGGTCTAGCTCAAAACAGGTCATCTATAGATCTGCACCAATTTCTGTGTTTGCTGCAATGCTGCTCTCCACGTTGCCCAATGTCAACGTTTTTTGTGCCACGCTGTTGGGCCTTGAGTTGGGGAAGAGGTCTTCAGAAGGGATCTTGAGCTGAAATTCTCCCCTTTTTCTCTCCCCAGGTCTTCCAACAGAGGTGGGTCAGGTTGTGGCTATGGTCGTCAAGAGGCAAGAGGTAGAAGTTGAAAGCTCATGTACACTTAATGATGTAAGGAGGCTGAGGGAAGTTGAAGGATCAGAGATGGCTTTGATACCATGTGGAAAATCAGAATTGGAATCATGAGAGTGTGCACAAGAGGGAGAGAGAGCTCAAGTACAATAAGAAGATCTTACTTAGTAAGTTGTTCAAAGGTACAACTAGTACACTCTCCTCAACGGTGAGAGTGACCTTTAGGGAGTTTATATAGCCTCTGGAGAAGTTAGGGTTAGGGTTTCCCCTTGCTCCCTTGTCCTCCAGTTCATTTACATCTAGCTACCCTTATCCCCTCCAGCATAATGAGAGTTCACATGCTTACTTCTCAACATAGCTATCTTTTAAAAAACCGAAAGCTATTTGCTTTGTTGAATATTAAAACCTCAAGAGTACCAATAGCATTGTGCATTCCATCAATTTATTGAAAGAAATATATAAATTAGTAAAAGTATAATTCAAGAAAGTGTACTCACAGCTAAAGTTCAAAAACTATTAGTTGTAGGGTTTATTTACCAAGTTGATGATGCAAAGTAGATATTTGTTGTAATCAAAGACTAAAAAATAATGGAAAACGGAGAGTATGTGTTGATTTTAAGCCTCTTAATGTTGTACCAAGAAGGATTACTATCCTTTCTTGTTTCGGATGGAGATTTCAGATCAAGTAGCAAGTCATGAACTTTATAGTGTATGTGATGGATATTCTAGATACTTCCAAACTAGAATAGCAAAGGAGGATTAGAAAAAGATAGTGCTCATTACTCCTTGTGGATGTTTTTATTATAGGGTATTGTGTTTTTTTTAAATGACATCATATCCTTGATTTCAAAGATGGGTTAATTGGGTATTTTCTCCTTTCATTGGGAAGTCCTTATGAGAATTTATGAATGACTTTTGCATATACATATCCAGAGGTTTGCAGGCTAAAAATTTTGAAGAGTTTTTTTGCAATGAGATGGAGGACAACTAAATCTTGATAAATGAAAGATATCAAGAGGTAAACTGATACTCTTGGGTCATGAATTATCTAATAAGGGTATTTCACACCTAAACCTAGTAAAGTTGAGGCCTTACTTCTTATGTATCCTTCAAAAAATATAAAAGAGTTGACGAGCTTTGTTAAAAACCTAAGGTATCTATTAAGGTATCTTCATTTGCTAGGTGAATATGTGTATCCTTTATAGAAAGTAGTTCAAAAATATCCTTTAGTTTTGACACAAATGGGAGAGGATGCATTCCTATAGATAAAGGAGAAGCTAAGTACTTTGCTAGTTCTTATGCCTGCAAATTGGGATGAACCCTTTTTCATTAGCATCAACATTGGAAAGAATGTTGTTGGAGCTATTTTAATGTAGAAAGGGAAGGAAATGCCTTACATGTGACATCTATTTTATATAAGCATATGTATTGGAGTAATTGAAAAGGCTTGGATGGAAGAAGAGCTATTAGTACAAGGACTAGTGTATGTAGTTAAAAGATGGAAATCATATCTGATTCAAAAACCATATGTAGTACTTACTAGTTAGGATAATGTAAGAGCTAATTTAGCTAAAATTTTAGCCTATAAAGAGCATGTTGAAAGTGAAACTTTTAAAAAGTGAAAGTTAATTCCACATCCTTGAATTCATGAGAAAATGAAGGATAAAGATGCCGTTGTTTTTTTATTGCAGCTATAAAAGAATGTTGGAAAAGGGAGGTCTAGGATTTTGTAACGTTCCTCCCCCTCCACATGATTCCAATGCTTGGGAGGGGGAAAAGGTTTTAAAGTTAAAGGTTTGATTTTCAAAGTGTAATTGGGTCTGAGCACTACCACTAGAGAGTGGAGTGTGGTCATACCTAAAGCAGACACAGGTGAACATCGACATCCTACTCTAGAGTCAGCTTCTAGTGTACAGATCTTAATATAATCACAATAATGAAAATCAGATACTAAATGTACTCAATACAACAATCCCAAATAAATATTGCTGTATGAAAATAATACAACTATCTTAGTAGAGATAGAAAGTGATGACAACAAAGTGTTCGGGGACAATCAGTGAAGGGATTGTAAAACCTTCATAAAATTGAGACAACCAATGAATATAAGACAAGGGTAGTACTATTGCCAAGTGTTGTGAGACTGAGGACAATATAAGAGATGGATTTGCTAATAGATAGCACTCAAGATACTAATCAAAGGATTGGTTGGAATAACACACGAAAGATCTAATAGTTGAGCATGGATACCCTTGAACATTCAAATCCTGATTTCCCTTAGATATTTGATCCCTTTCTCTTCTATTCTCTCTGACTATGTAACCCACCCTTTATCTCCTCACTCTCTTCCTTATATAGCCTATTTCTTGCTTTGATATTCTCTCCACCCACATGATGTGCTCGATGTTCTTCACTACTTCTATACTTGTTGGCTTATTAATGCACCGCAGGTGGCTTCTAGCTTTAGAGGATGCTACGATAACCTTTAACACTAGCATGTATGGTGGACTCGGATCCACCAAATTAATAATTGATGTTGCCTTCCTCCTCTATGTTGGACATATCATCCTTTTGGATTTGGTTTGGGGGTAGAGGTGGGGTGATGAGTGTCAAAG
This sequence comes from Lygodium microphyllum, assembly GCF_053477565.2. Lineage (NCBI taxonomy): Eukaryota > Viridiplantae > Streptophyta > Polypodiopsida > Schizaeales > Lygodiaceae > Lygodium > Lygodium microphyllum. The sequence continues at coordinate 51,046,022 of NC_141151.1, forward strand.
GTGGGAGGCAGTAAGGGGTGAGGGGGGTTGGGGTTTGGCAGAGGCTAGGAGGTTGATGTTGGAGTGGGGGGAGTGTGTTATATTGGAGGCGGTACTACTACAACCAAAGATCCTTGTGAGTCTAGAGAGGATACTGCGGGACATTGTGGTAGATGAGCTCGGCCACAAGCTTCTCTAGGTAGATGGGTCTAGCCAATTTGCTATTGTAGGTGGTTACTCTCAAAGGTAATCTGAATGAGGCAGGCATGGAATCCTTCCCATTTGAGTTTATGCCTTGACTCACTACTGGGGAGGGCATGGAAGTAGTGCCATCTTCACTTGAGGGAGAGGGCTTTGGACTTGGTCAGGTGGGCATGTGTAATGTGTCCACGTGTTCACTTGTAGGACATGTCTTAGCAGTCCATCGGGAAGAGAGTCTAGAAAGCGCCGCCCGGCACTCCCATGGAATATCACGGGATTTGTGATCTAGGTCCTCTCAAGTCTGCCACGAGGCGGAAGCATTATGGCCGTTCCCACTTAGGACTGACTTGAATCAGGGTTTTCCTAATGATCGAATTTCTAGAACGGCAGCTAGTGTCGAACCCCAGGTGAACTAATTTACGCAGAAATGTCAGGGTCGAAGCGGATTCATACTGCACTTGGTTCAAGGAGAATGGGAAACGAGAGGGATGCAAAGCTCGACCTCTCTGCCCATAAGGCATAGTCCCATTCCGTTTCCCTAAAACAGCATAAATCGGGATTCTAGTAACGTAGACTGTAGGTCAACGTTCCTTGCTGTTCATTTCCTTCGAGAAAAGTTCCTGGCCAATCGGGACCACCCATCCGTAGGACGTGGACCCATGGCCGGACCCATGGCCGGACCCATGGCCACATCCACCGCACTTTCCTCAGGGTTGCTTTAGTTGTCTAATTATCTACCACATTTAGTTTGACACGCAAAAACAGCTTCCTTAATTAGCCAATTAGTCACCGGTTCCTTCACGTAATCTTAGCACTGACATAGAAAAACAATGTCAAACAAGTTCCTTTATAACAATTGATCTAATTTATCTTTGGAATACATCTTATAATCCAGCCCGTAGGCTAATCCATAATCTACCCGAAGGCAATCCATAATCCGCCCGAAGGCAATCCAGTAATCCACAGGGATTACTAATCCAATATTCTACACGTAGACTAGTATGCGGGCCTCGAGATCCAATCCCGAGTCACGTCGGCCTCTTGTGCAGGGCCCGGAAGGCAAGGGATTTATGGCTAGAGCCCCCTCTAGCACCCAAGAGTCCTCCTACTCCAAGTAGCGCCCAATGAAGAGACCTGTCGCGGCGGGTTCGGTCCACGTTCCCAGCGCGGCTAACAACCCCCTTGGTTAAGGTCAGGCACACAGTCGGGGGTAACTGATGCTGCCTCTCCCTCCAGGCCTTCAACCTGAAGCATTAATTATTTTTCCATCTTTTAGTTCCTTGAGCAAAGCAATACAAACAGTGCTCCTAAACTGTACAAACACGATCAATCTAGTGGTCGTTTTATTTGGCCAATTGCTAAGATGTGAATCCTTTTTTTCGAATGCATCTAGCATTCAATCCGGGATCAATTATGACTTGGCAAGATCCCCAAGGGTTTGTTTGTTTACCCTTTTATCCTTGGGTTAGGGCTTATACCCTATCAACCCAATTAACAAACACCTTAGATTCCTGAAATCAAGAGGGTAGTTCTTGGGCAAGCTTGTCGCCCTAACTTGATTTGTCAATTTCTCATTACCCTAACTTGGTAGCAGGATTACTCATCCTCTTACCAACCCTTGTTCCAGAGAGTGGAAAATCCATCTTGTGACTTAAACACAAAGCCATGCGACATTGCAACTTGTTGCATAAGCAAACATCAATTGTATGGTCAACTGCTAAACAATATAGCTTTGATAAACTAAAGCAAAGCTTGGTATCAGCACCTATCCTGAAACTTCCGGATCTTGGTAAGGAGTTTGTAGTGATAACTGATGCTAGCACACTTGCCTTAGGATGTGTGCTTATGCAAGAAGGTAATCCTGTAGCATACTCTTCAAGGAAACCGAAGAGCCATGAGAAGAATTATGCTACCCACGATCTTGAGTTGTTAGCTATCATCCATGCTCTCAAGCTTTGGAGACACTACTTGATGGGTAACAAGTTTACCCTAGTGACGGATCATAAAGTTCTTAAGTGGATCTTTACCCAAAATGAGCTCAACATGAGGCAACGTCGATGGATTGAAGTGTTGGAGGAATATGATTTTGAAATCAAATACCGGCTTGGAAAGGAGAATGTAGTTACCGATGCACTTAGTCGCAAGGCATTTCTAAATTCTTTGATCTTGCAAGATCCATCAACAGCTAGATGTCTAGCCACAAAGGTAACCATGCCAAACAACTCAATACTTGAGCTAGCTAGAGAAGAGGCATGCCATGATCCAACCTATCAGAAGATGCTAAGGAAAATCCCTATCAAGGATCAAGACCCGAAGCTACAGGCAAAGTATCTTGAATTCTCTATCAATAGTGGACTTGTCTACTATAGAATGAGATTATGTATACCGGCAAGCTAGTCATGCAAGCAAAAGATACTTTGGGAAGCTCATGACTCCCCTTTTTCAGGACATCCTGGCTATGCCAAGACCCTCAATGCAGTTAGAAGGAGCTATTACTGGGAAAGGCTTAAAGGTGACGTTCTCAAATATGTCACTGAGTGTTTGTCTTGTCAACGCATTAAGGCTGAACATGTCAAAATGCCAAGAAAGTTGTAACCACTTGACATTCTCCAAATGAAATGGAAATTTATCAGTATGGATTTTGTTGTTGGCCTACCCCAAGTTCATGGAGGATACAACTCCATTATGGTTGTGGTGGATATGCTAACTAAGGTTGCACATCTTATTCCTGTTAAGACAAACTATAAAGCCTTAGACATTGCAAGGTTGTTTATCAAGGAGATATTCAAACTGCATGGGTTACCTAGAAGAATCATTAGTGATCGTGACTCACTCTTCACATCACACTTCTGGAGAGCTATCTTTGAAGCCATTGGGACTCAACTCTGTTTCAGTACAGCTTACCATCCCCAAACCGATGGACAAACGGAGTGAGTCAACCAAGTCATTGAGGATATGCTAAGAGCACACTGCTGTCGTGAACCCAAAAAGTGGATTCAATACTTGCCACTGGTTGAGTTTGCCTACAATGCTTCCTACCAACAAAACTTTCAGATGACCCCTTTTCAAGCATTGTATGGGCACGACTGTCAAAGTCCTTTAAACTTCTCGGATCCAAACCTAAGAGTTAAAGTTTCAAAGCAAATGTTGGAAGATATGGATGAGCAAATGAAGTCAATAAGACAGGACATCCAAGCCGTCAAGGATAGATAGAAGGCATACGCAGATTTGAAACGTCAAGATAGATCCTTCGTTGAAGGATATATGGTCTTCATTCACGTACGCCCAAAGAAGAGTTCCCTGTCCTTAGCTGAATGCAAGAAGCTAAGTCCAAGGTATTGTGGACCCTACAAGATTCTCAAGTGCCTACGGCCTAATGCCTCTAGACTAAAACTCCCTGAGAATCTAAAAGTTCATAATGTATTCCATATCAGTCTACTGAAGAAGTATGTACCTAACCTTAGTCACGTACTTGATTAATCAACAAGCCAAGGAGTCCTTGAGCTACGGCCTAATAGGATCTTAGATGTTAGGGAGAGACATTTGAGATCTAGAACCTTGAGAGAATACCTCATCCAGTGGAAAGATTATCCCAAGGAGGATGCCACTTGGATGGATGATAGTGCTCTCAACCAACAATACCCCCAGTTATTCTCGAGATGAGGATGCCTCGATTCCTCTAAGGGGGAGAGAATGTAATATTTCCACTCAAAATATTAAGTCGACTATAAAAACCACACATCTTGTGAAGAAGTAGTGCAAAATAATCCCTCGCATCGAATAATGTCGGTGGCTAAAGTGTTCCCTCGATGCACAATGTTAAAATCCAGCTCCGTGTCATGCAAAAGAGGCTGGGGTTTAAAACCCGCAAGCCGCAGGAGAAACACCCCTTACATAAAGGCAAATGGATAAATGATTAAAGTAGTGCAAATTTTTTATTAATTACCCCTCCCCTCAGCCGATGCATGGCAGGAGGAGAGAGAGTGTGTGGAGGAGTGAGGTAAATGGAGAGAGGGAGGAGTGTGGTGTGGGGATGCATGAGGGAGGGAAGGCATGAAAGCCTCCACGTGTGTGGATCTCCCCTCCCCCTGTCAAGATTGTGGGAGAGAAGGAAGGAGTCTCACTTGAAGCTTTCTTGCTTGCACAATGGGGGAATACACACGGGTGGAGGCTGAAAACAGTTTTCCTCTTCTTAGTTGTGTAAGCCAAAAGAACTCAAGTACAAAGAAATAGAAGAACCCTATATATGGGTCTCAAACCAAACTCAACTAACTAAGGTGGCATACTAACTGAGCCACGAACTAGAGTAGATAAGGATAGCTATCATGTAGCTATTATTCATGGGCGGTGTACCAACCACGTCTGCAACTGACAAGTCGGTGACATAAATACACAACGGTCACCCTGGCGTATCACGAGTGGAGCTCGATATCTCAACACCCCCCCCTTACACACTGTAAACCCTCCCCCCTGGAGCTTGGGGGAGAGGCACGAAGAGAGAGAAGAGGAGGGCGTGCTGTCAGAGAGCGCCGCCATGCCAGGAAGCCTCTGCCACATGCTGCCCGCCTGCTGCCACCTAATGCAGCGCTACAGAGCCGCCTCCACTCTATCATCACCATCATCATTATCACCTCCACCTTCGTCATTAGCATCTTCTCCCACTAAATGGCTTCTTCTCTCTCCACGTAGCTTCTGCCTAGAAGCATAGAAGCTTCTTAGAAGCTTCTAAAAAGAAGGCTTCTATAAGCCTTGTTCATCCTCACCGCTGCGGGTTTAGTCAAAAATCACATTCTGTAAGGGCCGTGTCTCGCGCAAAATAGAAAATATAGGGCAGAAGGAATTCGATACGCGAAAGAGTCAAGGAGGAGTTGCTGGACCAAAATTCAATGGCTCCCAAGAAAATGGCAAGAGGCGCACACGCGGGAGGTTCTTTCCCAAGCATACGCATGGACATCCCTACGAGCCTTTAAGCCTAGGTTCTTAAAAGAATGATTTCGCATTAAAGAAATGCATTTAGGCACGTTAAATTTCATGGAAAGAATGCATTTACACATGTTTCTAATTCACGTATCCTAGTTAAAATACATTTGGGAAATTGTCTCCTTGAACGATTTACAAGAGTTAGTGCATGTCATGCGAATTGGGTTGCTTGCATTTCCTATTTGCAAATCCTAAGCGCATATTGCTTAGGTTTAGCATGAGAAAATCATTAACATCTGTCAGATGTTGTCCAAAGAATTGCATGGCATGGAAATGAAACCATGGACTTACATGCAGCATGGGAAGATGCTTGTAGAATGGATTAAGTCAACATTAGACTTATAATATTCGTCAAACATGAACTTCATCTATCAAAGTTGTATCTAGAAAAGGTCGCATGTCATATTAAAGCTTGAAATTCAATTGCATTAAACAAAAGGTTGTAGGGATAGCTCCTTGATGTAAATCTATGTAGGTTTTATGCAAGTTATTTCCCAAATTTTCAATCATTTTGATTTTAGCAAGGAAAAGAAATGGTCAATTGCAAGCCTTATAATTGCATAGAAGTAATGAATCGCATATTTACACGAAATGTGATGTATTGCAACTATTTACACCTTTAGAACAAGTTTAGCATCTCCAAGCAAAGATCGTTCTTGTCGCAAGACATTTAGATTATTTTAGATAGATCACTTGTAATGACATAACCCACATGGGATTCTTAAAAGCATAAGTAGATAGTACAACGAACACCTCAAAGAGCTAGCTAGGGTTTAGCATGTTAGAAATTCTGCCTAGTATCGCACTTGGGACGCCAAGTCGAGACCTTCAAACCCAAAGGTCCTACCCACATTCACAGAATGTTTGGGTCAAGTGGACGCCCATACAATAACGATCTAGGGTTTTACCCTAAGGATTGATCAACCTAATACTAAACTTTCGATTAAGTTTAGAATCCCTAGGGCCAAACGTTATTGGCCTAGTTAGGTTAGGGATTGGGTTGGGTAAGAAGACACCCCAAACCCTACATCTTGACTAAACATACTTCTTGACCAAGGAACGTCATTGATGGGAGATTGATCCCACAAGCTAGATGCGACTTGACCAAGGAACTTCATTGATGGGAGATTGATCCCACAAGTTAGATCGTTCAGTGGCACTGCAATCAAAGCATAGTCTTTGATAAGGACCTTATACCATCCTGTCAATCCAAGAAAATTGCGTATTTCTTTGACAATTGTTGGTATTGGCCATTCTAGAACATCTTTGACGTTAGTCGGGTCTACTGAAATTCCTTCAGCTGAAACAATGAATCCCAGATATTCAATCTATCGTTTGAAGAACACACACTATTCTTCTTGGCATACAGCTTGTGTGCCCTCATTGTCTCAAGGACAATGCGAAGTTGGGGTTCATGATCTTCTTCCCGTTTGGAGTAGACTAAGATATCATTGAAGAAGACGAGTAAAAATTCATCAAGATATGGTCTAAAGATATCCTACATTAACCTATTGAAGGTGGCCGGTGTATTTGTTAGCCCGAATCACATGATTAGGAACTCAAAGTATCCATATCTTGTGCTGAATGCCGTCTTTGGGATATCTTCTTCCTTGATCCTTATCTGATAGTATCCAGACCTGAGATCAATCTTGGAGAAGATCTTCGCACCTTGAAGGCGGTCAAGAAGTTCATCTATTCCTGGAATAGGATATTTGTTCTTAATGGTTGATTGATTCAACCCTCCGTAATCAATACATAGTCGAAGTGTTCCATCTTTCTTCTTCTGGAATAGCAGTGGAGCTCCCCATGGCGAACTGCTAGGATGAATGTAGCCTTGGTCTAACAGTTGCTTGAGTTGCTCCTTCAACTCGATTGCTTCCGGGATAGACATTCTATATGGCCTCTTTGCAATTGGCACATCTCTTGGCACTAGCTTGATCTCATGATCAACTTCCCTTTGTTGAGGCAAAGTTCTATCAGCTCTTCAGGAAATACGTTTGCGTACTCCTTTAGCTATGAAGGTTCTTCACTAGACTCCTAATTCTGATCTAGCTTATTAAGCTTAATCAAATAGACAGGTAGCCCCTTTCTAGCTCCCTTTATTATCCGAGATGCTTTGGCCGATTGAATTTTGGGTTTCCCAGCCTCTCCTTGAGTTCTGACCAATTCCCTTTTAGAGTTTTGGAAGGAAACTCTGAAAGGGAATTCCATTTCAGAGTTTCGGAAGGAAACTTGGCCCTTTCCACAGTGAATGTGGGCTTCATTAGGTTTAAGCCAATCCATTCCGAGCAAACACTCATGGATACCTAGGTTCATAACCCTGAATCTAACTGAAGTCGACTTTCCTCCCAGCAGGAACTCCACTTGAGGATGCGCTTGGGTGATAAGTTTCTTCACGTTAAAACTTGCTAAGCATTCCTCACATTACATTTCATGCCCAATTCAGCTTTTAGCCAAGAGACCTAATCACTTAACTTTCTTAATCAATACTCACAATCAAGACAATCATTGATAAAAAGAGTCTTATTTCATTCATATGGGCATAACCCTTTCAGAGTACAATTATTCTTGGGAAGATGGAATAAGCTGATACATTAATTCGGGGAGAATAAGATTGTGTTACATTCAGCTACGGGAGCTGGGTAATAGTATGGATTGGGGTCATTGAATTTCAAGAATCGATAGGTCATTGGAAGATTAGGGTATCCTTTCCTTTGGTACCCGTTCTTCTCGTAACGTCCCAACACCTTGATTCTATCGGCAGGGATTTTTTGGGTCACTTCTTCATACACATACGTGTCCTGCTTGACCTTCTGACCTCCGACATGTAGGGTTGCATTTGCGTGAGCCTCAACAAAGATGAACAGCTTCATGATCTTTAGGTCCTCCAACCACTTGATTCTCTTTAGGTTGGTTCGAAGGTACGCAAACTAGTGGGCAGCTATGTAATAGATTCTTGAATCACCCATCCATCTCCGTTTCACATACAAGGGTGAAGGATTGTAGATGCGGTCTAGGATATTCATCATATCGATCGTCCGTCGATAATTTGAAGCACGCATCGCGGTCATAAACATAATTTTGAACACCAAGAATATGTTCCATGCTTCGCAACTCTGCAAGTCAGCATCGATAAGTAAGTAAGGACACGATCCTAACAGCAACATTTTCTCTACTTTTCCTTATTAAGTCTTCTTGTAAATATTAGTTCCTCGTTGGTTCACTCTGATACCAACTGTAACGTGTCCACCTGTTCACTTACAGGACACATCTTAGCAGCCCATTGGAAAGAGAGTCTAGAAAGCACTGCCCGGTACTCCCACGCAATGTCACGGGGTTTGCGATCTAGGTCCTCCCGAGTTTGCCAGGAGGCGGAAGCATTTTGGTCATTCCCACTTAGGACCGACCTGAATCAGGGTTTCCCTAATGGTCAAATTCGTAGAACTACAACTAGCGTCGAACCCCAGGCGAACTACTTTACACGGAAATATTAGGGTCAAAGCGGATTCATGCTGCACTTGGTTCAAGGGGAATGGGAAACGAGAGGGATGCAAAGCTCGACCTCTCTGCCCATAAGGCATAGTCCCATTCCGTTCCCCTAAAACAACATAAATCGGGATTCTAGTAACCTAGACTCCAGGTCAACGTTCCTTGCTGTTCATTTCCTTCGAGAAAAGTTCCCGGCCAACCGGGACCACCCATCCGTAGGATGGACCCATGGCCACATCCACCGCACTTTCCTCAGGGTTGCTTTAGTTGTCTAATTATCTACCACATTTAGTTTGACACGCACAAACAGCTTCCTTAATTAGCCAATTAGTCACTAGTTCCTTCACGTAATCTTAGCACTGACATAGAAAAACAATGTCAAACAAGTTTCTTTACAACAATTGATCTTATTTATCTTTGGAATACATCTTATAATCCAGCCCGTAGGCTAATCCATAATCTGCCTGAAGGCAATCCATAATCCACCCAAAGGCAATCCAACAATCCACAAGGATTACTAATCCAAGATTCTACTCGTATACTAGTATGCGGGTCTCAAGGTCCGATCCTGAGTCGCGTCGGCCTCTTGTGCAGGGCCCGAAAGGCAAGGGATTTACGGCCAGAGCCCCCTCTGGCACCCAAGCGTCCTCCTGCTCCAAGTAGCGCCCAACGAAGAGACCTCTTGCGGGGGTTCGATCCACGTTCCCGGCACGGCTAATAACCCCCTTGGTTAGGGTCAGGTAGACAGTCGGGGCGAACTGATGCTGCCTCTCTCTCCAGGCCTTCAACTTGAAGCATTAATTATTTTTCCATCTTTTAGTTCCTTGAGCAAAGCAATACAAACAGTGCTCCTAAATTGTACAAACACAATCAATCGAGTGGTTGTTTTATTTGGCCAACTGCTAAGATGTGAATCCTTTTCTCGGAATGCATCCAGCATTCAATCCGGGATCAATTGCGACTTGGCAAGATCGCCAAGGGTTTGTTTGTTTACCCTTTTATCATTGGGTTAGGGCTTATACCCTGTCAACCCAATTAACAAACACCTTAGATTCCTTAAATCAAGACGGTAATTCCTGGGCAAGCTTGTCGCCCTAACATGATTTGTCAATTTCTTGTTACCTTAACTTGGCAACTCAGTACCAGGATTATTCATCCTCTTGCAAATTATCTTGTACATAGATCCTACCAACCCTTGTTCCAAAGAGTGGCAAATCCATCTTGTGACTTAAACACAAAGCCATGCGACGTTGCAACTTGTTGCATAGGAGTCGCATCTAACTTGTGGGATCAATCTCCCATCAATGACATTCCTTGGTCAAGAAGTATGTTTAGTCAAGATGTAGGGTTTGGGGTGTCTTCTTATCCAACCCAATCCCTAACCTTACTAGGCCAATAATGTTTGTCCCTAGGGATTCTAAACTTAGTCAGAAGTTTAATATAAGGTCGATCAATCCTTTGGGTAAAACCCTAGATCATTATTGTATGGGCGTCTACTTAACCCAAACATTCCGTGAATGTGGGTCGGACCTTTGGGTTTGAAGGTCTCGACTTGGCATCCCAAGTGCGATACTAGGCAGAATTTCTAACGTGCTAAACCCTAGGTAGCACTTTGAGATGTTGTACTATCTAGTTATGCTTTTAAGAATCCCATGTGGGTTATGTCATTACAAGTGATCTATCTAAAATAATCTAAATGTCTTGCGACAAGAACGATCTTTGATTGGAGATGCTAAACTTGTTCTAAAGGTGTAAATAGTTGCAATACATCACATTTCATGTAAATATGCGATTCATTACTTCTATGCAATTATAAGGTTTGCAATTTACCATTTCTTTTCCTTGCTAAAATCAGAGTGATTGACAATTTGGGAAATAACTTGCATAAAACCTACATAGATTTACATCAAGGAGCTATGCCTACAACCTTTTGTTTAATGCAATTGAATTTCAGGCTTTAATATGACATGCAACCTTTTCTAGATACAACTTTGATAGATGAAGTTCATGTTTGACGAATATTATAAGACTAATGTTGACTTAATCCATTCTACAAGCATCTTCCCATGCTACATGCAAGTCCATGGTTTCATTTCCATGCCATGCAATTCTTTGGACAACATCTAACGGATGTTAACGATTTTCTCATGCGAATCACAACAAGGAAGTTATTGCCTAAATGCAATATACGCTTGCTATTTCTTGCAAGGGAGACAAGGGTGAATTTAAACAAAATTTTCATCCTTTTAAACGTAAGCAATATGCACTTAGGATTTGCAACTAGGAAATGCAAGCAACCCAATTTGCATAACATGCACTAACTCTTGTAAATCGTTCAAGGAGACAATTTTCCAAATGTATTTTAACTAGGCTACGTGAATTAGAAACATGTGTAAATGCATTCTTCCCATGAAATTTAACGTGCCTAAATGCATTTCTTTAATGCGGAATCATTCTTTTAAGAACTTGGGCTTGAGGGCTCGTAGGGATGTCCACGCATATGCTTGGGAAAGAACCTCCCGCGTATGCTTAGGAAAGAACCTCCCGCGTATGCTTGGGAAAGAATCTCCCTCGTGTGCGCCTCTTGCCATTTTCTTGGGAGCCATTGAATTCTGGTCCAGCAACTCCTCCTTGACTCTTTCACGTATCGAATTCCTTCTTGCCCTGGATTTTCTATTCTGCGCGAGACACGGCCCTTGTAGAATGTGATTTTTGACTAAACCCGCAGTTGTGAGGATGAACAAGGCTTATAAAAGCCTTCTTTTTAGAAGCTTCTATGCTTCTAGGTAGAAGCTACATGGAGAGAGAAGTCATTTAGTGGGAGAAGATGCCGATGATGAAGGTGGAGGTGATAATGATGATGGTGATGATAGAGTGGAGGTGGCAGCAGCGCTGCATCAAGCGGCAGCGGGCAGTATGTGGCGGCGGCTTCCTAGCGTGGTGGCGCTCTCTAACACCACACCCTCCTCTTCTCTCTCTTCGTGCCTCCTCCCCAAGATCCAAGGGGGAGGTTTTATAGTGTGTAAGGGGGGGGAGATCCACAAACATGGAGGCTTTCATGCCTTCCCTCCCTCATGCATCCCCGCACCACACTCCTCCCTCTCTCCAGTTAACTCACTCCTCCACACACTCCCTCTCCTCCTGCCATGCATCGGCTGAGGGAAGGGGTAATTAATTAAAAAAATTTGCACTACTTTAATCATTTATCCATTTGCCTTTATATGTAAGGGGTGTTTCTCATGCGGCTTGCAGGTTTTAAACCCCGGCCTCTTTTGCACGACATGGAGCCAGATTTTAACATTGTGCGTGGAGGGAACACTTTAGCCACCGACATTATTCAATGCGGGGGATTATTTTGCACTACTTCTTTGCAAGATGTGCTGGTTTTATAGTCGACTTAATATTTCGAGTGGAAATATTATAGCATGGAGTTGGTTAAGATTGGGTAACTTTATAATGTTAAAAAAGAAGTTATGTGTAACCATAGGCTCTAACATGGAGAGATCTTTAGAGAGTGGATCATCAAGATTGGGATGTTTGCCTTCCTGATCCTTGCTTGGATTATCAAGATTTGGGGAATCTTCTCCTTGATTCGAGCGTGGTTCCTTTTTTACTTTGGCCTTGGACTAGAGGTACGTACTCTAGTGATGCTTGGTGCATGGCATGGGTTTGCTAGCGAATCCTAGCCATGATGGGGAACACCAACCTTCTACATATCCCATGCTACTCTAGCCCATTGTTCCTTCGGAATGTGCTACCTAGGAAGATCATATTTTGTCTTCCAATCCCAATTCTAGTCCATCACTGCCTGCTACAGCACCTGGATCCTCTCCTTTGCTTTGGCATTCCATAGATTAAACCTCTAACTACCATTTCTTTAATTATTATTATGTTTTATCCCATCAATAGATCTATCAAAGTTTTTGTTAATGTGTCATATGGAATGTAAACTTAGTAGCTTTACTAACGCTTGCAACTTATAAAATCAATTTTCTTACATTAGACTATTGGATCTTGACAAAAAGTTTGATTATGGTCCATGTTTATATGATAATAGCTTAGCAAGCAAAAATTCCCATGTTTAAAGGGCATACACACTATTTTTACACATATTCTTCTTAGATTCTAATCTTGTTTATATTGAACTCTTGGTCACCAGAGCTTTAGTATCTTGGTTATCTTTTAGTTGCATAGGTATGGGCTTCAATTATTGGTTCACCTCAGAGGTAAGGGTCAATTGAGCCTCTTTATTTGTTAAAAATTATGGACTTCTTGGACTTTGGAACCTTAGTTTCTATAAACTTCAATAGTCCTTGTTATTGTAATAACAAATCACTCAAAAAATATGTGTTTATTCTATGCTATATCTTCTTAATCTCATAGCATCCAAAATGGACATGAACCTTAGGCACATCAATGACTTACTAGGGACTTTATCACCTCATTGACCATGTCCTCATTAGTAGAGATGGTTATCACCCCATAAGTATGCATACACATAGCTATTGTGTGTAGGGTCATCTCTATTAAGTTAGCAAGCTCAACACCTATGGATATTTATATGGACACCTATTTAGATGGTTCTGCATGTTGTTAATTGCACTATTCATAAGAGAAAAGGAGTGGATAGGCCTATTCATGCCATCATTAAATGCCACTCTATTTGGCTATTGTCATAGAAAACATGAATTAAGTTGAGTTGTTATTTGGTGCCTTATATTATACTCGTGTTTTACATATCAGATTAGATTTTTGGCATACAATCAAGTTATTCAAAAAAATTTGTAAGTAAGGGGTATGCTTTCATAATTTTTATTTTTGTAGTGTTTAGGGATGTCAAAGAGAAAGCTTTCCCCTTGATGGAATGGAGCAAGAGGAGCTTGAGGATAATTATGATTACATGCTTTTTGATTTTTTGCAAAAGATAGCAAACCCATCCAAATTATGTACATTAGGGAGATGCTGAATATCCCTTTTGGTTTGGAAGAGCTATTGATTGAGTGATATTGATGAGAAGCTTACTAGGGAGTATAGAGAGTTCTATTCTAGACATGCATAGTATCTCTTAATTGATAGTTATGCACATTTTAATGATGTGATCTAGGTAACCAATGCTCCCAGGGCAACTTTGATTACCATGTATTAACTTATTGTGACCAAGAGTTTAGAAGGCATGAAATAAATTGCCTTTTTCATAGGGGTAACCGGCAGTGCCTTTTGATTCACAAAGACATAGTTTTTATTGTGTTTCTCCAATATATGGAGGATTCCCCTTCAGACAAAGGGTAAGACAAAAAGGGTGAAGATGCTACATATATGGATAAGGAAGTTGAAGAGAAGGCGACAAAGATGTTTCAAGAGGATATTGAGAACCAGCTGGTACAAGGTTTTGATCTTGCTACATTTAAGAGTCAGAACATTATAAAGATAGAAGAAGCCCCTTGGATTGTATCCCTTCATTTCCTACCTACCTTTAAAAAAAAAGGTATGTATTTCTCAATGACATTCAATATCTTTTTGATCTCAGAGAAGATTACTGCTTGGCCATCCTAGCAGCATGGAGCTAGATTGATAAGGATTTCATAAGTTATGACCATGCCCAATAGCCACACTAGATGTTGAGGGGGATAATTTTCAAGATAGCCCCATGGCCCTACACACATGTATCAATGAGATCGTAGAATATGAGAATAAGGGGCTACCCATAGAAGAAGATTTCTTAGAGCTACAAAAGAGGTTTGGCATTCAGGGCATGGGGTATGAAGACACACTGAAGTAGCCATCAGAGGAGAAGCTAAAGAACTCAATAAATCTCTATGATGAGAACCTTCTTGAAGATGATGAAAACCCAAAAGTATTAAAGACATTTCCAAGATATTCCTAGACTTAATAGCAGGTACTAAAGATAAGTGGCTTTAAGATTTTTATCAACTAATAAGAATTTTTTTTCTTACTTATGCAAATTGAAATTGAAGATCGTGGTAACTTTCTTGGAAGAGCCAAGGGCTCTAGGCCATAGAAGCTTGGAAAAAGTCAAGGACTTGGCCACTATATTGAAAGCTTAAATAATAAAATTATTGTAATTTACCACAACAAATTCTCAAGCTCTCCAGGTTTGCTAATGATGGATTTAAAAGCTATTTGCAAAGTCATTGGATTTGGAATTTTCAATAGAGGAGTTGAGAAGATAATTTTGGTAGAGAAGGAAGAAGCCATAAGGGTTTTTTGCTACATGCCTGGTTACAATGCATCTAGAGCTAGATGCTTTGGAGTCCTTAGCTCCTATTTACTTTCCCATGTGGGAGATGCAAAAATTTTGAAGTCTCTCCTAGGCTATAGAAAGCAAGATCTTTTGAAATGTAGAGGTCTTATTGCATGGAGTGAATCCAACGATTCCTTTGCAAAAAATAGAGACAAACTGAAAGATCCTAAATAATTAAGGGTTCTTGAAACCCATCTTTTGCCTTCTCTTTGTTTAGTTTGTAACCATTCTAAAAACCTTTGCTTTGCATAAGAGTTTCTATATCCCTCTTTCCTTTTCTATGTAACCATTTGTATGGTTTTTGCCAAATATGATGTATTACATGATGTGACTGTATCTTTAAGCTTAAATTTATGGCAATTTTTTCTATAAAACCATTGAAAGATCTCTATCAAACTATTTGCTTTGACTCTTCCTCCTCCATGTCTTGTGTATCCACAGAATTTTGTTCTTGCTTAATACTATGACTTGTCCATGCCTTGGGTTGACATGATAGATAAACTTTCATACTATTTGATAAAATATGGAGCATCATTGTATAAAATATGCCATACAATTAAAAATAAAGAGAGTTACTTAAATCTTATATGAGTTAAAAAATGAAGAAATGTATCAAATTTTTACCATACAATCATAAGAACTTCTTACCATATAGTGAGTGAAGTGTTGATTACCTCAAGCTTTTGTCTTTGCCTTTGTAAAAAGCTTCAATTGGTCTTTGAAGTCTTTGAGATAATCATCTTTACAATCAACTTTATCACAATAAGAGAATATTTTATCTAGTATTTCCCAAACTTTGGCTTTTCTATTTCAAGCATGTCCATTATTAGCATGATCCTTAATTGCATTATGTAGGGATTTCCATTGAATATATTTAATGGTTGAACCCCCATTTCTAGAGTTAATATTGCTAAGCTTTCTATGAAATCCTAGGAATCTTCTAGTCTTCACCCCACCGATAGATGGCTTTTTGGGGATACAGTTTCCATCCTTGGACTTTTGAAGATCTAGTTTAATAACAACATTACATCCATGTAAACCAATTGCAAATAAAACTTGCTCGATATTTGATATAGCATCTTGTCTAGCTGATAAGGGTTTTTTCTTCCAAGAAAACCCTATATGAAGATGAATGAGCTTTTCAATTATTCTCTAGAGTGCATGAAGTGTACATATATGAGCATTGAACAAAAGGAATATCTAAAATTGGCTTGAATTGTGGGTCTTTGAAATGCCCAAAGGGGACTCTATTCGAGTTGCTTGAGGTTAGCTATGTAGTTGGGACATGCAATATAGCTAGGAACATCTAAAGTTTGCTCCTTTAGACACATTATACATGCATTTGAGTCTTTGAAATGCCTAGAGGGGACTCTATTCTAGTTGCTTGAGGTTAGCTATGTAGTTGGGACATGCAAAATAGCTAGGAACATCTAAAGTTTGCTCATTTAGACACATTATACATGCATTTGAGTGTCCTTAAGTCACCAGCTAACCTTATAGTTTCCAAATCCCTTGACAAATAGCTCTTCTCCTGCTTGTTGACTCTTAATCACAACAGGTATTGAAGTTTGATGGAAAACCCAGTATAATATATCAAAATCCTCTATGTCTACTTAAAAGTTGCTAACCACTAGAAATTGTATTTAGATTGAACATTGAATGACATTGAATCATTACAATGACTTGATGGAAGTTCTCTATTCATCAAAGTAATGGAGACTCTCTCTAATTTTGTGCACTTTAAAATCTCAATTTCATCAACAAGGGAATAGAAATTGTAGCCATCAATAGGGAGTAGGGTCTGCTTTTTTCATTATAAAGACTTATTGATTCATAAGACCTTGATCTGAAAGAAAGATGTAATTAGATCTTTTATGAGATCCTTTTTAAGCATCTTAAATACAATACTCTAGATATGCTATAGACCACTACAATCAACTATTTATTAGCCCAATGTCAGTGATGGGGCAAGGTCACAAAGAAGGGGGCACCTTCAATCTTTTTGCATTTGAAGATACAATGTAGGCCCTGTGAGGTGGTCTTAAGCAATAGTTGAGCATCTGACAACAAGGTGAAACTTTGAGTGTTAAACTTTAACATAAGTGCTTTCAAGTGCTATTGAGATAATAAATTTGAGGGTCAAGGATTTTATCACTTCAAACATTGTCTAGATTATACATTCAAGTAACTTCAACCTTTCTTGTAAGTTTTGGTCTAATTGGTTATTTTTAAATTAGGAAATGGAGGATTAATGGGAATGAAGCAGGTTGTCAACCATTAGGAGATAGAATTAAATGGAACAAAATAGATTGTTAACTATTGGGAGATAAGACTACTAGGGAAGAGAGATAGGACCATTATGAGATATGGGCTTTCCATGTTTCGCTTTGAAAGTGATGTATTTTAAAATGCATGACTTTGAGTTCTACTTATTGTTAGGTTGAGCTGTATTTGTTTCCTGAGTGTTATGCCTCAAATAATTACTACTAGAGTAAGAGGTTATCTAAAGAGCATGTTTCATCAAGTATCCCACAAGTGGCTTGTACATTTGGGAATTGTGATTGGGTGACTTGATGGGAGATTACTCAAGAGTAGGGCATGCTTGACTTGGGCTGTCAAGTTAGTTGCTTATTTCTTATTAGCATCTAGATCAAGCATACTATGAAGAGTGTGATTGGAAGGATCAACATTCGATACACAGTGACTAGATTTAGTAAGCATAAGCCACTCACTTGGGCAATCTCACAGATCCAAATGTGAATTGCACGTTAGATTTGCATCACAAAGTTATGGATTAAGAGGTTCATCATTACCTTCTTTTTCCCTCCCTTGGCTAAATCCAGGTATTGAAGTCTTGAAAATAGGGAAGCTCACATTTTGTATCTAATCCTTTCATAAAGGCACATGATGCATGCCATTGTGTAGCACAAAAGATACTTCCTGATGTGCTAATTGGGACTAGCTTTAGTTTGACTACAGACTTTACTCTTTTTTTGGAAACTAGTTCATGATACATTTGGATTCACATGATTCTAAATGGTTGTTGTGATCAAGAAGGACACCTTTGGTATTGTGTTTTTTTGCATGATACATCAAGAGAGCATCTTAGGTACAAAAATTATGTTCTTTGCAGTCCGCACATGTCTCTCTCAAGAGTTCACTATTTAAAAATGGCTAAAAGTGCTATTTGAAAGTGGTGGCAACAATCTTGTGTAAGGTTTAGTATCATGAGATTGAAAGATTCTTGTTTTGGGTTTTCTTTTAGAAAACAACTGCTAAGGTAAAGAAAGTAGTGCATTTTAAATTGCACAAATTTTCTTTGCTCGTCAACAAGTCATCAGTTTTTGGTTATTTTGTGGACCAAGTTCTTAGGTAGATTAGTGCATGGTGAAGGGGTGATGGATTTTGCCATTGCTATATAACATTTGTTGAATGCCCAAGTGGAGTGTGTAAAGGTATCTAGAAACATAGAAGTGGATCAATATGATATTTTACTCAAGAGCTATAGGCTATTAAACTTTAAATAAAGTGAGTGTATTCATGATTGCCACGAAGAGTTTTGAATGTTTTTGGTAGACAAACCTACACAAGAGCACTTAGAGCATTTGTACAAAGTTTTCATCTTGCTTCATAAATGTTCTTATCTAAATATTCATGTATGCATATTTAAACTTAGATATCTAGATGGACCTTGCAAGGGTTAAGTATTATCTTGCAAGAGTTAATACTAGTCTTTGTTCACATGACTCATGCAATGTTGCTCCAATTCCATGGACTCATATGAATATGTAAACACTCTTTGGTTTAATGTTTCACACTTATGCATCCAAGCCATTCAAGATTACAATAATCCATAAGGAGAGAGAGAGAGAGAGAGAGAGAGAGAGAGAGAGAGAGAGAGAGATAATACATATATTTGTTTTTTTAATGTGGTTTTTCAGCCATGTCACCACAAAAGGCAAGAGGCAAAGGTCATGCAATATCAAATAAGATAGATCAACCACTCCTCCATCTACCATTACTCCACATAAAAGAACTCATGGATCATCCCTCTCTATAGTTTTAGAGGAGGATACACCAAGTGCTAGGGGTGCTTCTAATCCTTAAATGCAAGGAGAAAGTGGCAAGGGGAAGATGAGATAATAGTGGAGCAGTACAAGAAGAGAATGATGAGAAAGCAATGTCAAGCCAAGTTTTTGATATTGAAATGCAAATGATAAGATGTGGGGATGTTACAAGCTAGTGTAGACTTCTATCTCAAGAACTGTAACCTCTCGTATCCCCTTGTATTGCATGATTGCACATGCTATTGTTAGAGGGATCCATGTAGATATGCCCTCCTTAAAAAATGAATTTTAGTATGAGGGTTATTTACCAAAAAAGGGCTCATTTGTTGTTTCCATATGTAAGTATAAAGGAGAAGAAACACCGGTGACTCTTGCTATAATATCAACTTGGACTCCTTTATGGTGTGAAGTGGAAGCTACATTTGAGAAGGAAATCTTGGCAAAACCAAAGATCATGTTTTTGTCTAGTAAAATGTTCTTTGTATGGAAAGAAAACCATCACTTGATTGCTTGGATGGAGTTAATCTCACAGACGTATAGAGAAAATAAATCTCATCACATCAAGGTTGTGTGTTTTGTTATTGATCCCACACAAATTTTCGAGATTGCTATTCTTTTATGGGACTGTAGAGAGTTAATAAGTAAGTGGCATAATCTTTGTTTTACAATGAATAGATAACCAATAATTCTATTTATATGACTCAGTTTTGAATGAACTCAATGATTACTATTGCTAAGTTGAAATTCTTCGCAAATGCTAAGATGAGAGAAGAGAAAAGGTTAGTGTTGCTATCTATCTTGGACTCAACAATACCTTGATGTGAGGTTAAGTTTATCTCTTTTTCTTTCATATGAAGTCCAAATTCTGGGGTTGAGTACTTTTTTATAGGGGGGGAAAAAAGGGAATACATTTTTCATAAGAAGAAATTTCTTCTTATGAAATATTGCTAATAGGATAGCATAGACGAAGAGTAGGAAGATGCCAAATCCTTGCAAAAAAAAACACTCTATACCTTTTCTATATGCATTGGTATGATTTCTCTATACTCATCAATATACATGGTAACATAGGTGTTGGAATATGCGTTATTATACACTAATACAATTTTGGTGAATTTGGAAAACTTCAAGTCCAATTTTTTATTATTTAGAATGAGTTTAGAACATTGGGACTCAAAAAAAGATTCCTTCAAGTCACCCAAAGCTATTGTCTAATACATGTTTGGAAACCTTATGAAAAATGGAATCTATTGAGCTATTAAACACCAAATTGGGAGCCATGATATGAGAGTTAAAGCAAAGATAAAGTTTTGACAATGTCTTAAACTTGTGGGAAATTCCCAAATTCACTAATGGCATGTTCATGACTACTATTTAGCAATGCTAATACTAGCAAAATTTGGGTGGTTATAAGACTATGTATGCTGATGAAACTATTCCACCATACTGACAAACATTTTGATAATGGTACTTGACATTTTAAACCATTTTCCCCTGTTTCTTTATTAGAAGTTTTGATAGTATATCTTTTCTATATCACATTGAATGTGGCAAGAATATGGAGCTAGCCAAAGAACGTAGATTCTATGTTTTTTCCAAATAACAAAACTAAAATGTCAACTTAAAGCTAAGATTCAACACAAATGGGTCATGGATGGAGCTAGTCTTTCTTTAAGATCTTCTTCAATACACTTTGTCTCACAATTTTCTACCTCTCATTGAGGATAATCCTCTAATAATTTCTTCTATATATCTGAGTAAGATAAACTCTTATTATCCTCACTCAAGATATACAACAATCTCACCCTCAAGAGACAAATTCTTACAAAGTACATTGCTCTCTTACCTCAAGTTCCATCCCTCACACATGCTTATTCTTTCCCAAGCTATGGTGGATGGAGAAGAAGAGAAGAAAAAATAAGAGTAGACTCAAATAGTTGGTACACATAAGAATCAACTCTCTAATCATTTCCGCACATTACATCCATGGGGTTTTTCCTTTTGAATTCCACCCTTCCACTTAGCTGTTTGGCCCATCTACTATGGCTTCTTCTATTCTAACTCATCAATAATTTCTGGCATCTATTCTAGACCTTCATGGCTTGCATGTGAAATCTTAGAACTTACACGAAGGTGATTTGGATACTTGGATTTTACAAGGATTTTTTCATGTATCCTATGAAACTTAAAATCAATATTGACATAATTGTTTGGTCACTAAATATTTGTGTGGTAACATGTGCACATGTCCATCCATGTTACTAGGTTTTCTAAAGTTGGTCATGGATTACCATCAATTAGAGATTCAAGTGGTCCAAGGCCAAGATTGAGATAGAATTGTATAGGTGGAGGGATCTTCAACTTGTATAAGAAGTTGATGGTCCTTAAAGCCATAGTTGGCAGTCTTGAATTTTAGCAAGACCTTAGCGAGAACATAGAAAGGCTACTCACAGACTATTTATGACCCTTTGATGGGAAATAAGTGTCACTTAGTCGCCTAAAAAGCAATGAATACAAATAGAAGGGATGGAGGACTTGGATTGGAAATTTTAGGTTGGGTCAAGGCAAGTAAATTGTGCTTTACATTCAATAACTTGCCTTGGATTGCACTCATTAGGGATGGGATCTTTGGTTCATTCGATCCTAATTACACTCCAACCTAACTTACTATTGTAGCCCAACTAACTATTTTTTGGGTGGGTGATCACACAAAACTTCATGGAAGGCCACTCCCTTAGCTTGTCTCAATCTCCTATTATGGAAGATGAGTAGAGGATTTGGATGTATAAGAATCTCTATAGAGATATTATGTCTAAGAAGATTCCTTTTCCCTCCCTTTGTCCATTGTACTAAAGATAATATGAAGATCCACTACAGTTGTTTTGGAGAACCCCTAGGTTAGGCCAGCTAGCTACAATGTGTTTAAAGGAGCTAGAGCTCAAAGATGGGTTCACCTTGAAAATTTTCATTTCTAGGGACTAAGATTCTCCTTATGAAGAGACAATCAAGGCAATTCACATTATCATGCAACAATCTTGAAAATTTGGTGATTCAAATATCAAACTACATTTCAAGATGTGAACCATGTGCAAATGGATGATATTTTGAATATCAGGATTGTTTGTCTATCTTTGAAAATCTTAGGGCTAAGGCTCCAATTTTAATATAGTTGACTAAGCTCTTGGCTTTGCTATGTTGCATATTATTTATGCTACATTTAGTTTAATTCATTTTTGAAATATATTTTCTTACCTTATTTTTTTTTTAAAGCTCAAAATTGAAATACACATACTCTTGCACATGCACATACTCATTTCAAGGGGAGAGAGAGAGAGAGAGAGAGAGAGAATGTTAAGGGTGATTTACATCATGGGGTACATGTCAAGACTCACTCTTATGATTTAGATTATGGTACGATCATGTTAATTTCTTTCACATGATTTGTGGGGATGCCTTATGTTTTCTATTGCCATTAAAAATTATAGAGTGCTCGTTGAAGGGGAAATGACAATAGAAAACATTGAGTGCTTCTTTGAAGGAGCAATCACATCTAATATTCTTGTATAATATGTATGAAAATGCATTACATTGCTTGACACCACAAGGAGAATTAAAATGATCTAAATTAAAGACAAAGGGATTAATGAAATTGGAACATTTAGACTCGAGCATGCAACTACAAAAAATGTAATCAAAGAGGTAAGAGGTCCTCACAAGCATCATCTCATGCTCTTCTTGTTACTGTCATCTATACCTCTTTTCGAAAGTTTGTGATGATGCCTACACACTTGAAAACAATATAATCAAAGATTTTGACTCTCTTTATCTTGTTACATGTAGCTAAGAAGCACCGTTCTTTTTTGAAGCATCTTTATCTAAGCATCTTTATCTCATGAAATGACCGTTATAACCTTGGCTACCTCACATATTAAGCATAGCATTATCCATCGTTAGACCACACACCACTCAAATGGTATTGAGTTGACTCAATGTCTTCTCCATTTCATGCAATCTTTAATAAAGTAATAAATAACAAACTTGTAAGTGCAACATTTTCTATTTTTGTAAGACAAATTGGATGGAGATGTTATGTCTTTCACCTTGGGAACTACTTATGACATAAAAACTCATTATGACTTTAAGAGTCAAGCACATCTTGCTCTATTACCTAGCTATTATGAAGTGCATTTTAGTATATCTTTAAAATATAAATAGAAGCTTTGAGCTTATTTGCAAGTTTCTTAAATTCGCTAAGTCTTTTTAGTGAAAGAGGGGGATGATTCACATAGCTAGGAAGTAATGAGCTTTCAAATAGGGTATTTGAAAACATCGGTGAGGTATTGATTTACTATTTACTCTCGTGAAGCTTTTCAAATGGGAGATTTGTTGTTCGAGGGCCCTCTTACAAGAGACTCAAGTCATCATAAGCTACAATATCGACAGTTCACTTTCAGTAACATTAAGGACCTATTGAATGTGAACTTTGAAAAACAAGGTTTAATGATGGTAAGGTTTTAAGAAAAGATGTTAATGAACCATGTGAAACCTCTAGGTATACTCATTCATGCTACATAGTAATGGGAACACTAGTTGAACTTTGGAGTTACAAGCATGAAAAATTACAAGCTAGCTTCAATTATCGGCCTTGGACTTTATCTTACCCACTAAAAGATTTTGAAACCAACACAATGACGTTTTGTGGTGTTCATGTCGTGGATTCGTTGGTTATGATTTAAGCGCATCGAACAAAACGGATAAGGATTATGTCTTTGCCACAAGAACAAAACCCATTAATCTTGCACAGCTCGTAGAGTCCTAATCATAAAAGGTTGATATGACACAATCGCTCGTTTTCCAACATTACTTTCGGCTCCTGGAACTTTACAAAGCAAAACAAATCAACGAAAACATATGACGTCCTTACTATGCAAGAGGGCAAGGACTTGACGGTGGAGAGAGAGAGAGATATATATATATATATATATATATATGAGCGCATATTTGCTAGCCCCTTAATTCTAAGAGTCGATTCATATAGAAATTTATGCTACTTTCTTGGACTATATAACTAAATTGCCCAAAGTTTGACATTCAACAACATCATGCTATTTGGGTTTATCATTTTCAATGGAAAATAAGGATTACAAATCGGGACGATGGAGAGGGGGGAACTAGCCAAATGGGTGCAGTAGCTCAATTATTAGGGTGAATATGTGTTGACCATAGTTCATCAACCCCAGAACTTTGCACAAGCATGTGCATGAAAAATAGTAAGATGTCAATGTACCTCAACAATGTTATCATCGTGGTAGCAGCTCACTACTAGTATAGAGGTGAGATACAGCCCAAGTTGGCAAGGAAGGTTGTGACCCAAGGATTGTAAGATTGGGCACCCCTTGTGGATTATTCTAGAATGACTCCAATCATGCATTGGGATCAAATAATGATGTTTGTGTAATGTCAATTCACCTACTTAGGGTTGAACAAAATTCTAAGGTAACTTAACGAAAGTATTTCACATCTGATTGTGTACATATATTTGTGTGTATGCATGTGCACATATGCAACACTAATTCATTATGTCTTATTCTCCAAAGGAAGTATGTACAAACATATTCTGCAATTGAAAATGGCATATGGCTCTCATATGTGTTGTAAGAGAAAGCGACTTCACAACCATCCTTTTTTCTTACTAAAAAATGGATGTCCAACTCTATGCTCAATGAAGCTTTCATTTGTGATCAAATGTTAAAAGGCTAAATGTAAGACATGTATGCTCATTGATTTCAAGTGAGGTCCAAAATGAAAACGATATTCAATTTGTATAGCAATCCCATAAAGATGTACGTATAACATAATGTTATGATCTTTCAAATGTGTACAATTCTCAAAATTAAGGCTGAAGGGTCTCCACCTGGCCCTGAAAAGTAAGATGTTGAAGGGCTATGTTTTGAAGTGGGATGTGGGGCATTGTAATTTCCAATATTGAGTTGATGAAAACCATACATTTTATATAGATTCATGTGTTCTGCCATTATTCTTTATAAATAGTCATTTACACTTTTCCTTAATACTTGTGATGTATACATTATCAACCTTTAGTACTACTCTACATTGCAAAACAAAGTCTCTAATGTTTTGTTAGAGATGTCTTTGGAAGCTTCTACTTGTGGATGACAACTAGGATATTAATAGGAGATGCAAAGAACAAGCCTTATTTTGGAAGTGTTTCCAAGATAGTCATGAGGGAGAGGTTGAACTAGAGGCACACAAAAGTGTCCATATGAAAGTGAAAAAGTTTGGGAGCACGATAATAGAGCTTCCAATTGTCTCACACTTGTGTTAGAAGAAAGAGTGGCATACTCATAGACAAATATGAGAGCTTGTAGCTAAGGGACTCTATTTCCGAAACCATTATGGTTAAGGGCCACACACACACACACAGACACACCCACACACGCACACACAAAACTTGGTCTTTAGGTCATTGTTTGACCTAGATGGTTGGACTTCATTATGCTTGGAGCCCAATGGCGTATGTGTTTGTTTGACATGATTGGTCAAAGCTAGGGACCTAGACCTTAGCTTGTTTAGGGGTGTTTTTGGTTGATTGTTGAGTTATGCATTTAAAGGTGTTGAGTGTTGGATGATTTTGTTGGGGTAGGGATTTACACTCATGTGTGGTTGGTTGGTATCTGAAGATGTAATAAGCATAGACATAGTACATGTGCATTATAAGTGGTTTGCTGTGGGGCTAGGGACTTATAAGACTTGATAGGCTAAGTGGTTAGGTGTGGCGCTAGGGACTTATAAGACCTACTTATACGCATATTACAATGTGCAATCTTATAAGTGGCTGTGTGGGGCTAGGGGCTTACCTCATTAGATGAATATCTTAGCCTCATATATGGACGTAGAAGCGCTTGGTGATTAAGCGGTATTGTTTGGTGGTTAAGGCATAGCTCTTAAGCTCTTGGAAACACGTGTGTGGAGGTTAAGGTAGAAGCTTTCGATAGTGGTAAGGGCTGGTCGAGAGAGAGAGAGAGAGAGAGAGAGAGCGAGAGAGAGAGAGAGAGATGGCGATGCGGTTTCAGTATGCGATCCTTGTGAGCTCATCTCACATACACAGCAACAATTTCTCGTTGGCGTTGAGCTCGTCGGATCATGGGGGCATGATGGGCGGCGCGAGGCCGGGCGTGTCGTTTTTGGTGGGTACGTCGCTGGTGGTGATGAGCATCCTGTCGGTGAGCGCCGTCTTCTCGTGCTGCTACCACTGCCTCAAGATGCGATCATCGTCGTCATCGCTATCGTCACTGCCACCGTCATCATCGTCATCATCATCGTCCTCACTACCGTCGACGATATTGCTGAGGCTGGCAGCTCTCACAGCAGGCGGCGGCGCAGGCGCTGCAGCTGGCGACATGCAATCGATCACGGGCGCTGCAGCGCAGATCCCTTCGTCGACGACTCATCGACGGTACATTCAGGATTTGCAGCACCTCCACCTTCAGCTGCGCCCTCTTCCTCTTCCTCCTCCTCCTTCTCATCCCAGAACCACCAGCTGCAGTCCCATCGTCGAGAAGTTTGCTGAGCCGGTATTCTCTCTCTCTCTCTCTCTCTCTCTGTGTCTGTGTTGTCGCGGCCCCCCCCCCACCCACACACACACACACACACACACAACAAATAAATGAGAAATTCTTAAATTATTATATAATTAAGTTGGATCTCCAACAAATCAAGGAAAAAGGCGCCAATGTGGTCATGGCTTAGTGGTTTGAGCGTAGGTTGAGTATTGTGGGTCTCTCAGTTCAAACCTTGGGTTCCCTTAACTCCCCATTAGGACAAATAATTAAAGATCTAAATTAAGCACACAAAGACACATCTAGTATATGAATTGAAACACACAAAATAGTATAATTAATCCAACAACCGCTACTGTGAGACCCAAAGTATATAGCATTGTGGTGACCCAAAGTATAAAAAAATATTGCTAGCACAATTGACCCAAACAATAGAACAATGCTAGGACAACTAATCCAAAGGATAAGACCGTTCTAGTTAATTAATAAGATTCTCGGCCTTACTACATTCTCCCCAAACCAACTACATTAGCATGAAAGAAGATGCATAGTCCAATTCTACTCAAAGGGAAAGATTATACATCTCTCTCTCTCTCTCTCTCTCTCTCTCTCTCTCTCTCTCTCTCTCTCTCTCTCTCTCTCTCTCTCTCTCTCTCTCTCTCTCATGCATTATTTACTACTTTGCTAACCTTACTTCC
The DNA here is from genome assembly GCF_053477565.2 of Lygodium microphyllum. Classification (NCBI taxonomy): domain Eukaryota; kingdom Viridiplantae; phylum Streptophyta; class Polypodiopsida; order Schizaeales; family Lygodiaceae; genus Lygodium; species Lygodium microphyllum. The sequence continues at coordinate 51,073,278 of NC_141151.1, forward strand.
ACTTGCAGGTTCCTTGCCCACCTATTGTCTACATGCCTGGAGATCAAAAACCCACCTTTATTGCTTGGCCTTGCCCCCATCCACCTCCTTCCACCATCATTATGCACCCAACCACTCATCCTTGTGCCAAAATTGGGTGAGAAACTATTTCCTAAGGTTTAAAGCCTTTCATGGGTCAAACTTGCGTTAGACACATTCAATCCCATGCGATTGGTTGGAAAGCACCTTTTAGCATGAATGTTGGAATAGATGACCAAGGATGTTGGGTATAGTGTACTAATTGAAGAAGACGGTCAAGATTGATACTTTCATAATGCCATAAGAAAAGTGAAACAAGCCTCATGTGGTTTCTTCCCTACCCTTTATCTGATATTCTTGAATGCAAAGTGAAGACAAGCTTCTATGACCACTTCTCCATGTCCCCACTTATGTACATATTAGAGCAACCCATAATGCCTCATAGACTTATCTTTTTCTCTTTCATGTATTAGGTCTTTTAGAAATGTACATTGTTTCATTCTTGGCATTATGCAAGATTACTATCATTCACTTTGGAATTATCTTTGGACACATACAAAATCAATATCAACAAAACCTTTCTCAACAATATCAATATAAATCATACTAGAATATTAATGGCCACTTCAAACAAGACAATTAAGAATTGTCTCAACACTAAGCAATAAATAAATGTTTTCTTATGCTCATGGGGATTGGAAAATCTTGAGCCTCATTGTTGTTTCAAGATCAACTCCTTTGCCTTTGGTGATAACATAATTATACTAAAAGTGGAGTGTAGTAAATGATGGGTTTGAATCCCTTGTTCAAGGTCACACTTTTCTTTGCATGCCTTGTGAGAATTCAAGCTCATAAATATGTAATGTCATGAGATAAGTATAGATAAACTACGTTAACTTTAGGCTTATAATTGCACCTTGTGGAACGCTTTAGCCAACATTTTTAGTCCCATTTTGAAACAATATCATTTATGATTATTCTAAGTGATATTTGAAATGGTCATCTTATGTGACAAAGAGCAAGAACATTCATTGTGATGATTTTAAGTTGTGAGAATGTCTTTGCTCATTTATAAGTTATTTTGTATGGCATGAAGGTACAAGTAAGATGTTATGGATATTATCCAATTTTTACATGGTATGCAATGTTAACCACCAACACTATTCTTTCAAAACTTGCATAGTTACACTACTCAAGTTTGGAACTATAATGATTGTTGACATGCTAGTGCAATATCATTATACTTGAAGCTCATGTAACTTTTGAGTTTGGAATTTCTTCCTTGAACATTAGTGTGCAATAAAATATTTAATATACATATATATATATATGTTTGTGTGCATGTTTGTTTGTACACATATATGTGCATATATTTGCATAGATATATGTAATTAGTGCAAGTATGTATCTATATATGGGTATGTGTATGTATATACACACACAAAAGTAATTATATATACAAAAATATCTCTACTCACAACACAAAAAATTTACATGCATGCATGTGCTTGTATGTAGGACGCGGAGAGAGAGAGAGAGAGAGAGAGAGAGAGAGAGAGAGAGAGAGAGAGAGAGAGAGAGAGAGAGAGAGAGAGAGAGAGAGAGAGAGAGAGAGAGAGAGAGAGAGAGAGGGAGGGAGGGAGGGAGGGAGGGAGGGAGGGAGGGAGGGAGAGAGAGGGAGAGAGGCACAATGACTAAAATATCCTCGAGTCTTGCAAATGCATGCATGGATAAACAATGGTAATTCTAGGTACAATGCTATCACAGGAAGGTATTGCCACATATATTAGAGTAATGAGATGATAAATCCTAGCAAACTATTAAGTTTAACAATCCAAGGGCCATGACATTATCATCTTCATTGTTATGATATTAACTACTTATCATCTTCTTTGCTGCTATGATATTGTAGCTCTCAATAGAAATTGGATAGTTGAAGTCCTTCATAGTTTGTTTGGTCATGCTATCTTTTGTTTTAAGGGTCAATGGATACTAAAGAAGCAACATGCCCTACTTTCGTACAAAATTGCCGCACACCCCCCCCCCCCCCCCCGCCACCCATAGTGATGCCAAATTGTGCCTCATGCAAGACAGAAGAATATCTCTATAGACATCACTATGGTTTCTCAAATATCCAATGCCTTTTGATTGAACCATGCATTAATTAATTGACAACAAAAATCACCACATGGAAACAAAAAATGTAAGGGTGTTGCAAGTCGGACACTTTGCACATTTTATGGGACACTTGGCCTTCTTTTCCCCAAAAACCTATGGCACTCACTATTATACATTGCAAAGTACAATAGTCTCTCACATGCATGGTACTCATGTTGCACACGCGCGTGCGTGCGTGCACACGCACACACACACACACACACACACATGCGTGTAACTAGTGAGCTATTATGAGCATTTGATCACACACAAGGTTCATGTGTATCATCTAGTCAAAGGCCATAAACAAAGGTCATATAGCAATTTCCTAAGCATCAAAACTTTTACAATTAGTTATTAATTGAGAAGTACAATAATGGATGTTTACATTTTGCAAACTTTCATAGAATAAAGGTACATAAGTAAATATAGATAATTTATGCTCTATTATGTTTGAAAGGTATGGTTAAGTGGATGGACTACTTGTAGATCACCTCATCATCTAAGTTTCTCTCTTCCTCACTATCATGACCTTGACCTTTCTAAAAGGTCTCAGTGCCTACTCTAAACTACTAGATTCGAGCAAGTGTCAAGCATCCTCTAAATCCTTCTCACCATGTAGCTCCTATAATTTTATAGTTTTAAGCAAGTTAGGACATCTTATCTTACTACTATATTATTTTAGCTATAGGTTCAAAAAACCCCGAACCTCTAGAGGGCTTCCCGAACCTACCCCCTTTTCTAAACCTCCCTTTTTCAATCAAAACCCCTTCCCCTCCTCTCTTTCTCACTTGCAATATCTCATTTTCTCTTCCCCTTCCCTTTTTTCATTAAAGCCTCCCCCCCCCCCCCCCCCCCCCCCCACCCCTTTCACCTCCCTTTTTAAAATTAAAACCCCTTCCCCTCTCTCTCACTTATAATCTCTCTCTTTATTTTCCCCATCCCCTTTTTAATTAAATTCTTCCCCCTCCCCCCTCTCTCTCTCTCTCATGTGTAGGGTCTAGGTTCTCTCTCTCTCTCTCTCTCTCTCTCTCTCTCTCTCTCTCTCTCTCTCCTTTAATTAAATCAAACTTCTTTTAAAATCAAAATTTTCTCTCTCTCTCTCTCAGTTAGATTAAAATTTTTAATTTAAAATTTTCTTTAATTAAACATTTTAAAAGTTTTTTTAATTAAAAAATTTTCGAACATAGTTTTTCACACATTTTGAGAGAGAAAGAGAGAGGAGGAGAAGAAGAAGAGGAATGATAAAAAGAAGAAGACGGAGAGAGAAAGGGGAGAAAAGAGGAAAGATAATAGTATTTTCTAATTAAAAAATTTTCTTCTCCCCCTCGCCCCTCTCTCTCATATGTAGGGCCTAGGTTTTCTCTCTCTCTCTCTCTTTGTTAGATTAAACTTTTTAATGTAAATGTTTTGTTTAATTAAAATAAGGAGAGAGAGAGAGAGAGAGAGAGAGAGAGAAAGTGCAAAAAAAAGAAAATGAGAGGGAGGGAGGGAGAGAGAGGGGAACAAAGAGAAAGAGAATTATAGAGAGAGAAAATATAAAATTTGAGAGAGAGAGAGAGAGAGAGAGATGAAAAGAAAAAAAGAAAAGAGAGGAGAGAGGGGGAGAGAGACAGAGAGAAGAAAATGAGAGAGAGAAAATAAGAAGAAGTGAAAGAATTTGAACACATTGAGAGAATTATAGAGAGAGGAAATATAAAATTTAAAATAAAGAAAGAGAATTATAAAGAGAAGAAATATAAAATTTAAGAGAGAGTGTGTGTGTGTGTGTGAAGAAAAGAAAAAAGGAAAAGATAGGAGAGAGGGGGAGAGAGACATAGAGAAGAAAATGAGAGAGAGAAAATAAGAAGAAGAATTATAGAGAGAGAATTTGAACATAGAGAGAGAATTATAGAGAAATGAAAGATAAAATTTAATAGAAAGAGAAAAAAAAGAGAAACTTTCTTTTTAATTAAAATAAGGGAAACTTTCTTTTTAGGTAAAATAAGGAGAGAGAGAGAGAGAGAGAGAGAGAGAGAAGAGGAGAGGGAGGGAGAGATAGGGGGAACATAGAGAGAGAATTATAGAGAGAGAAAATATAAAATTTAAGAGAGAGAGAGAGAGAGAGAAGAGGATAGGGAGGGGGAGAGAGAGGGGGAACAGAGAGAGAGAAAATATAAAATTTAAGAGAGAGAGAGAGAGAGAGAGAGAAAGAAAAAGGAAAAGAGAGAAGAGACAGGAGATAGAGACAAAGAGAAGAAAATGAGAGAGAGAAAATAAGAAGAAGAGAGAGAATTTGAACACAGAGAGAATTATAGAGAGAGGAAAGATAAAATTTAAAAGAAAGAGAAAAGAAAAAATTTAAAGAGAGAAGAAAAAAAGGGAAAAATAGGAGAGAAGGAAAGGAGAGGGGAGGGGAGAGAGAGAGAGAGAAGAAGAATAAGATGAAGAAAGAGGAAAACAGGAAGAGAGATGGGGAAAAAGAGAAAAGAGAAAATTCTTTTTAAAATTTAAATATTTTGAGAGAGAGAGAGAGAGAGAGAGGATAAAATTTAAAAGAGAGAGAATGAAAAAAGAAAAAGATAAAATTTAAAAGAGAGAGAGGGAGAGAAGAAAAAAATGAAAATTAGGAGAAAGAGGAGAAGAAGAAAAGAGAGAGAGAGAGAGAGAGAGAGAGAGAGAGAGAGAGAGAGAGAGGAGAATAAGAGAGAGAATATAAACATAAAGAGAGAATTACATATAGGGAAAAGATAAAATTTACATACTTTAAGAGAGACTGGGAGAGAGAAAGAAAGTGAAAGAAGAAGAAGAAGAGAGAGAGAATATATAGATATAATTATAGAGAGAGAAAAGATAAAATTTAAAAAGAGAGAATTAAAAATAGAGGAGAAAGAGAGAAGGAAAAGAGAGAGAGAGAGAGAGAAGAAAAGCAGGGAGAGAAAAGAGAGAGAGAGAGAGAGAGAGAGAGAGAGAGAGAGAGAGAGAGAGAACCATGAGAAAAGAAAAAATAAACTAAAATAGAAGGCAAAGAAAGAGAGAGAGAGAGAAAAAAAAATTAGACATAGGGAATTTGGGGGAGAGAGAGAGAGAGAGGAAAAAGATGAGAAAAGGATTGTTGAGCGGCAACTTCGCTTGCCGCTTCGGCCTAACATTTTGTGCGCGCTAGTACTAGATTATAGAAACTAGTTTGTACTCAATAAATTGAATTCATGTGAGGAACATGTGCATACAAATGGTTGTGTGGGAGAACACAAGCCCTCTATAGCACTATGGCTGAAGTAAGTGCTTATCTATATCACTTAAGAAGTGGGTGACCATCTCGTGACCATAGCTTTAGTTTATTTAAAAGAAAATACTTTATTTGTGTTGAAAATATTGCACATATATGTAAGCCATAAATTCCCAAAATATTTACTCACAAAACAAATGATCAGTTCCTTCTTGCACATCTGCCCTAGGCATGAGAAATGATGAACTTACAATGTGGCCTATGGAGTAATGTAAAAACACTTCATGAAAATAAGTAGACAATTCATAATGATAAGCTACATCCGCCCTAGGCATGAGAAATGATGAACTTACAATGTGACCTATGAAGTAATGTAAAAACACTTCATGAAAATAAGTAGACAATTTGTAATGATAAGCTGAATGATGTACTTGCACAATTAAGAATAGATAAGATTTTATTTTATGAAATATTTATGGAGTTAAGGATAGATAGCCTTTTGTGAAGGAAATGTGACTTTTAGTCACATCTCACTTCAAAATGAGCCCTGTTTCTTATGAAAGCTCATTTCAATATTACATAAAAGTTATTTTAAGGTTAGAAAGCATGTTTCTTGTTCATTACCCACTTCAACCAAGTTTAAGAAATAAAGTTTCATTCAATCATTACAATATTTCATACAACTATATTTTATCTTACCTAAGATCTATTTGTTAAATACAAATTAATTTTTAATTGATTAGTTAAACATCTCAAGGTTAGTGTTCTCATCCATGATATAAAATGTAGGTCTTAAATATTAAGTAATAGAGAATACTATATTCAATATGAACTTCAAACATGTTGCTTCAACATAGTGAGACTCAAGTTGTGTGGCAGTCTCGTGTGATATAGAGGATAAAAATGGCAGTTCTCGTGTGATATATAAGTATTTCTAAATGGGCCTTGAACACACATGATATAGAGGATAAAAATATAGTGAATCCCCAGTTTCATACATACTAAAAATGGTGCTTCTCCTTGTAGTAAACATATGTGGCTTCTATGCACTTCAAGGCTCAAACATTGAGGATGTTTGGAGACTTGTGATGAGACATGGATGACAAACATCCTCAATGTTTGAGCCTTGAAGTGCATAGAAGCCACATATGTTTACTACAAGGAGAAAGTTCCATTTTTTTAGTATGTATGAAACTGGGGATTCACTATATTTTTATCCTCTATATCATGTGTGTTCAAGGCCCATTTAGAAATACTTATATATCACACGAGACTGCCATTTTTATCCTCTATATCACACGAGACTGCCATTTTTGCGAGAGAGAGAGAGAGAGAGAGAGAGAGAGAGAGAGAGAGAGAGAGAGAGAGAGAGAGAGAGAGAGAGAGAGAGAGAGAGAGAGAGAGAGAGAGAGAGAGAAGAAGAAGAAGAAGAAGAAGAAGAAGAAGAAGAAGAATATAGAAAAAGAGTGTGTGAAATAGAGTAAGAGAGAAGAGGTAGTAGGAGACAGTGATAGAGGAGGAGCTAGATGGAGAGAAAGAGAGAGAGAAGTCGGAAAGATAGTTAGAAAAGAGAGTGTTCAAGAAATATAGAGAGAAGAGAGATAGTGGGGAAGAGAGGGGAATAGAGAGAGAGATAACACTTAGATTATCCTTCCTTAACCTAGATACTCCCCTACTTTTCCAAGACTCAATATATCCCATTCACCTTGCCGAGTTTCACTTTAAGATATATAGTGCTACAAGGTTCCAAGAAGGGATAACACAAAGAACATGTTACAAGAAGTTCACTTGCTATGATGGCCCCAAATTGGTGGATAATTAGAGCAGGACAAGAGGTTGCACGTGTGAGAGAAGTCCCATCTGCACCTACCTCTACTCATATGCTTTGGATAGGTTTAAAGGGATTTTGATTACATAAAATGATTGATTGATTGGATGGATTAGTTTATATTTAGTTGTCAATTGTTGCTAATTGCAACAATGAAAGGAAAAAAGGTAGTTTCTATCCATGTAGTCAAGAACCTTGAGTATCCTTGGGGCTTATCACCTCCATTTTCTTCTTCTCAACACCATGTAGAATTACTTGTTGTCCACACCTTTGAAATTCCATTTTCAGCTTGTTAAGATCCATAGTTAATTTGCCCAAATATTTCAGCCAATTGCAGTCAAGTATAATGTCAATGGGACCCATTTCTAATGTGATCAAACTCACTGATGTAGTGCACAATGGAGATAGAGTGATAGGAACATTTGGGCGGCATTGATTACTATTTTCAAAGTCTCCATTGGCCACTTGAATTTTTAGGGAAGAAGACATATCCTGTGCACTCAATTTTAACCCATTTAGTCACCCTATTCAAATTCTCGTTGCTTGACATGCTTGCCAAACCAGCTCTTGTGTCACGCCTTTTCACAAATTAGCGCATGGGCAGCAAGGAGTCGAGTCTCCGATAAATGTTCTAGCTCGATTAGACACTCCTTCCATGCCTCCTTTCCATCCCATATCTCTTGGATGGCTACTCCCATGCTCTGACAAAGAACTCTCTAGATAGAATGGCTTAAGTCTCATAGGTTAAGTTGGGGGGAGTCTATCCCACCACCATTTTATAGGTTGTTTGATAGGGCCATACGACCGCCATTAGTTTGTTGTCCCAGTCACTACCATGAGGCAGAGGCCACTTTGGTCAGGACATTCACTAAGATCTTATTAGTAGACTCAGCTTGGCCATTCGCTGATGAAGGGTAGTACGGTGAGGATTTCGATAGATAATTAAAAAGGTCGATAGGAGGTGAGCACTCACATCATTAATAAAGTGTGTGCCTTGATCACCAACTAGTTCAATGGGGTAGCTGAATCATGAGATCACCTGCTCCCAAAGGAACTTAGTAGTGGTTCTAGCATCATTTTTTCTAGTGGCTTGTGCTTCTGTCCATTTCGTGAGATAATCCGTGGCAACTATTATTGTGCTACAGGGCTGATTGGCCCAATGAAGTCAATTTTCCATTTCTCGAAAGATTGTCTTGCAATGATTGGGGTTAGCTCCATTTGGTCCTTGTGGATAGGTACCTTAGTCTGTTGGCACTCATCACAATGCTTTATGAATTGTGTGGCATCTCAAAAAAGAGTGGGCCACCATAGTTGAGATTGCAGCACCTTGCAGGTTGTCGTGTCTCTGCAAAAGTGTCCTCCAACAATTTCGATGTGTGCTTTGGTAAGTAGGTCATGCATCTCATGTTTGCACATGCATCTACCCAGTAATCCATCTTGCTCTAGCCTATAGAGTTAGCCTACTATCAACTGATAGGGTTGTATCTTGAGCATGAGTTGCCTAAGTCAGGCCTTCTCGATAGGTTATTCAGGTAGCCCATGTTCCAGTACTTGGACTATGTCATCTGCCCAATATGGCATCAAATCGGCTCTAAACAAATCCCTAGCGGTCCATCGAGAGACGAGTCTAAGCAAGGACACCCAGCACTCCCATATAATACCATGGGGTTTGTCATGTAGGGTTTTCCAAGTCCGCCTTGCAACGGAACGTTCATGGCCGAACCCACTAGGACCGACCTAAAACTTGAGTCTCTAGTGGTCAAGGTCTCTTGACAGCATTCTAGCGTCACTAGTCCTAGACATCCTACTTTATGTAGAGATACTCTAGCCAAAGCAGACCCATGTCGCACTTGGTTCAAAGAGAATGGGAAATGAGAGGGATGCGCTCCTCAACATCTTTGCCTGTAGGGCCATAGTCCTATTCCGGTCCCCTAAAATGGCCTGAATTGGAATTCTAACCTAACAAAACCTAAAGGTCGAATGACTGTAAAACCTTGTGAGAAGGCTCCCAATTCTCTGGGACCACCCAGTTGTAGGACAAACCCATCGAGAGTTCTGCCCACCCGCTTCTCTTGATAGCTTTAGTTTTCTAATTAGCTCATAGCACATTTATGTATGACATTCAAAATCAACTTCCTTAATTAGGCCTTTTAGGGAAAGGGTTCGTTTGTGTAATTTGTGGCACATACTCAAATACAAACAAGCAATCCTTTTGACAAACAAGCTCCTTAACTTATGTTCAAGTTAATCTTTGTCTCGTGCCCATACAAGAGAAATTATATATTCCCTTCTGTCCAAAAGAATTACCCAGTCCAAATCACATGGCACCATAATTTGCATCCATTATGTAGAATAGGATCTTTCAACGCCTCTAGATGTTGGGCTCACAGCAGTCTTCAACTCCATTCTGGACTAGGAAAGGGGTGTCGAGAGCTCCATTTGACCCCATGTGATCTAGGAGTGAGACACAACTTCCGTGGTTGGCCTTTTCACCACTCGACCTTCGGCCCGTGAGAATTAAGCAGTGCCCTCTCGAGGTAATCCGCAGGTGCGATCTTGAAGATGATCCACCCATGCAAAATATCATTCTTTAATCTATTTATGAATCAAGCACAAAAAAGGCATTCAACCTTGATATCATCTTCCAAGAAAACATTCCTTTATTCCCATGCAACTTGTCATTACAGACCTCCACCATGAATTTACCATCAATCACAAGCACTTGGAGTAATCATCCAAACCACAGTCCTTGAATGTACAAGCATTTAGGGAGTTGTTTTGATCAACCAACAAAAACCAATTGTATTTTTCCTAAACAATACAAGAATAGACGTGATAACAATTCCATCGCATATTCGCTCTCTCCCCTTGGAATTCAAAGAGTGCTTCTATGCAAAATTTACTTAACACTTGTATACACAATTTTTAATGTCATTCTTTTTTTCAATTATGCCATTCATAACCCTTGACCGATTCTTCCTTGTAATTGCTCTATCAAAAAATAGGCCATATGCAACTAGGTGCAATTAACTTCCCTTGATACAAGCACTTCGCAAACTTCATCTTTGAATATTTGAGATGCGATTTATTCTTTTCAATGGCCTATTCTAGCATGTCAAAGTACGGAGCCTAATGTATCTCATGCAAGAGTCAAAACAAGCATCTATCAATTTGGAAATACATTACTTATGACCGGTACAACAGTTGGATTGATAGTGTTGCCTTCGCCCGAAGCTTCATTGTTGGTTGTAAGATTGCCATCCACACGTGACATTCTTTGCTTGGGGGCTATTGTCCGCAAGTAGATTCGAGAGATAAGGAAGGAATGGATTTTGAGATGGAAGAGAGTAAGAGAAGTTGGCTTAGTCGAAGACTGGGATAGGGGGAATTGAGCCAACTCTCTCCCTTGTAGCCTCTCGGGGTAACTCCTCTCTCTCTCTCTCTCTCTCTCTCTCTCTCTCTCTCTCTCTCTCTCTGCAGCCTCTTGCGGTCTCCTTGTGCTTCCTTGTGCCTCCCATGCCTCATATTTATAGCTAAATAAGAGAAGAGGGATTGTGGCTGAGAAGAAAATCTCTTTGTGGAGGGGATCCTAGAAAAATTAGTGATCTGATGCTCAAATCATAAATCTGATGGTTCCACTGGCTCCAAAAGGGTGGTAAAACCCCAAGACACTTGGATAGAGATCTTTCAGATCACTCCTTTTTCTCCCTATTTGAAGTGCTATCTATTACTTGCAAACTGTGATTGCGACCCACCACACTTTTGCTGCACTGCTCTAGTCACATAAGTACTTGGCTTCAAAACCAGTGCAACTCATATTATGCAAATTAACTATAGTTATAAGAGTAGGATTTATTGGGGTATTCTCAATACTGAATGTATTACATTTTAGAAAGATATCTAGGGTTTATGATCATCCTGAAGGGGTGTAGTGGGTTCTAAGTCTTCTTCTTCATCTGATTTTCCTATATATCTAAAGACTGCATTTGTGTAGCTTCATTTTCTTGGAGGCTCAATATCTTTTGGGCTTAAGTCACGGCCATCTGCTTAGCCCTAGCATATTGCAGTGGAAACATCGAGGGTTGGGATACCTTCTACTACAAATATGCCCTATCTCTCTGCACATGTGGCATCTCTTGTCATGATCTCGAGAATCATCTTTTTTACCATTGCCCAGTTTAAGTTCTTGGACGATTGGCTTTGCTCAAAGTAATGCATCAAGATGGTGGTTTAGAGGAGTGATCATGCCATGGCAAAACTTGGATACTTGCTACGCAATATCCATAGGTAGTGCATATTTTAGTAGGGTTACAAACTTCGAGTAGTAGGCTTCCAAGGTTAATTTGAGCTGCTTGAGCTTGAAGAATTCATTCATCCTCAAAGTCTGGTAGGTTGGCGGAAGGTATCATCCACGTACAACATCTTTCAACCGAGCCCAAGTGACAGCATCTTTTGAAACACCTTGATCTTTACACCATTGCTTCCACATATCCGAGCTTGGCCAACCTATCATTGCTTGATTGGAAGAAGCAGTTCCCGAAGTAGAGAAATAATCATCCATCGACTCATTCCATATCTCCGTCTTTGCTATGACTAATTTGCTTGAGAATGAATTTTTTCTCTTGCATGTCAGTATTTGTGGGTGCAGAATGTGCTTGACAATCAAGACATACCATTTAGGTTATTGTATTTAGGATATGCTTATGAACCATACATAAATAAATCCCATATCATTACAAAGTTTCATTTTGATACCATAGTGTGGATGGTTCAAAAATACTAGATTTTTGGACAAGTTTAGCCAATTTTAGATATTTTAGATATTATCTCTTATAAAAATCCAAAAATTGTAGATAACTTCTAGAGTAGGATGACATGTAAAAGAAAGCATGTAGCTTTCAGCCATTTTGGGAGGATTTTATGTAAAAAGAAGAATTAGCAAAATCGAGACGTATGATCGCAGCAAATAGTGAACAACACTCCGAAGTGGGGGATGAAGAAGGAGTGATCTCGCAGAATTCTGGCCAAATGTGCTAGTATTTTATCCCCTTTTGGAGCCAATGGAAGCATCAAATTGGAAATCTAAGTATCATAGAGGAATGTATTATTTTATGCACATCTTTTTCTACAAGAGATTTATCTTATCATAATGCAGAAATAAATTGACAGGCTTCACCTATGTGAGTATTCTTCTACATCTTCTATTTCTATTTGTAAGTATTCTTCTACATCCTCTACTTCTTTCAACCCCTTCTCTTCCGTCTACTCCTCTCCTTGAATCTCCCTTCAAATTGCTGTCTCTTACCCCTACGGTAGAATTTTAACCCCAAACACTCTGATAGTGGTGAACCTCACGTAATAGTCGGCAGCAGGGGTGTGTAAAGATGGGGGATTCTACACGTTCAAGTGGTGGTGATGATTTACAACAGATGATTGCTTTGTTGCAGCAACAACAATAATAGGAGTTGTTGTTACAACATCAGATGCAAACTCGGCTGGAAGCAGAAAGAATTGATTCCTTAGTTGTGAATGCATTGCAAGCAGTGGGACAATAATTGAAGCAGTTTAAAGGTCAAAATGTTTTAGCCTTCATCTGGTTGTATGAAGAAAAGATGTTGTTTCATGGGGTACCGTACTATGCATGGAGTCGGTATTTCTCCCATTTGGGCATACATGCATTGCTTGATCAGATTGATAAGTTACATAGAAGAGATGCTAAATGGGCAACTTTTAAGAAAGCTTTGAGAGAAGAGTTTTTCTTGGAAGATGCAGGATTGGTAACTAAAAAGGCATTTATAGATTGGACTGAAAATCCCAATAAAGGGTTGGCTGCTACAGCTTTGCTCCGTGAATTTGAAAGTCGATATGCACAATTGGATGCCAATGAGAAAAAATCATTGGAGATTCAAAAAATTGATTTGTTTCTGAAGGCTGGAGATCTTGTCTTGCAAGAGAAGCTGACTGATCGTTTAGAAGATGCCTCTTTTGAAACAAGATTGAAATTAGATTGGGCTAATGTAACTGAAGTAGTGCATATGTTGGTAAAGAGAGAGTGGATGGAATTAAGATGGGGGATAGACACCACACTTTCCAATGCTCAGAAGGGGGTTGAAATTGCAGCCAAGGCGCATGTAGCTATGGCGGAACAACTGACTATACATGTTGATCTATCTCTTAAAGGTGATGCTATGGATGAATTCATCAAAGGCATGTCTGATTTGAGGATGAATTTGACAGAAATCTATGCAAAGGTCAAAAAGTTGGATGTCAAGGTAGAAGAGAAGGCTTGGGCAATAGCCCAAAGACCATACAAAGAAGGATACAAGAGGAGATGCATTTGGTGTGACAGTTTACATCATGAAAAGAGAGACTCTATAGCCTATCGTGAAGTGGAAACAAAAAGGTTAGTCTTTTGGAAAGATGGCAAAATACATGCAACAGAAACTGATCTTCCAATAGATCCAAATTTTGGAAATGGTGGCATGCAGAAGAGGTTGAAAGAGATGGATGCAAGGACAACATTTGTTTCCATATATATAGCCACATATGGGTTGACAATTGAAAGGACTGATGAAGCTCATAAAGGAGGCATGGATGAAGCAAAATCTTGCGTTTGGATGCAAGCATTAGATCGCATGGAAAACGGACAAACAACAAAGTCTGAATTGACTGATGCAAGTTAGAGTATACGAGGGAGAACAAGATGGAGTGCACCAGTGGATTCATTTTCAGTCTATGCTTATTTGGCTGAGGTTCATAATCAAGAAGCTATTGTAGAAGAAAAGAGAAGAAGAGATGAGGACACTACTGGTCCTTCCTCTTCAGGCCCATCTAAATGCATAACACGAAGTAAAATGGAGCAGTAGAAAGAGGCTGAAAAAGCCATACCTGAGCACATTATGGAGGATACATCTCAAGAGAAGAAACAAGAAGGGAAGAAAAGGGGCAAGTAGCCCAGTTACATGTTACAATCAGAACTTGAGACTACCACAAAACTTAAAAGGTATTGGAAGATCGCATACTTGGTAGTAGAGTGGAATTCACACTTGGCAAAGTTCTTGGAATCGCAAAGTGTGAATTTCATTATGCAATCATTGATATGTTGAAACGAAAAAGAAAATTTGATGGTGAAGTTTTGTAAGCATTGATGCAAGTTGACAAAGACATAGAGAAAAATCTTCAGAGGGAATATGATTATGCATGTAATGGTGATTTGGAGTAGACTGATGTTGAAAATGGGTTAAAGGGAAGTATAGACAACAAGTGTGTGGCTGAAAATGGTATCATGGGCATCACTAAGCATAGAGAGAAGGCTATGTATAATAGGGATGTCCATCAACAAGCACATGAAAAAGAAGATTCTCATTTTATTCCAAGCAGTCATTATTCATGAACACATTGGGCTCATGCTACAACAGAGACGATTGTTAAAGTTGGAGAAAGAGAGACGCCTTGCATAGCTCTCTTGGATCATGGTTCCAAAATCAATGTTATGGCACATAGCTTGTATGAGAATGGAGGTTGGCTGACTGATGTAGATCCGAGATGGCACATTTGGGCAGCAATCAATTCATTAGGGAAGCTTTATGCAGCTTGTCCAAATGTATCTGTGACTATTGGAGATGTTAGGGATGCATATCATTTTTTTGTGTAGGATTCATATAGTTATCTGGTGATTTTGGGGCATCCCTATATTTTGGAATCAAGGTTGGAAAAAAAAGCCTTGGATGATGGTTCTTCATATGCTCGGGTTTGGAGTAAAGACAATACAAAGGTGGTACAGTTTCTCACTATTTGTGTGAATCATCCCTACAATCAGGATAGGCTATGGGATAATCCCATGCCACCTAATCCACGAGAATTTAAGGGTTTTTAGACAGCACTGCTATAAGTGGAGGCTATGACAGTGCCTCTAGGAAGATAATTATGTCTCCAAGAAAGGGGGAAACTATGTTTTTGTTTGGATTGCAAGAATGGGCAGCATGTAGTCTTAGCCGTTTTAAGAATATTTCAACCATGTGCAAGGCTGAAAAGAAATATGTAGGATGGGCTGAAAAAGAGCTGAAGACATATGGTTTGATGGCTGCAAATGAAGGTACTTCAAGGCTAGTTGATGTTGATATAGTGGCTGAAATTTTTAAGCAATTAATGCTGAAAATAGGGCAAAAAAAAGAGGTTATTTATGTTGAAAATTTGGAGATGTGTGAAGTCATTCAAGAGTTTGTTGAGCATGAATATGAGAATATGGAAGAATAAGAGGTAGAAGATGAAGACATTGAAATGGCAAATGATACTTCTTTTGACACTTTGAATCCATAAGACTTGGAGTATGTGCAAGTTAAGAGGGGGTCGATATTGTGCTGCTACGCGGACACATTGTGAAAAACTTTAGAGTGCATCTTTCTTATTGATCTAGAGAGCCAATGCCATATTAGTCATTAATGTCAGTGCTTCTAGTGCAGATGGTTCAAAAATACTAAATTTTTGGACAAGTTTAGCCAATTTTTGATATTTTAGATATTATCTATTGTAAAAATCCAAAAACTATAGACAACTTCTAGAGTAGGATGACACATAAAAGAAATCATGTAGCTTTCGGCCATTTTGGGAGGATTTATGTAAAAAGAAGGATTGGTGAAATCACAGTTTTTAGACAGTGAATAACACTTCGAAGTGGGAGATGAAGGAGTGATCTGGCATAATTCTGGCCACGTGTGCTAGTATTTTACCCCCTTTTCACCGCCAATGGAAGCATCCGATTGGCAATCTGAGCAGCATAGAGGAAGGTATTGTTTTCTACACATTTTTGTTTACAAGAGATTTATCTTCTCATAATGTAGAAATAAATTGATAGGCTTCACCTCTGTGAGTATTCTTCTACATCTTCTATTTCTTTGAACCCCTTCTCTTCCATCTACTCCTCTCTCGGAATCTCCCTTCACCATGTTGTCTCTTACCCCCATGTAGACTTTCGACCCCAAACGCTCCAACAAAGTTAGGCCAAGAGAGCTAGTTTTATTAGGCATAAACTGTGATATTTCTTTATGCCAAGAGGGCCATATGTGTGTTTAGTGCATGTACATTTAATGGTTTTCTATTTTAGTGATTGCATCACACAGGTTAACAAAGTCACTAGAGGGAGCCTTTGCTATATAGAAGCTTATTGTGGCCATTCTAGATGGTATCGTCCCCTTTCGGAGTTTTTCCTTTAAGTAGATAATGATATATATGTATGTAGGGGTTAATTTCTTTTTGTTCATTGAGGACCAAAAATCAAGGCATGAAGTCCTAGGGTTTGGTTAGGTATATCTAGGGGAGATTTGAGTAGTTGTCTACCTCCTGTTAGGACATTGTCAATCGATAAGGACGTGTAATAGAGGGTAGTCCTTGTGACCCTATCTTGCCTGCTTACTAGGCAGTTGTCCTAGGAGTCCCTACTAGTGTGAGGATGTTAGAGAATCTTGCCTAAATATAAAGGAAAATTAACTTTTGAATATATCTAAAACTAAACATTACAAAGGTGTGTAAAAAGGGGTTGTAACCCCTTAATAGAAAAAGAAAAAAAAAACAAGGAAGTTCTTATAAGCAGTTGATCATCACCCTAGAGGCTTGGTAGGTTCTTGGGGAGGACGAGTAAGAGACCTATGCCTTGTCTTCCTAGGGTAGCAGCTAGTAGAAAAGAAAAGAAAGGAAGGTTGGAGCGAAAATAAAAGTAAGCGTTAAAAAAGGATTGTGTCGCCTCACAAGATCTTGGTAGGTGCTTGGGTACTGAGTTAGGACCTGAGACCGATGCCTTGTTCTCCTTGGGTCACTCTACGTTTAGCTCCCTCCTTTTTACATGCCCGAGTATGGAACCTTTGAACATAAAATGTGCTACAAGAAGGAAAATATGGCGACCAAGCTACAGGAGTCCTCATCTAGTAGGGTGTCTTGGTCCAGTTGTCTTAACTTAGGTAGGCAGTTTAGACCACCTCTAGGATGACCTCTTTGATGGGCTTTTTAGCTAGTTCGTGTTATAGCAATTGGTTAGACACTTGCTTTGGGTTTCTATCAGATTATGCCAGGACTATCCCTTGTGAATTTCATGCCTTGGTTTTGTCAGGGGGTATGGTGAGAGCTGTGGAGTGTTTAGTTGTGTATTTCTTGTATCAGCTTGATACTCTTTGTGGTTATGCATGTGCATATCTGTTTGTGGGATTCAACGAGCTAAGTTGCCCTATCCAATGGTCGCCAATGAGAGCTGTATTTTAGGAGCAAATTTTGAGATGTGCTTGAAGCATTTGAGGCCGTTTTTGGAGCAAAAAGTGTCGAGAAGCGCCAAAAATGAAATTTTCATGAAAAATTCAACAGTGGCGGATGGTGGAGATAGAATTTTTCTAGATGCATTTTGATGTCAAAAATCCAACGCAAGTCTCAGTTCTCGAAGGTCGTTTGACCTCCCATTTAATCCCCACAAGGTTTAGCGTTATAAAGTAGCTACTAGATTCGGGAGTCGAAAAGTACACGACAAGGCCCAAGTTTATAGATTTCCATGCTGCGAAGTCGCCTGTCCAGATGGATCTAGAATCCGAATTTGTTTGCCCCCTCAAAATCAAAATATCCACTTGCCAAGAAGTGTAAACATAAAAAATTGACACAGTTATTTTAAAGATTTAACCTTAGACTTTTAAGAAGCTTAAAAAACTCGAAAAAACTGACGACAAGGGGGGGGGGACACAAATTTTTTTGCGACCTCTTCAAATATGATCGGTGACGCTTGATTCCACATTTTTCTAAAGAGAGAGAGAGAGAGAGAGAGAGAGAGAGAGAGAGAGAGAGAGAGAGAGAGAGAGAGAGAGAGAATCTTGATCCATGTAGAGAGAGAAAGAAGATGGTTGTAATCTTGCCCAATTTCATGAAGGAATGAGAATGCTAATTTTTAGTATTTCTCTCTCCTCTCTCCTATTTGCTGTTATTTGTATGCATCAATTCGAGAGAGAAGGGGAGGGGTGTGATGAAGAATCTAGAAAAAATGATGATCCTGGAGCAATGCAGAACATAGATCAGACTGAGAGAGTGTATCAACAACCTCATGTCTATGAGATACGAGCCTTGAAAACCAGGTTTTCTATGCGTAAGTGATCTTTGCTTTTCTTTTATGATAAGTAGTTGAAGAAATTGCTTGCGGATGGTTGGTATTGGTTTGTTATGCGGTATTTTCTCAAAAAAGCTAAGGAAAAATAAAAAAATTTAGTAGTATACTAATTTTTCCTTAAACACAAAAAACCCGCCAGTTGCGGTTATTATAAAAATAATGAAATTTGAGGTTTTCGTTGAGTGTTTCAAGGTCATATGGGATAGAAATGGATATGAAAATGATGTTGAGTATCCTTGATCAGTAAGAACCCATAATTCTGAAATATCACATTTTTATGATCAAATAAATGGGAAAAAATAAAGAAATTAAGAAAAAAAAATAGTTTTGCGTCAAAAAAATTAGAAAAAAATATATTTTATATTTGTGAGCGTATAACAAGGTTGGAGCATGAGGATTAAGCCTCAATCAAGCCTTGTTTCTATGTTAGAGTATGTTTTTATCGATTTTTACATGAAAATTTACATAAAAATGAACCCTAAACCTACCCAACGAATGCAAACCCTAAACGATAGGAGGAAAGAGGGTTTGTGAAAGTGGTTAGTTGCTGAAAATGATGCAAATTCTGATTTTTTTGTCTATGCATAACATATAGGACAAATTATCATTTGAATTAAGGAGACTAATAGCACGAAGAAATTCGATGCTAGTCTCTATCAATGCCGCACGTATGATTAGTTGGAAAATCATTGAAGGGTTGTTTTTGCACTTCACCTTATTGGTTTCTAATGATAAAATTCTTGAGCACAATGGTCATCCACACTTGCATTGAGCATAAAATGGTATTAAACCTAGATGCATTGCAATTGCTTTCCAAACATTGACCTATGTGGAGTGTGAAAGGAAATCCGAGCTGTAGGGTAGATGAACGGTTTATTGGAGGAAATCTTGGTAAGAAAATATTAAATCTCTTGGATTGTTCAAAGTATATAAGAGTGAAGATTGTTCATGTGTTCTTTATGTTAGAGCAGTGCATCGAGGGGCCAATCCTCTCAATGTAGGAGAGCTATAGTGGAGCCACGATGTTTAGCCAGAGGGGTTGCCTCCTTTATGTTTGTGTTACGTGGTATATCATACCGAGATGTATGGGATCACCCTTTGAGGAGTAAGGAGGGGCAATCATTGGACTACGTTCTACTACAAACACAATATCTACATTAGAAGTTAGGATAGTGTGTTCCTTAGACACTCCTAGCCGCGAGGCCGTGTGGGGTTGTCTTGTGAGTGTTATACAGGAACGACTAGTGCCTATAGCCAGTGTCGAGCCCATTTTAGGTCCCAACACTATCTTAAAAAATAACTAGACCTCTAACCAAGAAAAACTCCATTCACCCTACTTTAACTACTTTACCTCCAAAATAGCCTGTTTTTGATGGGCAATCTACCATTTTGTCCATGATGCCTCCAAAATTTCCTTCAAGTACTCTAGTTAACTCTAACTAGTCGTCTTTGGTCTCTTTGGTCACTACAATTGTCCATTTTTCAAATTGACACCTTGTCCTTGAGTAAACCAAGAAGTAACAAGACTGTGAAAGGAAATCCAAGAAAGGATTGCACCAAATGGATCAAAGACCAATGCTCTGATACCACTTGCCAAGAAGAGGGTTGAGAGGTGAGAGGAAGAAGAGCAAAGAAGAGAGAAAAGAGGTGAGAGAAAGAGTAGCAAGAAGAGAAAAAGACAAGAAAGATAGAAAAGAAGAGAGAAAAGCCATGAAAGCTAAGTACAAGTAGGTGAAATAAGAGACAATAATTGTATTATGATCAAAGATATCAAAGAGTACATGCCTCACATCTTTTATAGCTATGTTAGTGTGACAAGGTATTATTAATAAGTCTCTCTCACTAACACATATAATCCCAAATTTTTACATAACTTAAGGCTCCTAAATAGTAATATGGTTTCCTAATAGATTATTTTGCATCAGTCATTGAGCAACTTCCTATATAAATTAACTTGAATTAAAGTAAACCTCTATTACACTTGGCTCAATGAGTGTCATGAACAAGGGGGAGCTAGCATACCAACCCCTCTATCCATAAGGCAAAGTCTTATACTGATCCCCTAAATTGATGCAAGTTGGGCTCTATAGTATTTCCTAGTCCCCCAACTCTTTCCTAAAACATTCTATGTCTAATGATTTTGAAGGAAATGCTCAGTTTACCAAGACCACCCAATCCATCATCGAGATCCACCCTCCCATTTCCTAGTCCCCCAACTCTTTCCTAAAACATTCTATGTCTAATGATTTTGAAGGAAATGCTCAGTTTACCAAGACCACCCAACCATAGGATGGATCCATCATCGAGATCCACCCTCCCATTTCCATTTAAGATACGATTTCTTACTTATTTAATTACTTAGCACAATTAATGCAACATACAAAAATAGTTTCATTAATTAATCTCATTAGCATGAGGTTCATACACATAATTTATGTACAAACACAAGAATGTTTTAAAAAAACTTTAGAAGACAATAACAATATTGTATTTATCTATACCTTTCAACACTAGTCTAGCATTCTATACCTTACACTAGGACCCATATATCTAGATAGTGGGTTACCCATATCCAAGTCCCATAGGCACAATCCATAATCCACCCTATTTCTAGAATAGGGTCTTCCAACATTTGAAGACGTTAGGCCACAAAGGTTTTCCATCTCTATCCTAAGCCCCTCATGGGGTGCCTAGAGTAATTCCCATCTAGATCCCCTGCCTTTATTTGCACCTTTTTTTTTAATGTGATCATGGAGGTGATCCTTCCATGCCTTAAACCCTTGTCTGCTAAGCCTTAGAACAAGTAAACTCTCTCCCTTAGGGAGTTGTCCAATTTCAATCAAAAGCAATGTAAACAACCTATCTTTACCTAATAAATCATTTATTTTCCACAAAAAGATATTTTTTAAAAATGAAAACATGTCTACCAATAACGAAACAATGTCCTTTGAATGTCCCACAATGAATTGTTCCACAAGAAATTAACAACTGTAACATTACCTTTCATGAAATACAATTTTTTTAGAAATGAACATATAACTCATCATCAATAATTAAAGGTTATTCAAATCCAAGTTCATATCAATCTTTGGCCCTATGTAGTTTCTTATATTCATTTCCCATTTGGAAATAATCCTACGGCTTAGTTATTGACTTACTTTGACATTTAAAGCCATTCTTTTATTCATAATGCATAGGTTCATGTAGAGCTCCTTTATCAAGAAAGAGACCAACATGATTTGCCTTGACAATACCAAGATGACTAACTTCGTAATGTCTTCCTAAAAGAATGAGCTTATTACAATTTATAAGCACACATTGTACCATGTAGGTTGATTATTACCCTTCAAGGTGATCTAGTCATTGGTTATTCATATCCATTGCAACATAATCAAACAATTTCTATATCATTTGACTACATGGATCACTCTCATGGAAGAAAAGTCCATGCATAATTCCCATATTTTTCTAGTATGAAAAGGTCATGAATGGAATTTCCTTTCAATGGGGACAATCACCCCATTACTTCTATGTAAGAAAATTTTAAATTGTATTTTAGCCTCCTCTACCATCAAAGTGAGAAGTGAATCACCCTATTGACTTGGAACTCAACACTAAACCCATTAACAAGCCACCCTTAGATTATCAAAGTGTGAACAAGAAGAGGTGGAGAAACGAGTAAAAGAGTTGCTAAAAATGGGGTTTGTTAAGCCAAGTCAATCCCCTTTTGTCTCTCGAGTGCTTCTCATAAAAAAGATGAATGGATTTTTCCATGTATGTACTAATTATAGAGATCTCAATAAGAGTAGAATCAAGAACCAAGATTTGATTCCTTGCATAGATGGTCTCTTAGATGAGATAAAAGATACCAATGAGTATTTATTATAGATATCTCAATAAGAGTAGAATCAAGAGTCAATACCCCATTCATGACATGGATGATCTCTTAAGTGGCACAATAGTTTTTTAGGGTTCAAACATCAAGTCTACTTGATGCCTTTATCCAATCTCAAATAGGAAATAGTGCAAGAGATGCATGAATCCTCTCTAATGGTGGGCCATTTGGGATGTTTCAAGAAGTTTGATAAGGTTTTGAAGTGAATATATATTTTATTGTGCCTTTAGGATGTGGTGAGCAGGGTTTGAACTCACACACCCCCATAACTCAACCCACATCCAAACCACTCTGCCACAACCCCATTGGCAAAGTTTGATAATGTTTATAAGAGCTTTTATTGGAAATATATATGGAAGGATGTGAAGACTTTTGTATCCTAAATTTTACCATGTGAAAAAAATAAGGATACTTCTATTTTCTATGGTAAATGAATAGACATTTCCATGAGTTTTATCATGGATCTTTCAACTATCAAGCATTGTTGGAATGGAATCTTTGTTAATGTTGATGGATTAACTAAATAATCTTCCTTACTAAGGCTCGATATTTAGCCAAACAATTGGCGGATCCATTTTGTAGAAATTACATGGCACATTGGATAGAATCTAAGCAAGTAGTAGAGAATACACTGAGAAACATGGAATATATCATGGATTCATGTGGTAGAAGGTAATTGAGTCTATTTTACTTATACCTTGTGAATATTTTACTTACATTGTTTCATGAATGCTTCGATATGGATAAGTTCTTCACTAGCTTGAGAATTTACATCATCATAAAATAATGTTTCATGAATGCTTCGATATGGATAATTTCTTCACTAGCTTGAGAATTTAAATCATCATAAAATAATGTACAAGGTACTTGAAACTTATATACATAGGGAGCCTCAAAAGAAGACATCCTGATACTCATGTGATAAGTGTTATTGTAACAATTTAGTGTGGTGAACCCAATGATCCCAACATAATTGTATATCATGGCAATAATGTCTCAAATATACCTCTAGCTATTTATTTACTCTCTCCATTTGATCATTAGTTTGAGGATCATAGGCAGTGCTAGGAGTCAAGACAGTGTCAATAGAGTTAAATAGACTCTTCTAAAAGTTTCCCATAAAACTTGAATCTCAATCATTTGAAAACTCATTTCATAAATTTGTTAAATATGCTCAATACCCCACCCTCATAAGGTACTACCAATGATCCATGGAGCTCTAAGTTGTAAGGCACCCATTATGAGAAGAAGCCATATGTGAGATTGAGTCTTGACTTGTATATCGGATGAGGTCTATGTGATTGGAAGGCAAATAGACAGCCTTTATTGTGGATCTAGCCTTTCAGTTAGATTGAGTAGTTATATTGGTAGCAACATAGGGTACAATGCATTGAGTTGTGATGTATGGTATTTATTAGGGATAAGTATTTTAAGATAAAGGAAATATTTTCTAGAATCTTCCTTGGCTGACTAGGGAAGGTTCATAATATGGTCAGATAGGCCGACTAGACTACCTTCCTAGACTATAAAAGGAAAACATCTCCAAAGGCATTGTCAATCTATCTTTTATTTAGTCAAAGTTCTTCTAGCTACCCTAGAGCTCTTTGCCCATTATCTGTATAGATTACCATCTAAGCTTCACAATGAAAGCACACAAGTGGATAGAGACATCTTTGTATCAACTCATTTGAAATTAGAGTAGTTTTTGTTCCTCTCATATTTTCTATTTGTTCTCTAGTCACTCTATTTCAGTCCCCACTATGACATATAATTCCTACATGGTATCAAATCCTAGGGGGACTCAAAGGAGTGAAGAGTACACTAGAGATAAGAACTTCAACAACGACGAGTAGGTATGTCATCTGCTACATCAAGTAGTGATGCTAGCACATCTAGTGTTGGTGCTCTATATTGATAATTCTAACATTGAGGATTCATCTACCAAACTTCAGCGTAGGGAAGTTAGATGGTACAAACTATACTTTATGGAGGTTTATAAGCACAAATATCATTGATTCTTATGAGCTTTTGGAGATGGTCCTAAAGACTAACCCAGTATGACAATCCATCCCAACCCATCAAGTTTGAGTGTTATGATTCCTCCAAGTACAAATCTTTTATGAGATTGCAAAGAACACAAATGCATTGTGTGCCTTAGTTACAAGCTATTCTAATAGTGTTTTGACCTTGATTCAGCACAATCAAGGTATCAAAGTCTTGGAACATATTGAGAAATCAATACAAAATATAAAATAAAACAAGGATTCAAAACTTAGAGAATCAACTAGCAATAGAGAAGTTTTCTAAAGGAGAGACAGTTGAAGCATTCATTACTCACATCAAGAATCTATGTGACTAGGTGGCTTGTGCTAGGATACAACAGACTAGTGAAGAGCTAGCTCAAAGGTATCTTCAGATTTGTTCACCAAAGTTTGATGGCTTAATAATAAGTGCTTGCCCTAAATACTCACATGAGACCCCAAGCTTTGATGTTTGAGGAATTTTGTGCACTACTAATGGAGGAGAAATTGTAGCTTAAAGCCCGAGAAGGTAGCAGCAGTGGAGATACTGCATTCTTTACCAATGCAAAAGGCAAAGGTGGTTGCTCTACCAATAGTGACAAAAAGAAGAAGGGTGGTAAGAAAAAATTTCAAGAAGAGTGCTTCTTCTGTAAAGAAAGGATACACAATTGTAGATTATCGTGTCAATAAGGCATATGAAAAGAGTGGCATTGTGATAACAAAAGAAAAGAAAATAACCAATATAGCTAAAGTAGAGTTGGAGTTATTCATGTCAACCATTGAGGAAGCATGTTCCTCCGTGTAAGAAATATCTATCACTGACTCGTTATTGGATAGTGGCACCTCCCATTACATAACAAATAAGAAATATCTATATATTTCTATGAAACCTTTGTAAGAATCCATCACTATGATAGTTGGGAATGTTGCAAAATGCCCTATTGAGGGCACAAGTACTATTTCCTTTGTTGCTACAAATAATGAACTAAAACATCTTTCAAATGTGTTGTATATTCTAGAGATTAGGAGAAATCTGCTATTAATCACTTTTATAACTAATCTTGGCCATGAGGTGAGGTTCACTAAGATAGGTGCAAAAATCATTAATAGTTCAAGAAAAGTTGTTAGAAAAGGAGAAATAAGGAAAAACTTCTATGAATTGTGTTCTAGCCACCACTAAGTGTGGATATAAGTAAACTTTGGCATGAAAGATTTGATCACATTGATTTTACAATGTTAAAGGAAATACATAAGCAAGGAATGGTTGATCACTTACTTGCAATATTTGAAATGAAGGAACCATGTGAAGCTTGTATGATGGGCAAGAAATAGAGAAAGACATTTCCACAAGAAAGCAAGAATAGAGCAAAGACTCCTCTAGTGTTCATGCATACTAACTTGTGTAGTAAAATGCCTACACAAGACTTGGGGGGATCTTCTTATTTATATTGATAATGGATGACTATCGTGGGAAGATATAGGTGTACATCTTACATGATAAGGCTCAAGCTTTTGGTAAGCTTAAAGAATAGCTAAAAATTATTGAGAATGAAATAGGATAAAATGTGAAGAAGTTTAGAACAGATGTGGTGCTAAGTTTAACTCAAAGGATTTTGAGGACTTTTGTAAGAGCAAAGGGATTAAATCTCAAGATGATACCTCATACACCTTAGCAAAATGGCATTATTGAATGCCAAAATTGCTCTATTGTGGAAATGGCAAGGTGCATGCTTTAGAGCAAGGGATTGCCTAACTAGTTTTGGGCAAAAGCTATTAATAGTGTAGTCTATATTCTCAATCAAGTTACACAAAGGATCTTAAGGGAAAACTCATCATGAGGTCTATTTTGGTGAGAAATCATCTATCTCACATTTTAAATTTTTTGGATATGAATATTATGCACATGTTCCAAAGGAAAAGAAAAACAAGCTAAATCCAAAAAGCACAAAATGTATCTTCTTTGTTTATAGTGATGAGGAAAAGGCTTACAAATTGTATGACCAAGAGGCAAAGAATATCATAACAAGCTATGATGTGGTGTTCAAGGAGTAGCCACACATAGTGAAGGAGGAGAATATAAGTTCTTACACTTTATCATCTAGTGAAGTGGTCCACTATGAACTTGCCCAAAGAGTTATTTCTACCCTCAAGGAGGAACAAGCATCATCTTCAAATGATGAGGTAAAAGTTTACCAACCTAAAATCATGCCATTGGAAAAGCCATTGTTGCAATGGGTGAAGTAGCTCTATGATCACAGTAATCCTATGCCTACCAAAGTTGAGAAAAAGGCAAATGGACCAAGAAGGTCTCTGAGAGTAGGGGAGAAAAGAAAGGCTTTTTCTCACATAGTCAATGTGACCTTGATGGTTGAGATTATAAGAGAAGTAAACAAGCTCACAGACTTGCAAGATACACTCACTAATCTAGCACGGAAAGTAGGTATGCAAGCTAAGTATGTCAACATAATAAAGAATGATACTTGGGAGCTAGTGGATTGGCTAGAAAAGAGGAAAATTATTGACACCAAGTGGGTCTAGAAGAAAAAGTATAAGGCTAATGGTAGCTTTAAAAAGTACAAATCTAGGTTAGTTGCACAGAGATTTTCATAGGTTAAAGGATTTGATTTTCATGAATCATTTTCTCCAATTGCTAGAATGATCACTATTTGCATAATACTTACTATGGCCACTCATAAGAAGTGGCCAGTCTGCCAAATGGATATTAAATCAACGTTCTTGAATGGAGATCGTAAGGAGGAGGTGTATGTAGCTCAAACGGGTTATTACACTATTTTTTGGGGATTGAAGTCTTGAAAAATATTCATCTCTTAAAAAGTATGCATGTGAGATCTTAAAAGCATTTGGCATAAACAAGTGTAAGGAGATAGCTACACCTATGGAGGTCAATGTGAAGTTATCCATTGAGGATACATCAACACTAGCAAACATTGGAAAGTATAAGAGATTGGCTGGTAGCCTCATCTACTTGTGTATTATGAGGCCACCTATGAGCTTAGTTGCTAGTATTTTGAGCAAGTTCTTAAACAAACCATGAGAGCTATGATGCGAGTGCTGAGATACTTGAAGAAAACTCTTGACTATGGTAGGTATCACATAAAATTTCAGAAGTGCTTTTATGAGGAGCTTTGACTCATATTGGATAGGTGACAATGATTTTAGGAAATCAGTGTTTAGATATTGTTTCTCTTTAGGTTCACGAATCTTCTCTTCGATTAATAAGAAGTGACCAGCTATAGCATTGTCTTCTAACCAAAGCATAGTGCAAGGTAGCTTGTTTTGTTGCATGTGAAGAAGTATGGTTAAGGATGATCCTATGGCATATGGAAGTGCAAGATGGAGATCCAACATTGCTATGGTGTGATAATTAGAGTTGCATTGCCATTGTCAAAAATCCAATTTTTCATGCACGCACCAAACACATTGAGATCAAGTATCACTATGCACATGACTTGATCAAGGATGGGATAAGAGAGCTAGTCTATTGTCCAATGGAGGAGAATGGAGTGTAAGATTTCTTGACCAAGTTGTTATGAAGGATCTTCTTCAAATTAGTCTTTAGAGACTTCACGTTGGGCAGAGGACATAGTTCACATGTGGGTGGTGGACGTTAGGGGGGATGTTAGATATACTCAATGCCCCACCCTTATCAGGTGCCAATAACGATCCATGGGGCTCTAAGTTGTAAGGCCCTCATTATGAGGAGAAGCCATGTGTGAGGACAATTGGGTCCTAACTTGTATGCCAGAATATGTTGGACCAAAAAAAGTTATTGAGGAGTTGCTACAGATTAATGAGGATGGGTGGATCATTTATAATCCTTAAAAGATCATTGCTCAACATGAAAAAGTTATAGGGAACTATAATATTATGGGATACCTCATCAAATGGTGGTGTTTACATCAAAGGAGTCTATTGGTAGCTGTCTACTTACTTGGATGACTTTCCATGGCTTATCAGAAGATTTTGGACCTACAAAACAAGAAAACAACACATTATTAAATTTTTGCATAAAACTTAATTGGCTAGCCGACATCAAATTTGGATTTTTATATTATGGATAGGTACTTCAATGTGTCCTCTACATTTTTATAGGTGCCTCTCCAAAGTTATGGTTCTCTTTTCTACTGTAATCTTGTTCTGGACAACACTTAGACTTTTACAATTTTGCCACAATTGTGATACTTTCTTCTTATGGGGGATACTTAATTGCTTTTTGGAGCATTCAATAGTCTTCCTCCACGGTCCTTTAGGAGATCTACTCTTTTGTATCTTTGTCATTCTCAAGCTTTGAGGACAAAGCTTCTTGAGGTAGGGATGGTCTATAATGAAGGACAAGTTGCCTAAGTAAAAATTGTTTAATGAACCTTTATGAGTCTTTGGGAGAGAGAATTAGTGGATATTAGTTGGGTTTTTGGGAGAAAAAATGATTAATGGATATTAATTGGGACTTAGGATGGAATATAAAAGGTCTTAATGCGCCATTATAAAGAACTTCTGGCTAATTTCATAAACATTAATACATAGCTTAGCATTAGCATTAGCTTGATCTTCTTTGTGTTGTCTTGCAATAGCCATGGTTTCCTTGTGCAATGGATTAAATAGCAAGATTACCCATAGCATTGCCATGATATAGTATTCTTTTTTGCAATTTTATATTTTCTAGGAGGACAGAGTTAGATAAATTCTAGTTAGAGAATGCCTCTTTTAAATTTTCTTTGGGAGTGGGATTGTGACTTGCAGTAAGAAACATGTCACTATTACACTATTGAGTATAGAGGCAAACTACAAGGGTGTTGCTATGGTAGCATGTGAGGTAGCTTGGCTGCAAAAGATACTTGATGATTTGGGGATACAGGTAGAGAGGAGACTCTGCTATTGATTCTGCAACATTATCATCATATAGTTGGCAACAAAGAACCCAATGTTTCATGCATGCATGAAACATATTGAGATTCATTACCATTTCATGAAATAGAGAGTCCTAGTACGTGACATTGATCTCACATATGCGAGCACATAGGAGAAAATTGCAAATATTTTCACTAAGGCCCTAGGAGTAGAAAATCTTCAACAATTTCGGTGTCCTTGGAGCTCAAGTCATGGAGTTGATTGAGTTGCAAGGGGAGTATTGAGAGTCAAGATCAATATGAGCTAACACCACTCACATAATTGGATCATTGTTTCCACATTCATATCATTATCATGGTTGGTAACAACATATGCATATGCTTCTAGGGATACTTTATAACTGGACATTAGTTAGTCCACCTCCTTGAGTTATGGGATATCTATCTAGTCATCTTACTAGTTAGTGTATTCACACTATGGAATGCTTGTATATTATGCATGTTGTAATTTTTCTTTTTTCTTATTCAATTACAATGGAGAAGAAGAAGAAGAAGAAGAAGAGAGATTAGGATTTTCAACTTTCTATCTTGTGTATATTCTCTATGTATTGTGTCTTGAAAGAGCTCAAGCTCCCTCTTTCCCCCCCCCCCCCCCCCCCCCCCGGCATTTTCTCTACACCAATGTACAAGTATATAATTAAATAGTTGTAACAAAAAGAAAACATTTGATATGCACCCTCATCAAATTGAATGTATTTTTGAATCAAAATTGAAATGCATGTTGTAGACACTTTAACAGAATGATGATCATTTATGTGGTTAGAGAGCATTATGCAATGAAAAGATCATGTTATATCACTTCTATTCAACGCTAGGAATTAAATAATATCATTACCCTATGGCAAGAAAAGTTGCATAGTTACAGAAACATATACTCTAATATGATTTTCTCCCATTGATGTGTGGTAAGAAGCCATATGATTACATGCAAAGGTAATCTATTGCATTTTCATACCATTGATGTTACATGGTGTTGAGATAATTTAGATCCTATTTATATAACATATATGGATGACATATTCTACTCTAGTTATGGAGATGTTAGGTGAACCAAGATATACAAAAGACTCTTAAATAATCAAGATATTCCTCAAGTCCACAAAGAAGGCCATATTATATTATTCTCATCAAGGGTAGAAAGATGATCATTGGTAGGAAGTCTTATAAGTGAGTTTTCATACATCAAGTACTCATAAAGATCACAAAGAAGACTATAATACATGCCGAATGCTTATGTTCTATATGCATTCTAAAGATTTCTCATTACTAGATAAAAGGATTGTGGTATATGTTATGTCAATTTTCTAAGTTTTATAGTTTGTAGGACTCTTAATAGAAAATGTTGGCACCATTTTTAAAATTCATTACTTTATAGTACATTATGAATTCCTATGTCCTATTGCATGTCTATAGATTTCTTATTATGATAAAATGACTGTGTATGTATGTAACTTCTATCTTTTTATATTATCTACAAGCTTTTTTAAAAAGTTCTTGGATCATAAATAAATTCCATTACCATTTCCTACTCCAATTTCAATTTTCAGATATCAATTTGCATATTATCCTAAGGAGACTTAACAAAATTCCATTGTGGAACTTTATGAAACCTTGATTATTTTTTACATCTAGAACTTAATTTGTTTTGAATTTGATCTAAAATGCCAATGTTCACTCTATCTTAAGGGGTTGGAATTTTTTTATGGCAAGACTTGTTTAAACTCTAATACAAATTTAGTTACAATATCAAATGTGTAACCTAATATAAGAATTGAACTTGACATGAATTTTCTAACATTATAGAGGGTGTAACATGAAAAAAGTCATGATATCAAATTAGATGTCAAAATGCATCTAATTCTAAAGGGATTAGACATGAATAGTGTGCTCTATCCTAAGAGAACTAGAGATGAATCAAATTTTCCCATCAAATTTCTTTAAATGATGCCAAAGTGCAATGTGATGTCAAAGTGCACTATTTTTAAAGGAACTTGGCATAAACGAAGATATGACATTAAATATATTATCATAATGTATGCTATTCTAAGGGGATTTGAGTGATAACACCAAAATACTTATCATGATCTTCAACTATGTCCTATATTGGGATGTCACAGTGCTCATCTCATGATCTTAAAGGGATCTCTTATTGTGGAGAGACAAATGCCATCAAAGTGGATATCATGGTGCACCCTATTCTAAATGGATTATGACTTGAATTGAGTTATTACATCAAAGTGCTTAATATCATGATCTCAAAGTGCATCCTATATCAAGATGTCAAAGTTCTTATAATAATGTAAATGGAATCTTATATTTAGGAGAGACAACTAAGATATCTTAGAAGTATCCATTAAAAAGTTTTAATCAAGCTCACTAGGTCCCACTAAGCTTACTATTTGACCATAAAACTCTTAACTTTCTAGCTTGGTTGGGAGAACCTTGTAAATGCTATTGAGTCTCAACAAATTTTTTTGAAATCTTCAACTTTCAACACATAATATGTTTGGCCTCTTATCGAAGCTAAGGTAAACTATTATGATGATATATGCTAACAAAGTAGATGATGAGAAATAATGTGAAAAAAAGACAAAAAGCTATCACAAAAGTACAAATATAGACTCACTATTAGAGTCTTCTGGAAAGAATATCCTAAGAATAGACATTTTTGCATGCTTAAATTAAAACTTTCCCACTTTATGTACAACACTTTTCATAGGTCAAGATCACCCAATATTATATTCTTAGACTTGAAAATAACTTGAGAGAGATGCAAAAACAACAGGGCTCTAAAAGAATTCAAAATTAAGAATCACTATCCTATCCCTCACATCAATGCTATATTCCATAACCTTCAAGGTGCTATTGCCTTTATGAAGATGTGCCTTAATTTAAGCCCAATTCAACCACCATTAGGAGTGTCTTGTTTGCAATTGCTTTAAGCCACATGATAAATTGGATTGCCTAGAAATGTTGGGACTTTGTAAATGTCTTCTTTAATAACATTCATGCATGTAGTAAAAATGAAGATGTGTATAAATATCATGATATTTAGTTCCTAGATTTCTCAAGGACAATCAATTATTTGTTAAGCCTAACACACCTAAATTTTTTCAAATAGAAATTAACTCCCACTACTTGAGATTGTTTTGGAAAGAAGGTATTAAGGATGATCTCAAAAAGGTAGAAACTATTCAATCTTGGCTAAAATCTTTAAATATACATGAAGTTAGATCTTTTTTAGGTTTATAAGTTACTATTGTTGAAATTTCACCTTATTTTCTTTTCCTTTTTATAATGAAGTGCTTAAAAAGCATTTAGACATGTACTTTTGAAATGTATTCTATAAATACTTGGTACTACATTGGCCCAAGTATAAAATATGTAAGAGAATTATTTTTTAATTTTTAATCAAAGAAATACAAGATCAATCTCTTCATCTTCCACCTTGTTCAATATTTCATGGTTTCTCTCCTCTTTCTCTATTCTATCTTTCCTATTCTAGTCTTTGTCTCTCATGCACTCATATTCTCTCTCTCCTCATGTTCAATTTGTTAGATGTAACCATGTTAATAAAGAAAGTAATTATTTATTATTGGCATGATACTAAACATTATAATGTACTCAAGTATGTATTAACTCATGCTTCAATTAAATTACAACTACTTGATTTCAATCACCAATTTGTTCTAGTTGTTAGTGATGCTTCAATCGAATTATAACTTCTGATTTTAATCACCAATTCACTCTAGTTATTAGTGATGCAGGTCAAATTGGTGTTAGTGTAGTATTAATACAAGACCTTCTAAAGCCTCACAAAAATTGGAATAAAGAAAAAATTCTTTATATCAAAGCTTGAAGGTGTTGGATAAAAATATGAAAATGTAGAGCCAAAATCTAATTGTGAAAGTCAAACTTGGAAGTGAACAATTTTGCACTTGGTAATAGATTTTCAAACCTTAATAAGAAGTAATTTTTCAAAAATGATTTCAACCTTAGTTTTTGAGTACTAAAGCCTTTATTGCAAAATTTACACCCTCACCCCAACAATTACAAGGTCGACTTACCTAGTGTATATTTGGGGCTTGATACTCTAAGTGAATCCCCTGTCTATTTCAAGATCTCAATCCAAGGATTCCATGGTTGAGTATGTATGTCTATATTGTATATTACCAATACTCAAAGGATAGATAAACTCCTTTGGATGCACGTATTATAGTGCCCTTCTACATCCAATATGTGAATATAATAACTCTCTTTTTGACCAATTATTACCATGAACATACCAAAATGATAGGCTGAAAAATAATATAATCATTGACTTGTATAAAGGAGCTCATGCTTATGAAAGTGATAATTTTTAAGATAATTAAAATATTTAAATATACATTGCATCAACATTTTTTCAATTGAAACACCCTCAATAACTATCCCAATAGCTGCCAATTCTTGATGTGCTAGAAGAGAAAGAGAGGAAATTTCTACTCAAATAGGTCAAACCACCTAAATTTAATGGAAAAGGAATAAGGATAGAAATAAGTGTGAAAATTTAGATTGAGAAAATGAAGAATTATTTCTCCAAAGCTGGAACTAGCTCAGCTAATCAAGTTATGATCACTCGAGTGAGACTCATAGGAGAAGCCCAACTATGGTGGAAACAATGGTGTGTAACTAGTGTCCTTGAGTCTACCATTATATGGACCCAAATCAAGATAGCAATCCAAAGCCAATACCTATCTCTTGCCTATGAGACTCTAAAAATGTATGAGCTATTTAGCCTCAAATGGTAATGATTGACTCTTGAAGATTATGTCAAGAATCACATGGTGGGGGGACTTGCTTGAGCTGCTGCGCCAAACACACACTGTATACACAAGAGGAAGCTCACTCAAGAACACAAGAAGAGAGATGGAGGCCAAAAAATTTTCTTGTTGATTTCTTCTTCATCTTTCACACACTATACAATGTACATAAAGTATAGATAAGATACAACATAAAGGAAAGTGGCCTACTAAGTCAAACAGTGCATAACAGACTACATTAATCGACTAGCGCTATATCTTTGCCAGCTATAGGTAGGTGTAGCAAAATAAATATAACAAGTGATAAGTTAGTGGCCATGTGAGTATCATAATGACCCCACCAACGTGCTAAGTATAGGTGTGTGGACCCACCTATCTAGTCGGTCTATCATCAATGTCCGCACATGTTGAGCTTGGCATCTCAACACTCTCCCTCAAGCTCAACTCTATCTTTGCAACTTCAAGTAAGCTTAAAAATTTTTGAAGCTTCTCTACACCCAATGCATTTGTGAAAATGTTAGCTATCTGATCTTGTGTGCTAACATATACCAAGTCAATCTCTCCTACAAGTACATTCTCTCTCACAAAGTGGTAGTGCACCTCAATGTATTTTGTCCTAGCATGGAACACTGGATCCCTAGCTACTGTATGCTACTGATGTTGTCACAATGAATGGCAACTGGACCATCTCCCTACACATACAAATCACCTAATAACTTTTGCAGCCATACCACCTCACATGCTGCCATAGCAGCACCTCTATACTCAGCCTCCGTACTCGATAAAGCAACTGTAGGTTACTTTTTGCTGCTCCATGTAACTGATGCACTACCAAGGGAAAACATGAATCCACTAGTAGATCTTCTGTCTGACATGCTACCGGCCCAATTTGCATCTATGTATCCATAGACCTGTACATCCTTACCTGCCTCATTAAAAAAACCATAATGTAAAGTGGACTTCACATATCTCAATATACGTTTAACTGCATCCAAATGAGGCTTTCTAGGCATCTACATAAATTGACTAACAAGGCAACTGGCATAGCTAAAGTCTGGCCTTGTGATAGTCATGTAAATCAATTTCCCTACTATCCTCTTGAACATAGTAGGGTCTTCTATCTCATCCCCAACGTCGGCACTCAACTTCACATTTTGCTCCAATGGTACTGAAAGAGGCTTACATGCTATCATACCATACTTGGATAATATATCTAGGTAGCCATACTACCTTTGGGATAGCCATATACCATCATCACATCTGATCACCTCATTACCAAGAAAGTATCTCAACTCACCCAAATCTTTCATCTCAAAATTCTTCTTCAAGAAGTCCTTAACTTCAACAATCCCACTGTCACTATCACCTGTAATAATCAAGTCATCCACATAAATGACTATGATGACCAAATCTACATCTCCACTTCTCACATAAAGTGAGTGATTAGTATCAGAAATACAAAATCCAATATTTGACAAGATACTCTCCAATCTTGTCAGACCATGCTCTAAGTGCTTGCTTTAGCCCATAGAGCTCCTTCTTTAATCTGCACACATATGTGGGATGCTCTAAATCCTCATAATTTGTTGGCTACTCCATATACACTTCTTCTTGCAATTCACCATGCAAGAAGGCATTCTTAACATCCATTTGCTACAAAATCCAACCTTTGACTGCTTTTAAGGCAATCACACATCTAACAGTTTCCATCCTAGCAACTAGACTGAATGTCTCTTCTCATAATCCATGCCATATGTTTGAGCATAGCCTTTTGCAACCTAGTTTTACACCTGCTAATGGAGCCATCTGCATTATGCTTGACTTTATAAACCCACTTACAGCCAATATCTTTCTTACCCTTGGGCAAGGGTACCAAATCCCAAGTCTTATTGGCTTTTAATGCAACCATCTCCTCATCCATTGCTGCATCCCAATGAGCATGACTAACAACATCCTCAAAACAAGTGGGCTCAAAATCCTCAACTAGCTTCACCATATAAGCATAATGGTGAGCTGCATAACCTCCAAAACCAAATCTTTTAATGGGGTATCTGACCCTACTAGACCTGTGTACCACTATATCACTCAATGGAGCCTTTACATTACTATGAGCTCTCTATACACACAGTGTCTTGATGAAGGAATACCAAGCTCATCATCCAAACCCCTTGAACCACTAGAAACTCCATCAAATCCCAAATGACTAGTAGATGCATCATTATCATCCAACACTTTCTTCTTTCCTCTGTCTTTGCCTGCAACACTTATAGATCCACCTGAAGATGTGGAGCTACTTCTTAGTCTCCAAGACCAAGGGCTCACTCTAGGTGTAGCACAAATGATGTTTTTGGTCCATTAAGACTCCATGACTCTTGCTTTTCTTTAAACACATAGCTATCATGATCATTATCATCATCTAATACATCACCAGCAGGTGCATACCAACTACTCATCTCATAAAAAATAACATCCCTTCTCACTTTGAACTCACCTGTGATAGGGTTATAACAACGATACCCTTTCTGCTCTAAAGAGTATCCAATAAAAATATATTTTTCAGCCTTTGAATCAAGATTTTTTCGTAACTCATCTAGAAAATGAACATATGCAACATAGCCAAATACCTTCAAGTGTGATACATTGTGCTTCTTGCCAGTAAAGCATTGTTTGGGAGTCATCCCATGAACTGCAACTATGGGAGCTCTATTCATAATATAGACAGCAGTATGGATAGCTTCAAACCAAAAATGTTTCGGTATATTCTTTTCAGCCATTAATGCCTGTGCAACTTGTGGAATATGCCTATTTTTTCTTTCTGCAACCCCATTTTTCTGTGGGATATACCTGCAAAACCTAAATTGCCTCTTTATCCCATGAGTCCTCAAGAAGCCACTAAAGTCATTAGAGAGGTACTCTCCCCCTCCATCTGATCTCAAGAACTTATCTTTCAAGCCTTATTTCAATCGCTTCCTTGAAATATTTGAAGTGCTCAATTACATCACTCTTTTCCTTCATGAAATATATCCATAGCTCCCATGAACAGTCATTAATAAATGTGACAAAGTATTTGCTGCCACCAAGAGATACATTCTGTGTAGGCCCCCAAACATCTGTATGCACTACATCAAGTATATTTCTTCTCACTTCTCTATCATGCAAGAAGAGTTGTCTTTCTTGCTTACCATACTGGCATGCTTCATAGACTTCATGAAATTCTACAACCCTAAATGAAGGCAACCTTGTAACCAATCCTCTGGAGTGCATTAATTTCAACCTTTGCACATTTGCATGTCCAATATGTTTATGCCATATTTCAATGTATGCAACCACTCCTTTTCCTTTAGTATACATAGCAGCATCCATTGCAAGAATTCATGCATCTAAAGTGAACATGCGGCTAACTCTACTTTCTTTTGCGACCAACCTACACTTATCATTAAAGTCTTCTAAAAAACAACCTTTTGCATTGAATAAAATCTGCAACCCTTGCTCTACCATTTGGCCAATAGACACTAGATTATTTGTGATTGAAGGCACATGTAATACATTTTTCAGACTCTTTGTCTGGTCATCATACAAGGACAAGGAAACCTTTTCAATGTATGAAATTGGGTAGCACGAATCATCACCCATCTGCACATAATCTCAATTTTGTAAGTCTTGCATCTCTCCAAACCATTCAACATGACTAGTCATATGATTAGATGCACCTGAATCGACATACCATATATCATCATGTGTCTCCTTTCTTGTAACTGCATTCATTATATGCTGCATAACAAACAAATGCTCATTTTTGTCTTCATTTTGTCATGAAGATGATGTATAGTTTCCTTGCTGTAGATATCATCCTTCTTAGCATAAGAATGGGCTACAATATGACCTATTTTTCCACAATAATGGCAAACAATAGCAGATTTCCAGAACCTTTGTTCTGCCATCGACCTCTTCCTCTAGAGCTCCCTCTGCCTCTAAAGTTTCCTCTGCCTCCTGAAATCTGCATTTCACCAAATTTTTTATTGAACCTATTTTGTTGGTTATCGCAAAAACACCCCATACCACGGCCTCTTGAAGAGGATCTACCACATCCCCTTCCTGAGCTTGAGTAAAATGCTTGGACCTATTCACCATTTTTTTTTAGATGAGCCACTCTGCATATTGATCTCTTCAATAATCATGAGAGAGACCAGCTCATCAAAATATGGAAATGGCTTCTGTACATATACGAAGTAATAAATGATTTCCATGCCTTCTCATTGTTAAGGCCACTCAAAGTGGATGAAACCAAATCATCATCATCAAGCATTGTATCAATCACTGCTAAAGCATCTTCAATGCTCCTCACCTTCAAAACATACTCATTGACAAACATTTTTCATTTCTTCAAGGTATTCAACTCTTGCTTGAGTTGAATCTTTTGTGCCTTTGTATTTATTGAAAACATGTTCTTAAAAATTGTCCAAGCTGCATGTGAAGTTTCTGCATTCCTGATATGTCCCAGCATAGTATTATCAATGATTGTAGATAGCTTGTACATCACCTTTTTGTCTTTTGCATTCCATTCTTTCCATGCCTTTAATTCATCTGCAGTCGTCAACTCTAGCTCCTTTTCTTCACCTAAAACAAACTCATAAAGGCCCTTTCCAATAAGTAAGTTCGTTACATGGAACTTCCATGAAGGGTAGTTATTCTTGTCAAGCTTCTCAATAATGGGATTTGGTCCACCTAATCACACACCAAATCTCAGAGTGGAAGAATGGGAAAGTTTCTTACCCGTTGCTCGAACCTTGCTTCTTTTCCTTCACTTCAGCCTTCAAGATCAGCCTCTCTCAGTGGCATAGCTCTGATACCATGTCAAGAATCGCGTGGTGGGGGGACTTGCTTGAGTTGCTGTGCCAAACACACACTGTATACACAAGAGGAAGCTCACTCAAGAACACAAGAAGAGAGATGGAGGCCAAAAAAATTTCTTGTTGATTTTTTCTTCTTCTTTCACACACTATATAATGTACACAAAGTATAGATAAGATGCAACATAAAGGAAAGTAGCCTACTAAGTCAAACAGTGCATAACAGACTACACTAATCGATTGGCACTATATCTTTGCTAGCTATAGGTAGGTGTGACAAAATAAATATAACAAGTGATAAGTTAGTGGCCATGTGAGTATCATAGTGTCCATGTGAGTATCATAATGACCACCAACGTGCTAAGTATAGATGTGCAGACCCATCTAGCTAGGCGGTCCATCATCAATGTCCACATGTGTTGAGCTTGCCATCTCAATAGATTATTATTCTCAATTTGTAACTCTACAAACGTATTTACTTGTAACTCTTGAAGATTATTATTCTCAGTTTGGAAGCTATTAGGCCCACTAACTTGGAAGACGCTTTGATGAGAGCATAACCAATAGTGGCTACTCTTCCAAGGTAGTATAATAGATTCAATATGTTTTTCTATTCCAAAGGAGCTAGAGTAAACTATCAGCAAGGCAACTCTAATCAAGGCCACATAAATCTTGCTAGTACTCCTAGAAATTGTGGCAACAACAACAAGAACTGGAGTTATGAACCATGTTTCATTAAATGCAGCCAATTAGGTCACTTTCGTGCTTAATGCCCCAATAGGGGAATGCGCTCCTCGAAATCCTCCTAGGGAAGGAAACTATAATAATCAAGGTACGAGTGTGGGGCAAGTCATGGAGATGAGGTTGGCTAGGGAGCAGGGAAAGGAGTAGGGTGTAGAGTTGGAGCCCCTATTTGCAAGTGAAAAGAGGATTAATTCATGTTTCAATCAATAACTAGAGCATTGGGTGGCAATTTTTTATTATCCAAATTCTAGCTAAAGTTCAAGTTATTGCTTTTAGATTGTGATCAATTGTGTAGCTATAGATTCATTTATTCCTCCTAGATGTGCCAAAAGGTTGAAGATAGATCCCATACCCCTTTAAAACTCATTGTGAAACTAGCAAACAGAAAGGAAACAATGTTAATTCGATCTGTTAGCAACTTCCAGTTTAAACTAGAGAAAGAGTCCATAATAACAAACTTTCAAGTTATACCTTTAAAGACATATGATTGCTTGTTAGGAGTGGAGTAGTTAGCACTCAATCAAAAAAACATATACAATGGGGAAGGTTAGGTCACATTTAAAAATCTAATTAGAGAAATGGTCCAATCATAAGAGAAGGCATGCAAACCTAAGACCTAGCTAGCTAAGGCTAGCTGAAAATGAAAGGATTAAGAAAATGACTTCATGGTTACTTATAGTCAAACTCAACAAGGTTGAGTACACTAACAATGAAGATGAATCCTTGATGGTTAAGTGAGTTTTTAATGGTTTTTCCAAGGCGGTAATAGAGCTACCACCTGAAAGGGGTGTGGATCATGAGATCAAACTAGTCCTTGGGGCCAAACAAATAGCAAGAAGGCCCTATTAAATCTCTATTTCTGAAGAAATAAATTGAAGGAGAAATTAAAAAAATTTCTTGGTCAAGGATTTATTCGTTCCAACAACTCTACTCATTAGGAAAAAAATGAACCTTAAAAATGGATCGTTTTTCCCCCCTCTCTCCTCCCTTAAAACAAGGAAAAGAGAAGAGAAGAACACTAAAATAATCCTCTTCACTCTCTACTTTTGCTATCTCATTTTTCCTTTTTTATATTATCCACAAAGGATTTTCTCAGATTCCTTCTCTCTCGTCATTCAAGAATGCTTTTTCAACCAAATTTTATATTCAAAAACGAGTTAATTATGGGAGTATGTTGCTTGGTTTTCAAAGAAAAGTGATTAATAGATTTGAAGCACTTGATATTTCAATTGAAAAGAAGAAAAAAAAAATTTTGAAAGTTCCTTTTAAGATATCATAGCTTTTGGTTAAAAAACAACCTGTTGGTAAAATTTCTTGTTTTTTGGAGATGTGTTTAGAGGTAAGATTGAATTTTCTAAAGTACAAGGACTCTTGAATACCCCTACCCTCTAAGCCATTTTTTCCCATTTCTTTACTCTCTCATGGCTCAACGATGACCTATTTTATGTGATTATGCAACCTTCATTAACACAAAAGAACTACTTTCACCTCTCTTGCTTGTAGTCACTCATCCATAACCATTGTATGAAATCTATCTATGTCTATCTATCTATCCTCCCTCACTACACTTATAAGCTACCTCCTCTTTGATACCCTTGTGTGCCTCTCTATGCATGTCTACTCAATCTCTTGAGACAACCAATCTTGGCTCTCAATTTTTATTAATATCTCTATGCATCATCTCCAACCTATCTCCATATAGATACCAAACCAACTATTTTCATTAACGTCTTTATATATCTATCTTAGTGTCTATACATCTGCCTCTCTAGTTTATCATTGTAAACTCAATAGCCCTATTCCTTTTAATATATAAATGTATAATTTGGCTTCTCTCTAGAGTAACTATCTAAATACTAAACCTCATATTCTCATTAGCATCTATGTATAATTAATTTATATGTATAGCTAGGGTACAAGGAATAAGTATATTGCAGTAGTAGACGCATGCTATGTCCCATTTTTTAAAAGGACCTAACATACCAGTGACAACCCTTAGGTCCTATAGAGTTACATGAAAATGGAATTGAAGCACATGGACTTGTGAATTTATGGGGAAGTCTACCGAATTGATTCCCTAACCAATAAACCTCTAACTTTCTTCGGACTTTTTTTTTTTGAAGTATGTGTGTAAGGGTAATGGTCAGTTACTCTAAGCGACTCAATGATCAAGCATTCAAAGTGTTTACATCCTGTCAAGCAATCATAAAAAATTATCATAATGTAATTATTGCACATCAACTTCATATACAAAAACTCATATAACAAGTGGCATAGATCAATGAGACTATAATTCAACAAAATAATCAGATTGTCTCAATATAGAACACTATCCATGACATTGGTATCTCATATGAGAGGACAAAAGCACAATTGGATGACCTTAGAAAGATCAATGGCAAGCTAATGCAGGAGCATAAACAAAAGAAGAAGCCAATCAATGAGTTTATTATAAATAGTGGCTAGTGGAAGCTCGAGGAAGTTACTATATGTATATCCTCTACATCACATGCATTCAAGGCCTATTTATAAATATCCTATCTCTGAATTTTTTATGAATAGAACATAATCATTTTCAATTCAATTTGTAAATAGCCCCTTTATATTACACCCTTCTATATGTAAAAAATTGTATAAAAAT
This sequence comes from Lygodium microphyllum, assembly GCF_053477565.2. Classification (NCBI taxonomy): domain Eukaryota; kingdom Viridiplantae; phylum Streptophyta; class Polypodiopsida; order Schizaeales; family Lygodiaceae; genus Lygodium; species Lygodium microphyllum. The sequence continues at coordinate 51,115,504 of NC_141151.1, forward strand.
GACATTTTAAAAATACCTTATTTTGAACCCACGTGATGCACACATATATTCATGAGTAACTTACCCGAGAGTGGAAGAGACATATTAAAGCATGAAATGAGGTTCAAAATGAAAACGTAGATGAGGGTAAGCTTGGATCGTCTATTAGAATATTGCTAGAGGTGAGTACATTGGAAAATACTTTAAATAATCCAAAGTTTAAGGTTTTGAAGGAGAAGATGATTGAGTCCACATTGAAAGATGTGTCAAATAAGTTCTCAGCTTTAAGGATGCACAATCTATTTGTGATAGGGTAGAGATTAGCACAACAACTTACTCAAAAATATTCAAGGGTGTGAAGGCGAGGCTTTGATAGTGTGCTAAAGAGAAATAGAATCATGCCTCTTCCTAGACCTTCAAAGTTAATAGAGGCTTGATGACAACTTAATGCAAAGGTCTTTGAGCTCAAAGAAGATCCCATGCATGTTCAAGATGTGAAAACTCTAAAGGTTGGGACCAAAGATGCATATGAGGTGGTGAAGTTCACCGAACTTAATAATTATTATCTAGATCTATATAGCTTGGAGAAATAAATGTTAATATAATATAATATGTGTCATGAAGAGGACTAGAGAGAGAGAGAAAGAGGAGAGATAATACTACAGAAGAGAGAGAAGGAGCGCAGAAGAGAGAGAAAGAGAGTGATAAAGAGAGAGAAAGAGTAGAAATGGAGAGAAAGACTCAAAGAGAAGAGAAGCCATAGAAGCCGTGAGCAAGGTGATGAGGAAAGAGATAGTAATTTATTAATTTTTTTAAAAAGATTTAAAAATGTACATGTCTCTCCCTTTTATACATATGTCAGTATGAAATGGTATTACTATTACTTCTACACTAAACATCTCTTCTTTCCAACTTCTTACAATCCATCCTATCCCAAAGGTTTTTTCCCTCAAAAACAAGCTTACAAAAGTTGAAAAGAATGGATGAAATAGAGTACTACTTTGTTTTTAGCTATACAAGTAGGAAATTGAATAAAAGATTAAAGACATATGGATTGAAATGAAGGAACGAGAGTAAGCCTCAGCTACATACATGATCATTAGTGCTTTGAAAGTATTTGGAGCATTAAAGTCTTCAAGAGATGGACTCAAAATGAAGAAGATAGCTTGTTGTAAGAACAAACCCTACTGAACCAAATCTATCATAACTTCTGGTAGAAGTGTCCAAATGAAGCATGCCACATGTTAGAACGTAGGTCTTGAAGAGTAATTTGACCTATGTAGGTGGCATAATTTTAAAAATTTGGCAAAATAAAAAATGTTCTAAAATAATCTGCAAGCTAGGACCCTGTCTACACCATAACTAGCTCCATAGTTAGTATGCTTTAGCCAATAATGTGTCCCGGGAGGTAAGGAAACTCATCTAATATAGAATCGAGCCTCCAAGAAGCTTCTTCAGGTGGAAAACCTCTCCATTTAATCAAATATTCAATGATAGAGCAAGAATAAAGCTTCTTCTCATGCTGACCTATGACAGCCTCATGGATATACTAAATAAGACCTTCTTCATCAATAGGTAGCAGTTCATTAACTGTATCAATAGGAATACCATAAAAAGGCTTGACTTGACTAACATGGAATACATTATGAATCTTAGTAGAAAAGGGTAGTTCCAATCTATATGCCAAGTCTCCAATGTGCTTCAGGATCCTATAGGGCCCATAAAACCTGTGAGAAAGCTTGTTATTGGATCCATCCTTCAAGGTAGAATAACAAGACTTGGGCACATTCAGTAAAACTAATTCTCTTTCTTGGATCTCTATGTGTTGTCTCTTCTCATTTTCATACATATTCATTTGATATTGGGCTTTTCTAAGATTCATCTTACACTCTTGAAGAAGGATTTGCATTCTTTCCAATTCTTCTTTCCCAAGAGGATTGATTTTCTCATTGAAAATGACTGTGGGAAAAAGCACGTTATATCCATACATAGCCTCAAAGGGTGAAACTCCAATGCTAGCATGAGTGGAGTTATTGTAGGCAAACTCAGCCAAGTGCAATCAAGAATCCCATGAATTCTGTAAATCATGAAAAAAATGCCAAAGATAAGTCTCCAACCACTTGTTTATTCTTTCTATTCGTCCATTAGTTTGTGGGTAATAGGCTATAGAAGGAGCCAATTTAGTGCCCATGGATATGAATACCACTTGCCACAAGTTACTCATGGACTTTGAATCACTGTCATGAACAATCACTTGTGATAATCTATGTAATCTAAAAATATGTTCCATAAACTAACTAGCCACCTGAGAAGCAATAAACTTGGTCTTGGTTGGAATGAAATGGGCTACCTTGGTGAGTCTATCCACCACCACATATATACTATTCCGTCCCTTTTTGGTAGTAGGCAAGCTAGTAATGTGCGTCCATGGTAATGTGCATCCATTTTCCCATGGGAATAGGTAATGATTACAACAAACTACCTAGCTTATGGGTGTTGTCCTTATTTTGCTGAGAAGCCATGTACTTTATGACAAAATCTTTGAAATCTTTCCACAATCCTTTGCAATTAAAACTTTTACTTGTCTTATCATAGGTTTTAAAAACTCCAAGGTGTCCCAACTAAAGGCAAGGAATGCAACTCCTCCATAATTTTCTGTGTAGTAAAAGAAGTGCAGGGAATAACAATCCTGCCATTTAACTAGATTAGGCCATTTTAAGCTAATAATAGGAGTTATTCGTGATGTGTCCACCAGGCTCATTCCAAAGGCACACCTTTTAAAAGTCCATCAGTAGGTTTTCCAAATGACATTGCCCAACTCTCCCTTGAAACATCACGGGGGTTTTTGCTTAGACCTAATTGAGTCTACATCACAATGGAAGTGTTTCAGCCGAACCCACTAGGATTGGCATGAATTTGTGTGTTCATAAAATCAGACGGGTCTCCTAATAGCCAGTTAGCGTTAGTAATTTTGAGTTTCCACTTCTATAGGATTACTCAATTTAAAGTGGACTTACCATTGCACTTAGTTCAAAGAGAATGGGAGACTGAGGGGAGTGTGGTACGTCAACCCTCTTGCCCATAAGGCAAAATCTCATTTCGATGCCCTAAAACAATGCAAGTCAGTTCTACCTAAAGACTATTTGGTCTTTCTATTTCTATCACGGATTTAGAAATGCTCCTAGCTTACTAGGACCACCCTACTATTGGACGGACCCGTCAAGGGTTATGACCACCCGCTTTCCTTTGCAATGAAATCATCATCAGTTTTTTTTATTACCTACAATACATTTATTGGAAATATACAACCAGCTTTCTTAATTAGTCCATTAAATCATAGGTTCCTTCACATAATTTATCTCACGGACACGCATAAAATTCAAACAATCCTTGAATAAAACAAACTCTTTTATTATATTGGAAGCTTATTATAATTTCCATCTTTTTGACTCTATGGAAGATACATAGAATTCCATGAGGGTATTCTGTCCACCAAGATTCTACCCTTGTAACTAGTATTTAGGGTTCAAAGATCCCATACTGGGTCATGAAGGGGCTTGTTAGATTTTGCTACTACGGAGCCGGTCTTAGCCTCGTGAAGTGATAACCATAACCCCCTTGGAGCAGGATCTAGCTTGGGGGTAGCCTAGTGTGACATTTCCTTTTATCATGTTTGTCAATGTTTTTAATCAAGGAACTAGATTCTAGCAAACATAAACATCCCTTTCAAATGTATATCAAATGATGCAATGACAATCACACTATCATACAATTCACAACTTCCATAACCAAGGTAGACCTTATCTTAGGGTAACCTTACATTCTAATGAGGATTCTCCTCCACATAAAGAAGTGTTGAGTACATTTGTTACAACATGTTAAGCAAGGCATGAATTTCTTGTTTGGGCTATCTTACCCAACATAAGTGAAATTCCTTAAAGAAATATATTGTGCCAATAACTTAATGAGATGACTTATAGATTCTTTAAATAGTTTCACTTTTTAAGCATTAGTCAACACTTAACCTTGTCACGTTTGACAATAATTATATCGAATTATTTTACTAATCTTGAGTATGCATAAAATCATATGTGCAATAACCTCTTGCAACTATTTTCATCATGATTCTAAGATTTAGAATCTCAATTAATTTAACTACAAATCATAGCGATTAATTGTTTATGCATGTACTAGTATGCTTTCTAGATGAAATTGTCAATTTATGTAAGTGTAAAATATAGAAGCTAATATTTTATGTAATTATTTTATGTGGCGAAATAATAACCTAGTAATGATTAACTTGGTTTGGCACGATGACATTGGTAATTTCATCTTTGCTCATTCTTGTGTTCACCACACTCGATGTTCCATTGTGGTAATGGTAACTCCGATAACCTCAGGCACTCCCGTATCTTTGGCAATACCCATTCCTTGACCGATTGTGGTAGTTCCCATGGTCCTTCCACCTCATCGCTTTGGAGCCATCATCCACAAGTGGATTCAAGAGATGAAGGAGGAATGAATTTGAGATGGGAGAGCGTAAGAGAATATGGCTTAGTCGAAGACCGAGACTGGGGGGATTAAGTTAACTCTTTCCCTCTCGCAGCCTCTCAAGGTAACTCCTCTCTCTCTTTCTTTGTCTCTCAAGCTCCTTCTCATAGCCTCTTGGAGGGGTATCCTTCTACCTCCCTCTCTATACCTCTCTCTCACAGCCTCTTGAGGTCTCCTTGTGCTTCTCTAAATTGCTCCCCATGCATCTTATTTATAGTTGAACTAGAGAAGAAGGGTTATGGCTAAGAAGAAGAGCTCTTTATGGAGGGGATCTTGGAGAAATCAGCAATGTGATGATCAAATCACAAATTTGATAGTTTTTTTGGCTCCAAAAGGGGGGTAAAACCTCAAGACACTTGGGTAGAAATCTTCCAAATCACTCCTTATTCTCCTTGTTCGAAGTGTTGTTTTCTACCTATAAACTATGATCGTGACATGCACAATCTCACTAATCCTTTATTTTTTGTATTAAATCTCCAAATCTATCTGAAAAAACCACTTGCTTTTTCTACATGGCACCCTGTTCTATAAATTTTCATATCTTTTTAGGATGTTTATAATAAATAATATAAAAAATATGATAGTGTTATCCAAAAATCTAATATTTTTGGACCATCCATACTATACACATTAACACTAGTAACTAATATGGTTTATAACTCTCATTCATGTGGTAGCTTTCATGATGGGTGGCTACAGTCATTGTCAATCTGAAAAAAATATCGGATTACGATCCTCGCTAAAAAATAAAATAAAAATGATTAGTTATTAACATTAGTTAGTCTTTAGTTAGTAGCCTCATTAACTTATTAACTGACTAGCTAACTTTCAAACTAATCAACTAACTTTTATTGCGTGGAAGTATTACATTATCCTGCATGAAACCTTGCCGTAGTTTTTTTAAAAAATGGCTAATCTCTTCATCCAAAAGATAGGCTTCCTATAATTCTTCAATCAAGTCACTATGTAGCTCAGTCATAGCTGAAACTTTACATGCCCACATATGAGAAACATAATCAACCACTACATTGTCTTTGCCCCTCATATGAGTGATGTCAAAGTCATAATTTTTAATGTAGCTACCCACAATGCTACTTAGGAGTAAGAGTGGACTGAATGAAGAAATGCTTTAGGACCCTATGATCACTTTGAACTCTAAACCGACTGGCCATACAAATAATGATGCCATTTTTTTATCACATGTAAGATAGTAACATCTCTTGGTCATAGATATTCATAGTTATTTCCTTATTTGTAAGCTTGTAACTTTCAAAGGCAATCACTCCATGCTCTTGTAACAAAATAGTCCCTATGTCTTGCCCACTGGCATTGCACTCTATATGGTAAAAATCTTGGCATATTAGAATAGGATCAGAAGTAAGAAGTTCCTTTAACTAGTTGAAGCTACTATCTACAAGTGCATCCCAAAAGAAAGCTTCCTTCTTCAACTTGCCAGTCGTCAAAGGAGTTGCAATAGCCACATAATGCTTAATGAATTGGCAATAAAATGAGGATAGTCCAAGAAACCCTCTAAGTGAAGTATTGGGTAGTAGGTGTTAGCCAATATTTAACACAGTGCATCTTCTTTGGGTTAGCCTGGATTCCTTTTTCATTGACAATATGTCCCAAGTACTCCACGTTACTCTACATGAAATAGCATTTCTTCTCCTTAGCAAAGAGTCTATGATGCCTCAATACATCAAAAACCTTCCTGAGGTGTGATAAATGGTCCTAAAGAGTCTTACTGTAAATCAGAATGTCATCAAAGAAGACCAAGACAAATTGAAAGAGGAAAGGCTACAAAATCTTATTCATTAGACTCTGGAAGGTAGCTAGAGCATTAGTAAGTCTAAATGGCATTACTAAAAAATGGTAGAGCCTTGGATTAGCCCTAAAGGCAGTCTTGATTTCATCACCCTCTCGCATACGGATTTGATGATACCCTATCCTTGTAAAGAATCTAGGCCCATTGATCTCATTAAGAAAGTCATCAATTTTGGGTATTGGGTACCCATTCTTCATTGTAATCTTGTTTAGATCCTTGTAATCAATACACATCCTAAAATATCTATCTTTCTTCTTCACTAATCAGACCATACATAAGGTGAAGAACTAGGTTCAATGAATCCCATTTGAAGAAGCTCCTTGATTTGCTTGGCTACTTCTTCACACTCACACTTAGACAATCTGTAGGGTGGCTTATTAATTGGCTTTGAGTTAGGCTCCAAATCAATTGGGTAATCTACTACTCTCTTAGGAGGCAATGAAGTAGGTACTTCAAACAAATCCCTGTACTCCTCAAGAAGAGCTTTCAAAGCTAGATGATTTGTTGAATTTGTGGATTGATCTTCAACCTCTTTATTCAGGTGCAAAACAAAAAACTGTGAGCACCTCTTGTACTCCTTTTTGAGTTGTTGAATGGTGATAAGCTAAAAACCTGATTTACTAGACATTTCAAATGGATGAGCTATCTATCAAATATAAACTCAATATACAGTTATGAGAAATCCATAGTAATTTTTTCCAATGTCATCTGCCAATCACACCCGAGTACAACATCTATTGTCTTAATTTCCAAAGTTATCAGGTTTACTTTGCTTCATAATTTTCAGCTAGCTGTAAAGAAACTTGTGGGCATATTTGAGTGCTAATTTCTTCTTCACCATTGGCTACTTGAACGCTTATGGGCTATTATAAATTAGTGGGAAGACAATTCAATTTATCCACAATGGACTTATTCACAAAACTGTGTGTACTACTATTATCTATCAGGATAAACACATCTCTGTCATGAATATTACCCTTCATACCAAGTGTATTGGGGCTCTTAGATCTTGTCCAAGCATCCATGGTAATGGAACAATTAGTGGCAGCAAATGGCTCATCATGAGTTTCTCTCAGATCAAAAGGAATACTACCACTCGGATCAAAAGGAAAAGTGTTAGCAAGTTCATAAAAATTTTCTTACACAACTTCTTCCTCAACATTCTCATTTTCAACGGTAGTTACAAATGCATTAACCTCATCAATGTCATCCTCCAAATCTTCAAAGACTAAAATACTATGAACCTTGACTTTTTCATTTTTGTATACACACTTTGTTGTGTGATTAGTTGTATAATTTTTCCCACTGTTAAGGCATGAGCCTTTTTCCTTTCTTTCTTTGTGGAGGTCCATAGGAATAGGCTTTGGATTCATAGTGGTTGAAATAGATTTAGACTTGCTGCCCCCTTGTTTAAGATCCACTCTTGGACTCTTTGTTGTCCTGAAATTACTTTGAGCTCTTGATGCATTGAACAATGGATAAGTTGGCACTCTTAGGTTTCCACTTGATCCATGATTGCTGCCATTAACATTGCCAACTTGTCCCTATTTTAAAATAGTCCTTGGCTATCCATAACTAGGCTAAAATGAAGAGTCCCTTCTATACTTCCTTCCATAACACTTTGCAAACTCAATAACTTTGAAAATATTGGTAGGGTTTTGCGCCATAACATCAGCTCTGATAAAGAAGGTTCTAAACTATATATATACTTGTGGAGTTTAGCTTCATCACTAATGCTCTCTACATACATGGTAAGGTTGAGGAATTGGTTTGTATAATCCCATACATGTAGTCCTCTTTGCTCTAATCCATACTATTTTTGAGTGAATTTCTCTTTTTCGGGAGGTGAAACAAAGACTTAAGCTATAAGTGTCTTGTATGCATGCCAATTCTCTACAAGTATGATCTCATTCTTGATGTATATCCACTAAGTATGTGGAAATCCTTCCAAATGTAAAGATACAAAATGAATCTTCATATCATCAGTTTTAGGGAATATATCAAAGAAGGATTCAAATTTTGAAATCCATTCCTCTAGATTGGATGGTGAAGATGATTGCCCATTTTACTTTGTCAAAATGATCTTATCCTTCAACTCCCTCTCATGAAAGAGTTGCTATCCCAAAATGGACCGCTCATGGTTAATAGGCATTGAACCTCCAAAATAAGATGGTACTCTTCCAATGGGTGGCTGAGAACTAGTGTGAAACCTTCTCAATGATAGAGGACCTCCAGGAGGTTGAGAATTGAATCCATAAGGTTGGAAATTAGCACCATTCAAAGTACCCGAATAGTCATCACGACTTTTTGAAGTCTCACTTACTTTATATTGACTATTGGGAATACCCCTTCATCCAATGATACCATGACCTTGACCATTTTGGTTAGGTGGCTGAATTGGGACTGAAGGTTCACTGTTTGAATGAGCTTTCTCCTTAGCTTCATTGGTTCCCATTTGCATTTGCATCCATTGGGAGAATTGAACCATTATTTAAGCATTGGATTCTACTAATTTTTCAATTGAAGCCTTCGTTTGGGTAATGGAATCCACCAACTTCTCAATGGAAGACTTCGTTTGATTAGCAGACAATACCATCTATTCCACTCTAGATAATAGCTTCATATGACTTTGAGCATGTCTATTCTTAAATTCACATATGGTATTATTGAGTGTACTAATTTTTCCTTATATTTTAGGCTCTTCAAGGCCCTCTTGAGGTGTATTTTTCAGCATGGAATCGTTGATTTGTTGATCATACTCATTCTAGGCCTTACTCTTTCCGTTATGACTTGCCATAATAGTGTAGTCCTGTAGTACCCCTCGTCAAAAAATTGGCTATAGCTCAAGCTAGGAAACTCTGATTCCCAAAAAAAATTATTCAAAACTAGGAAAACAATACCCTCTTCAAAATGACCTACAACACATCATAACATGTTTATGAAAAAAAATTCTGCAATTCAATCTTTGAGACTAAACTGTCCAGGCATGTACCTTGTTTTAACTTGTAAGTATCATCTTTCCACCTATGAGAGTAAAATGGTAGTGCATAATGGCTACCAAACCATGTAGAAATCTGGATAGGACTTGTGGGAACCTTGTGGTACTTGCACCTATACTTCAATGATGAAGATGGTACTTGTAATAACTTGTATATACCCTGTAGTGTCCAATAAATCCCATGTTTCACCTTGTTTTGATCTTCAAGGTACTTGAGTCTTTGAAATTGCTTCAATATTCAATTCTTCACTCGTTATACCTGTGTGAGGGATAAAATGATAGGATAGGCTTCTTACATGGGCCAAACCACCAAGAGGTGGGCAAAGTTGCCCCTATTGAAATGTAGAGAGAGAAGATATGTAGAGATTCAATAGAGAGATAAGAGACAGACCATATACATTCCCAAAGACTATATCATATTGATCACAATCTACATATATGTAGGTGAGACCTCATCTAGATAGGGTGAGCTATATATACCTCCAATAACCCCACTCAAACAAAGGTCTCTAGTTGCTGCAGATGAAAAAACCCTTGGGGAGAATGAGGGAAAAACCTGAGCTCCTATATAAGAATGTACAAACATGATCAAGAAGGATTATTGTGTGCATGTAAAGTTAATTGGTGCATGTGAAGTGAAACTGAATATATATTTGCAAAGATGACCCCAAGAGGTCTGAGGTGTATATGTATATGTGAAGTGTATGGTGCCTACAAGGAGTATGTACAATGGGTACAATGGCACTACAATGTCATAGTAGATTAATTCCCAAAGATTGAAGTTAAGACAACTCCAAGTTTCAAGCATAATAGAGTGAAGCATTTTTCATTAAGTCCTTTGATGAATGTATCTACAGTCATCTGATCACTTGGACAATGTTCAATCATGATCATGCCTTTCTTTACTTCATATCGAACTGATGCCAGGAGGCATATTCCACGGTGGATTCCGTGAGGTTTTACGGTGGATTCCGTAAACTTAATGAATGGGGCTCATACACAAAGAGGATTCTTTGTGCGAGAAGTTGATGGGGACGCCTGTCCTTTTTGGGCGTTTCATTAATTTAGTATGTACGTGGGTGATTCCATAGCGGGTGATTCCGAAAAATGCATATTAAATTAATAAACGTTTATGAGTTTAGAGTGCGCACTCATAATAAATTAAGGTTAGGATTTATTTCTAACCAGTTGATTTATTTATGTAGCTGAAGACTGCTAGGTATTCACTTTTGTCGGTTTAATTGTATTATTTTACTAACGATTGTGAATGCTTCAGTTGATGTGTAGAGATAGCAGCAGTGGCGGAGGAAAGCATTGGAGTTTAGCGAGTATTCGACCTTTGGATTATATTTTGATAGGCGCCACGCCTATATTTTGTTATGTCTATTGAGACATTGATTATTGATTATTATTTTGTATGCGCCTATGCGCACGGATATGTTATTTCTATTTTGGACATTGAGATTGGGCGTGCCAGACTCTATGGGCACCGTCCATTAGCTTTATTTTCCTATTTTTGTAGAAAGCAAACTCAAAAGCTAAAAGCTTGTCATATTTTTGTAAATTGGGCTATTATTGAGCATGAAGATGGAAATATACATAAAATACATGCTTTGTGAAGCGCACACACAAGGCATGGGGGGAGATTGAACCCAATTGGTCTCTTGCCTCTTGTCGTTCATACTTTTACATTGTTTTTTGTGCAAAAAAGTAGAGTTCATTGTTCTTGGGGACCTTCCAGGATTCACTACGTGAGCATACTGCGACCGATCTGTGCACCAGTGGTATCAGAGCGGAGCTGAGATCAAGAGCTTCCAATCGCTACCAATCTCGGGCGAAGGCGGAGCTCCAGGGTGAAGGACCAGGTTCTGCAGGCGGAGGACCACGCATTCATCTCCTTCACCAAAATCGTGGATAATAGACAAAAAGAGTAACTTCATATTTCATTAAGCTTCAAAGCTTCAAGTTAAAATTTAATTAACTTGATTAGAAGCTTGAGAAGGCTTCTCCTAATCAAAACGAAATCAACGCGGCATGAGGCTGTCCAGGGCGGTGCGAATCCGTCAAGGACATATTTTTGTCCTAAAAATCCACGACGGATTAAGAAGCTAAAAGCTTCTTAATCCACTAAGTCAATCAAAGCTTTTTAACTCCAGCAAGTCAACAAACTTCAGGTCCTGCGCACCAGAAGTCAAGTTCTACAAGTCGACTATAATCAAGTTCTGCAAGTTCACCAAGTTTTGCAAGTCTGCAACTCTGCAAGTCGGCTAAGTCTGCAACTCTGCAAGTCAGACTAGTCAACCGGAGTCAGAACTGACTAGTACTTAGAACTCCTAGAAGACTTGTTCCTATGCAAAAACTCTGAACTGGAAAGTTGTTCGTGGCAAGGTGTTCTACCTATCTACAAGTTCGTTGAAGTACTTTCAGCAAACGGAGATGGAAATATTACAGATTTTTTGAAAATTGAGAAAGAAATACCCAAAAATACATAGCCTTGTAACCCCAAATTTGAGCTACGCTCATCCCGCTAACCTGATTTTGAGTGAGAAAGGTTTATTGAGTTTTACAGGATGACAACCCCACATATGGATGATCCTATGGCTGAAGATGACCTACCTGAGCCTACCATGGAACAAAAGCTGGATCTAATCATGTTACAATTGGAAGAAGAGCGAAGGGCTAGGCAAGCATTGCAAGCGCAATTGACAAAACTACAAAGAGCGTCTACTAACAAAGAAGAACCTCAAGCTGAAGATTTGATTCGCCGTACCATCGACGCCACTCTTGAAGCACAAACCATTCGCAAGGAATCAAAGATAAGTAAATGAAGTTTCAAATTTCGCACTTTCAATGGCATACGAGAAGAAAATACTGTTTTATCATTCATTAGCCAGTTTGATGACTATTTCCATGAGGAAACTTATCCAGAAAAAGATAAAATCAAGTGTGTTACTAATCATCTGATAGACAGAGCATCACTTTGGTGGACTGTAGTACGTAAGAGCATAGAATGTCCTGCTACTTGGGAAGATTTCAAGAAGAAGTTCATGCAGAATTTCCTTCCACCGCAATTTCATGAGAAGGCTATCAAGCAATGGGATTTACTTCAACAACGGGATCGTGAGCCTATTCCACAGTATACAGAGCGTTTTTGAAATGCACTCCTACAGCTACGCATGCTTGAAGACGTACCAGAGACGACACATAAGCGGAAGTATATGTCTGGACTCCTTGGACATTACTACGCTGAAGTGAACATGTTCAAGCCTGCTACCCTTGAAGACGCCATCTCCTTAGCTCACGACACTGAGGATAAGTTACGCGAAAGAGACAGATGACCACAGCAATTCCAAGCCAATGGTAATTATGGATCTAAACAATTCAATTCAAATTTTAGAATGTTTAATCTAGGTCGTTTCTCATCATCATCTTTCCGCAAGAATTGGGCTAAACCACCTGCATTACCATCCAATGTCAATCCAAATCCTAAGCCTATTCCACAAGCAAATCCAAATGTACCCAGACTTCCAGCCATTGCAAATAATATAACCAAAGCCAAACCAATAGTATGCTATAAATGTCACCAGCCGGGGCATCTCGCAGCAAATTGTCATTCAAAGAAGCCACTAGCACATATCAACTATCTTGGAGCCATGGACGAAGATGAGCATGAGGATATGCCAGATTTTACTGAAGATGAGGATGATCTTACTACTACTTCCGACACTTTACCAGGTATGCCTACTTCACATTCATTATTAACTATGAAATGTTTGGTGCATGGAAAGGAAAGAACTATCTTGCATGATGACGGTAGTACTCATGACTTTATTTCAGCAAAATTGGTAAAGGAATTGAAATTACAAACTGTACCTACGCATTATCGCATAAAAGATACATTTTTAGGCACTATGTACAATGGCACACAAGAAGTACAAGATTTAGAGATTCAAATTGGTTCATATATTGAAAGAAGAAATTTCTTAGTTGTCCCATTACAGTCAAGTGACATTATTTTAGGAATGCCTTGGAGACACCAGCATAATCCAAATATAGATTATTCCACGCACACAATGAATATTAATTTTCAAGAAAAATCTATTACATTATATGGTATGCATGCATCTAATATTTTTCCCCTGCTTTTGCATACTCAAGCAAAACGTGCACTACACAAGAATACTAAATCATATCTCATTTGGGTGAATGAATTGCACGCAAAGGAAAATCATATGCACCCTAGGCATAAGGAATTTCTTGCATATTTTAAGGACTATTTTGCAGAAGACCTACCACCGGGTTTACCTCCTTCACGACCAGAAGACCATAAGATTGATCTAATACCTGGTACACAACCACCTTGCAAAGCACCATATAGGCACAATCAAATAGAGCAAAAGAAATCCAGAGTCAAGTTGAAGAATTACTAAATAGAGGTTTAATTCGACCTAGCAGTTCTCCATTCGGTGCACCTGTACTCTTAGTCAAGAAAAAGAATAATACCTATCGTATGTCTATTGACTACCGAGCATTAAATAAGATCACTGTAAAGAATAGGTATCCTATACCTAGAGTTGATGACCTTATGGACAAACTGCAAGGATCTTCTATATTTAGTAAAATTGACCTTAAGTCTGGATATCATCAGGTGAGGTTAGATAAATCTGACATATTTAAGACCGCATTCAGGACACAGTTTGGCCATTACGAATTCTTAGTCATGCCATTCGGATTGACCAATGCACCTGCTACTTTCAGTAGAATGATGAACCGTATCTTTTTGAAATATCAGTATTGTGTGATTGTTTTCTTTGATGATATTTTGGTGTTTAGTCAAAGTGAAAAAGAGCATTATGAGCATTTATCATTAGTTTTTCAATTACTGAAAGAAAATCAATTGTTTGCAAATCCTGAAAAGAGTGAATTCTTTAAGACGGAAATTGAGTATTTAGGTCATATTGTATCAAAAGAAGGAATTAAAGTTGATCCTAAGAAAATTGATGCAATATTGCATTGGCCTGTTCCTAAAAATGTGCATGAATTACGCTCATTCCTTGGTCTTGCTAGTTTCTATAGGAAGTTTGTACGTAATTTTTCATTACTTGCTTAACCATTAACCAAACTTCTTAAGAAAGGAATTGTTTATCAATGGACTGAAACTCAGCAGAAATCCTTTGACTTACTGAAACGTGTATTAACCAATGCCCCTGTTCTACAATTGCCTGACTTTAATAGACCATTCTTTCTAGTTGTGACCGATGCTAGCGGATCAGGAATAGGAGCCGTACGAATGCAAGACAATCATCCAATAGCATATTCTAGTTCTAAGCTAAAACCCTCTGAGCTCAAATATTCCACTTATGACAAAGAACTTTTAGATGTAGTACAAGCATTAAAACAGTGGAAGCACTATTTAATGGGTTCAGAATTCATGATAAAGACCGACCAGCAAAGCATTAAACATCTACTTAGCCAACCCCAAATTTCTGACCGTCATATCAAATGGGCTTCCTTCATTCAAAGTTTTCATCCTATCATTCAATACCAACCTAGTAAAGAAAATGTAGTTGCTGATGCATTGAGTAGAAGACCTGCAATTCATAATATTTCTGTCATATCTTTTGATTCTTTGATTGCTATGAAAGATACATATCACCAGGATATTACTTTTTATTCTGATTGGCAAAAATTAGCTCAAAATAATTTTATTCCTGTTGATTCATTGTCATATAATGATGGATTTATGTTTTTTGAAAAGAGACTGTGTGTTACTATTCCATTCCGATCTTTTGTTTTGAATAAAATTCATCGTCCCCCATATCAAGGTCATAGAGGTATCATATCTACATTACGCATGTTAACTAAAGATTTTTATTGGCCGCATATGGATGCAGATGTATCTAATTTCGTTTCTGAATGTTTGATTTGTCAAAGAATAAAGAGACATCATGGTAAACAGTATGGATTATTAATGCCTTTGTCTATTCCATCTAAACCTTGGGAACATATTTCTATGGATTTCATTACTGGTTTACCAAATACTAAATCTAACCATGACATGATTTGGACAATTGTAGATAGATTTAGTAAGCAAGCATATTTCATTGCATGTAAGAAAACTTTAACAGCATCACAAGCAGCACAGTTATTTTTGAAAACTGTTTTTACTAACCATGGATTGCCAAAAGTGATTATTTCAGATCGTGATTCTAGATTTTATAACAATTTTTGGATTACACTGTTTGCAAATCTAGGCACAAAGATTGATTTCTCATCTGCATTTCATCCAGAAACAAATGGACAAACAGAAGCCACAAATAGCACCATTCTAGATCTTTTACATGCATATACTATCTCTAAACCTCAGACATGGGACACTCATTTGCATTTATTACAGTATGCATACAACAATACACCGCACACATCTACAAAGAAAGCACCTTTTGAAGTCATTTATGGATATAGATTATCTACACCTGTTGCATCTTTGTCTAATAGAATTCAGAGTGCTGATGATATTGCTACTATGCATAACAGTATTTTTGATGAGGTTAAGGATATGATTGCTAAAGCCCAACAATCATATACCAAACAAGCCAACAAGAAAAGACAATCCATGAATTTCAAAGTTGATGATTATGTTTGGCTTAGAATAGAAAAGCGTAGACTGCAAAGTGTAGATAGACATCCAGTTGTCAAATTAGCTCCTAGATTTTATGGACCATTTAGAATCATTCATAAGATTAATGATAACGCATTCAAGTTAGAATTACCATCTCATTGGAATATTCACAATACATTTCACATTAGTTTATTGAGACCATTTAGAGGCCAATTACCTATCCACCCTGTTTATGAAAACCCACCTTTACTAGAGGAAGAGACTGAAATACTTGAACCAGAAGCCATCATAGACACTGACTACATGACCACTAGAACTGGCCGAAGGTATTCTAGATATCTAGTAAAATTTAAGAACCATCCTGTAGAGGAAGCACAATGGATGCACGCTAGAGACTTAAATGCTTTCCCCACTCTGTTAGCTCCACATTGAGCTAATAGCAATTGAGGTCAATTGCTATCCCACCCCGGGGGTATAATGCCAGGAGGCATATTCCACGGTGGATTCCATGAGGTTTTACGGTGGATTCCGTAAACTTAATGACCGGGGCTCATACACAAAGAGGATTCTTTGTGCGAGAAGTTGATGGGGACGCCTGTCCTTTTCGGGCGTTTCATTAATTTAGTATGTACGTGGGTGATTCCATAGCGGGTGATTCCGCAAAATGCATATTAAATTAATAAACGTTTATGAGTTTAGAGTGCGCACTCGTAATAAATTAAGGTTAGGATTTATTTCTAACCAGTTGATTTATTTATGTAGCTTAAGACTGCTAGGTATTCACTTTTGTCGGTTTAATTGTATTATTTTACTAACGATTGTGAATGCTTCAGTTGATGTGTAGAGATAGCAGCAGTGGCGGAGGAAAGCATTGGAGTTTAGCGAGTATTCGACCTTTGGATTATATTTTGATAGGCGCCACGCCTATATTTTGTTATGTCTATTGAGACATTGATTATTGATTATTATTTTGTATGCGCCTATGCGTACGGATATGTTATTTCTATTTTGGACATTGAGATTGGGCGTGCCATACTCTATGGGCACCGTCCATTAGCTTTATTTTCCTATTTTTGTAGAAAGCAAACTCAAAAGCTAAAAGCTTGTCATATTTTTGTAAATTGGGCTATTATTGAGCATGAAGATGGAAATATACATAAAATACATGCTTTGTGAAGCGCACACACAAGGCATGGGGGGAAAAGCCATGGGGGGAGATTGAACCCAATTGGTCTCTTGCCTCTTGTCGTTCATGCTTTTACATTGTTTTTTGTGCAAAAAGGTAGAGTTCATTGTTCTTGGGGACCTTCCGGGATTCACTACGTGAGCATACTGCGACCGATCTGCGCACCAGGAACATAATGATAATGCACTGCAATATGTTTAGACTTGTTATGTTGAACATAGTCTTTGTTGAGATTTCTGCAATCACACCTACTTAGCTTCTTTGTATGGAGCAATATGGGCTCAAGACTAGAATCCCATAAACAGAGTATGAGAAGTGCTAGCATCCAATTCCCTATAAAGTATTATACTTGCTCTCTTTTCTAATGCAATGTCATAGTAGTTTTTTCCTTTAGTAAAGTCGATGTGTCATTGTTAATCTATACACAAGATTGTGTTTATGAGTCCAAGCTTCCATCTTGGAACCTAATTCACTTGTGTAATAGTGAGTCATGTTAGTGTCTTTATGAACTCACTCTTTCTCTTCCAACCTCCATAGCTTCTGCCTCAAGCCATGTTCTAGATCCATAGTTTTACATGGTATGAGAGCCATGGTGAGCATGGCATAGATCAGTTCAGATCAGTAAACCCCCCTTGCAGCCTCTCTCCAACTCTGCTCATCCAACATATGAGTTCATTTTCTCACTCTATCTTCACCAACCTTCCATGGCAGCCATAGCCAGGCAGTACCAACCTCTCCACATCCAGTCAGTATCTCCTCATGCTTCTTTTCGAGGACTTGTTCCCCACATCAAAGTGCTTCTTCATGTCACATGCAACCTCAACATTAGGCTGTATATGGCCTAGCATTGTGAATTTTTTGGCATGTTGCTCATAATTGCACCCACATTGTTCGTACTCATCTTGTTTTCTCTGTACACACTGCGATTCAGGGCACCATCATAGGGCATTGATAGCCCATGAAATAAGCTTCATTTCTATAAAAAAGGTTTTGGAAATGATGTACTACAACTCCTGCAATATGTGAAAAACCAAGCGCCCTACAAACCCTAACTGTGACTACCATAGCCAAGAACTCAAAGCTTCATCTTTTCATTATTTTCTCTCTCCTGTTACTCAAACCAAGCCTCTACCACTCTGATCCACTGAATCTAAAGTTGTCTAGCACTTTTTTCAGCATCAAATCAAGGAGGTATGATTTTTAAGGTCATTCTGAAGGTCTCAAGCTTTGAGCCACAAGCATCAATATCTCTTGATACTATTCATCCAGTGTCTTTTGGCACTTGTGCTTATCAAGTACACTCAAGATCAAGTCTTCTGCTGCTGAAATCTGAGAATTTTGAAGCTGATTTGCTGTGATCCTCTAGTTCCAGCATGGGCAAGGACTCTCTAAGAGTTCGCTTCAAAGGGATCGAGTTTCACACCTAACAGACATGCATCAAGCTCATCCTGATGAAGAAGGGTCTTTGGGCCATCACCAGTGGCAAATGTAGACCTTGGAGTCACTTGGCAAAAGAATGATGATAAGGCTCAGGCCATTATCAAACTAGAGCTAGACGACAGCTATATCCACCATGTGGATAATTGTGATGCTTCACATGATACATGGAAGAGACTTGACACTTTGTTTGGTGCACAGTCTAAGTTATCAAAGTATGGTCTCTTGATTGAATTCTTCAAGCGCTTGACGTGAAGTCTAGCACACCTCTTGCTATACATTTAAATTACATGGAAGGACTTCTAACCTAGCTTGTAGGAATAAATTTGAAAATGGATGATGATATTAGTATTAGTGTTCTGCTTAAAAGTTTGCCTCCTAAATATAATAATGTATCAACAACCTTAATCAATATACCAAATCCTAAGCTTGTTGATATCCAGGCATCATTGCTAGAGGAGGAAAAGAAGCTAAAATCTAAAGAAGAACCAAGCACCTCTAGAGATGAAAAAATGTTATATATTGGCAATAGGTACAAAGGCAAAAAGGACCAGCTATTCTGTGATTTTTGAAAAAGGACCAGACACACTGAAAAGGTTTGCCATACCAGAAAGAGGTCCCAAAAGGCATATCTTGCTACAGTGAAAGAAGAAGAAGAGACCATGGAGCAAAGGAGGAGGAAGAAGAAGAAAACCACCAAGATCAGAAGGACAAGCCTCACCAGTCCTATTCTCACTATTCTAATAGACTTTTTAGCTTTGCACTCCCTAGCCCAAAATGCCTCTATCATACACTTGTAAACTCCTCATGTATCCTTGTTCTATAGTCTCTATACACTTTCTGTGAGGCCCTTGTTATAGCCTTTGGATGTCCACCATGTTTATGGTATCCATACTTAGCCTTTTCTATGATAGTCTCTAGTGTTTTGCCATGTCTATGGTGTGCTCACACTTTATAGGTGTTGCTCTCGCTAAATCCTCTACACACTTTGTACTTTTGGTTGTGATTGAGGAGGGGTGTTGATATTTCTGCAATCACACCTACTTAGCCTCTTTGTATGGAGTAGTGTGGGCTCATGACTAGAATCCCGTAAGCACAGTAGGAGAAGTGCTACCATCCAGTTTCCTATAAAGCATTGTACTTGCTCTCTTTTCTAATGCAATGTCATAGTACTTTTGTCCTTTAGTAAAGTCTTTGTGTCATTGTCAGTCTATACACAAGATTGTGTTTATAAGTCCAAGCTTCCATCTTGGAACCTAATTCACTTGTGTAATAGTCAGTCATGTTAGTGTCTTCATGAACTCACTCTTTCTCTTCCAACCTCCATAGCTTCCGCCTCAAGCCATGTTCTGGATCCATACTTTTACAACCTTTAGCAAGACTAATAGCACTTTGGTTATCACATCAAAGTGGTGTGCTGGAGAGAGGAGGATGTCCAATATCTGATAGAACTTGTGGAAGCTATAGTACCTCTCAAGTTGCTAAAGATGCAGCTACATATTCAGCCTCTATAGTGAAAACAACACAATGTTGTTTCTTGCTAGTCCAAGAAACAAGACAACCATTGATAAAGCACAATTCCCACTTGTAGAATGCATAGATAAGTGAGAGCTTTCCCAATTTACATCTATATAACCCAAAAGTTGAAGTGAATGTACAGAATCAGAGTTTTGTTGGCATCAATAAACCAACCCAAAATCTTTAGTGCCTTTCAAATACTTCAAAACTCGATTAGCTACATTCCAATGTTTAAGGCATGGAGAACTAAGATGTTGTGCAAGAAAATTTTCAACAAAAAGAATGTCAAGATAAGAATTTGAACCAATTGAAGACATCCAAAAAGATTAGCATAATGTTGATGTAATGCTAATTCTCCATCATTCTGCAGAAAGTGAGGGTTTTTGGTAGAGCTCACAAGACAAGTAGTGCTATCATGATGTGCAAAATCCAAACCAAACTTTTGAATAATGTCTTCAATGAACTTTGTTTGACGTAGTAATAAAGCACCCTTTTCTTGACAACCTTGAATTTGAATACCAAGACATGAGTGTATGTCTCCAAGATTGACAATGCCAAATGCAAAAGATAAAACCTTCTTTACTTGTTGAAGGAAGTTGAGATTGTTAAAAACAAGTATGGTATCATCCACATATAGAGCAAGAATAACAAAACTATCATTGCAGCGCTTGACATATAAGTTAGGATATCTTAAGAACAATAGATAAAACCTTGTTTTGTAAGGAAGAGATCAATATTCTGATACCAAGCTCATGAAGATTGTTTGAGATCATAGAGTACTCGATGAAGTCAGCAAGCAAGATTTTCCTTATGTTTGACTATAAATCTCTCTAGTTGCTCAATGTATATCTCTTCCTTTAAATCTCCATTAAGGAAAACAATTCTCACAACCATTTGGTGAATCTCCTGTAATAGCTGTCCAAGCACGTTTTAGTGGCCCATCAAGAAACAAATCTAGTGTCGCCACCCACCGACACTCCCAGGGAATGTTTCGGGGTTTGTTGCCTAGGGTTTCTCGAGTCCGCCTTGCAATGAAACGTTTACGGCCAAACCCACTAGGATCGACCTGAAATCTGGGTTCCTAGGGCCAAGGTCTCCTAACAGAATTCTACCGTTGGGTTTTGGACATCCTATTCTACGTAGAGATACCTAATCCGAAGCAGATCCATACCGCACTTGGTTCAAAGAGAAGGGGAAACAAGAGGGATGCACCGCTCAATCTCTCTACCCGTAGGGCATAGTCCCATTCTGGTTCCCTAAAACAACATGAATTGGGTTCTAACTTAACAATACCTAAAGTCAAATGGTGATAAATCCTTTTGAGAAGCCTCCTAGTTCACTTGAACCACCATGTCGTAGGACGGACCCGTCGGGGATTCCGTCCACCCGCTTCCCTTGATAGCTTTAGTTTTCTAATTAGGTCCTACCACATTTATGTGTGACATTTAAAATCAACTTCATTAATTAACCCTTTTAGGGCATAGGGTTTGTTCGCGTAATTTACAACATAGACACAAAAATAAAACAAGCAGTCCTTTTGACAAACAAGTTTCTTAACTTATCTTCAAGTTAATCTTTGTCTCCTGCCCATACAGGACAATTATGCATCCCTTCTGTCCAATAGAAGTACATGGTCCAAATCACATGGCACCAAAATTTCCATCCTTTATCTAGAATAGGATCTTCCAACGCCCTAGACATTGGGCTCACGATAGTCTATAATTCCATTCTAGTCTAGGCAAGGGGTGTCCAGAGCTCCACTGACCCCAAGTGACCTACGAGTGAGACACAACTTCTGTGGTTGGCATTTTCACCACTCCACCTTTGGCTCATGAATCGAGCAATGCCCTCTTGGGGTAATCTACAGTGCAATCTTGGAGATGATCCGCCCATGCAAAATATCATTCCTTAATTAATCTAATTAAGAATCAAGCATAATCAAGGCAATCAACCTAATATCATCTTCTAGGAAAACATTCATTTATTTCCATAGCAACTTGTCATTACAGATCCCTGCCATCATGCATTTGCCATCAACACAGCCTTGGAATATTTATCCAAATCACAATGCAACAATCAGTTGATTGAAAGAAAAACATTTAGAGTGTTGTTCAATTAACCAACAAAACTAATTGTATTTTTTCCAAAACATACAAGAATAGATGTGATAATAATTCCATCGCATATTCTCTCTCCCCCTTGGGATCAAAGATGCAAAATTTTCTTAATAATTGTATGCACAATTCTTAATGTCATTCTTTTTACAATTATACTATTCATAACCCCTTACTGATTGCTCTATCAACAAATAAGCCATACACAACTAAGTGCAATTAACTTCCCTTGATACATGCACTTTGCAAACTCCATATTTCAAATATGTGAGAAGAGGCCTATCCCTTCCCATGACTTATTCTCATACATCATAGTATGGAGCCTAATGTATCTTATAGGAGAATCAAAGTAAGCATCTATCAATTTAGAAATACATTACTTATGATCGGAAGTATAGTTGGATTGACAGTGATGCCTTTGCCTAAAGCTTCATTGTTGGTTGTAGTATTGCCATCCATACGCAAAATTCTTCGCTTGGAGGCCATCGTCCGCAAGTAGACTCAAGAGATTAAGAAGGCTGAATAGATTCGAGATGGGAGAGTATAAGAGAATATGGCTAAGTTGAGGATCGAGATGGAGGGAATTGAGCTAACTCTCTCCCTTGCAACCTCTCAAGGTAGCTATTCTCTCTCTCTCTCTCTCTCTCTCTCTCTCTCTCTCTCTCTCTCTCTCTCTCTCTCTCTCTCTAAATATCTTGAAGGGGTATCCTTCTCTCTACCTCTCTCTCGCAGCCTCTCGAGATCTCCCTATACTCCCTTGTGCCTCCCCATGCCTCATATTTATAATCAATTAGAGAAGAGGGGATGAGGCTGAGAACAAGAGTTCTTGGTGAAGGGACTCCTAGAAAACTCACTAACCTGATGCTTAACTCATAAATCTGATGGTTCCAATTGGCTCCATAAGGGAGGTAAAACCCCAAGGCACTTGATTGGAAAGCTTTCAGATTACTCATTCTTTCTCTCCCTGTTTGAAGTGCTATCTACTGCCTGTAGATTGCAATCACAGCACACTCAATTTCACAAATTACTCTCTTTATCTTTTTTCTTTTTATAAAATCTCTAAAACTAACTAAGACATCACTTGTCTTTTCTTTTAAATGACATCCAGTTCTATCTTTTTAGGATAATATCTAAAATATACTAGTTTTTTTTGCCCAAAAATCTAATATCTTTGGATCATCTATATTATACACATTAACATTAATGATTAATATAGCTCATAACTCTTGTCACATTGTAACTTCCATGAAAGGTGGCTACGGTCCTTGTCAATCTGAGAAAAATATTGGATTATGACTCTCAATTTTTCTTTTGATATATATTTTTAATTAACTAAAAATTATTAGCTATTAACGTTAGTTAGTTTTTACCTTTGTTAGTCTTTAGTTAGTAATCTTACCAACATATTAATTGACTAACTAACTTTCAAACTAACCAACTAACTTTTTTTGCGTGGAAATATTACACCTCCAAATCAAACTCAATAGCAAAAACTAACAAGACCCGAATATTGGTAATACAAACAATAGGTGAGAAAGTTTCTTGATAATCAACTCCTGCAATTTGTGAGAAACCTTTGGCAACTAGCCTTTCTTTGAATTTGTCAAATGTTCCATCAGCTTTTGTTTTAGTCTTATAAACCCACTTGCATTTAATAACAGTACGTCCAGGTGGTAACTTAGTTAGAACCCATGTACCTTTAGCGAGAAGAGATTCATACTCGACTTCCATGGCCTCATGCCATTGTTCCTTTTGTGGGGATAACATGGCATCACTATAAGAGACAAGGTCTTCACAATTATTGAGAGCATTGTCAATAATACCAACATCATAAACATGACAAGTACCATGGTCATTTTCAATTGGAAGATCAACATAACAAGTACCATGACAAGTACCATCATAAACATGACAAGTACCATGGTCATTTTCAATTGGAAGATCAACATAAAGATCAATGCCAAGGTTATCATCTCAGCAATAACAGGTGCACATTGTGAATCCTAATTTGAAGAGTCAATATTATCATCATCATATAGAAAAGGAAAAGAAGTGAGTGACTTTATATCATCAACGCCCTCTAGTAACCACCTCTGTAATGTTTCCACGCAATAAACGTTAGTTGGTTAGTTCAAAAGTTAGTTAGTCAAATAATAAGTTAGTAAGATTACTAACTAAAGACTAACTAAGGTAAAAACTAACTAACATTAATAACTAATAATTTTTATTTAATTAAAATATTTTATTTAAAAAAATCAAGAGTCGTAAATCTGATATTTTTCTCGGATTGACAAGGACCGTAGCCACCCTTCACGTAAGTTACAATATGAACAAGTCTTATGAGCTATATTAATCACTAGTATTAATGTGTATAGTTTGGATGGTCCAAAAATATTAGTTTTGGGGCAAAACTAGTATATTTTAGATATTATCCTAAAAAAAGATACAAAGATTTCTAGGATGTCATTTAAAAGAAAAGACAAGTGATGTTTTAGTTAGTTTTGGAGATTTTATCAAAAGAAAAAAAAAGAGAGGGATTTGCGAAATCGCATGCACGGCCATTGCAGTCTATAGACAGAAAATAGCACTTCGAATAGAGAAAAGAAGAAGGAGTGAACTGAGAGCTTTCTAATCAAGTGTCTTGGGGTTTTACCCCCCTTTTAGAGCCAATGGAACCATCAGATTTATGATCTGAGTATCAGATCAATGATCTTTCAAAAGATCCCCCTCCACAAAGAGCTCCACTTCTCAGCCACAAGCCCTCTTCTCTAATTCACTATAAATATGAGGCATGGGGAGGCATAAGGGAGCATAAGGAGACCCCGAGAGGCTGCAAGAGAGAGGCTGAGAGAAGGATACCCTTCCAAGAGATTATGAGAGAGAGCTTGAGAGAGAGAGAGAGAGAGAGAGAGAGAGAGAGAGAGAGAGAGAGAGGGAAAGAGAAGAGTTACCCCGAGAGGTTGTACAATTCCCTCTATTTCAATCCTCGACTTAACCATCTTCTCTTACACTCTCCCATCTCGAATCCATTCTGCCTTCTTAATCTCTTGAGTCTCCTTGCAGATGATGGCCCCCAAGCAAAGAATGTCACGTGTGGATGGCAATCCCATAACTGACAAGGAAGCTTTAGATGAAGGCATCATCATCAATCCAATCACGGTACCGGTCGTAAGTAATGCATTTTCAAATTGATAGATGCTTGTTTTGATTCTCGTATGAGATATGCTAGGCCCCATACTATGATGCATGAATATAGGTCATCGGAAGGGGTAAATTTTATCTCACATATTTAAAAGATTAAACTTGCAAAGTACATGTATTAAGGAAAGTTAATTGCACCTAGTTGCATATGGCTTGTTCATTGATAGAGCAATTACAAGGAGGAATCGATCAAGGGTTATGAATGACACAATCATGACATTAAAAATTATGCATACAAGTGTTAAGTAAATTTTACATAAAATCACTCTTTGATCCCAAGGGGAAGAGCAAATATGTGATGGAAATATTATCAGGACTATTCTTGCATTGTTTGGGAAGAATACAATTGGCTTTTTTGTTAGTTGATCAAAAAAAATCCTAAATGCTTTTACATTCAACTAGTTGTTAGTTTGTTGTTGGATGATTGTTCCAAGTGCTTGTGATTTATGCTAAATGCATGGCAAGGTTCTATGATGACAAGTTACCATGGGGATAAAGGAATATTTTCTTAGAAAATGATATTAGGACTGAATGCCTTCTTGTGTTGGATTCCTAACGGATTTAATTAAGGAAATATATATTGCACGGGTGGATCACCTCCATGATCGCACCGGGGATTAACCCAAAGAGGGAAATTCTTGATTCATGGACCAAAGGTCGAGTGGTGAAAAGGCCAACCAGGGGAATGATGTTTCCCTCCTAGATAGCTTGCGGGTCAGGTGGAGCTCTGGACACCCCTTGCTAGGTCTAGAATGGATTTGAATACCTCCATGGCCCCCAACATCCAGGCATGTTGGGAGATCCTATTCGAGATAAAGGATTGAATTTGTGGTGCCATGTGATTTGGACCAGTTACTTCTGCACGGAAAAATAGATACTTCTATTGGATAGAAGGGATACATAAATTCTCCTATATGGGTTGGAGACAAAGATTAACTCGAAGATAAGTTAAGAAACTTGTTTGAACTTGTTTGTCAATAGATTGCTTTGCTCTGTTTTTGTGTCTATGCAATAAGTTATGTGAATGAACCTGTTTCCTAAAAGGCTTAATTAATGAAGCTCACTTTAAATATCACACATAAATGTGGTAGGACCTAATTAAAAAACTAAAGCTATGAAGGGAAGTAGGTGGGTGCAACCCCCAACGAGCTGTCCTACAACAGGGTGGTCCTAGAGAACTAGGAGGCTTCTCACAAGGTTTACTATCTTCAACCTTAGAAATTGTTAGGATAGAACCTCGATCATACCCTTTTAAAGGACCGGAATGGGACTATGCCCTAAAAGCTGAGAGGTTGAGCGGCGCATCCCTCTTGTTTCCCATTCTCTTTGAACCAAGTGCGGCATGGGTCTGCTTTGGCTTAGGTATCTCTACATAAAGTAGGATGTCCAGGATGATTTGACACTAGAATGCTATTAGGAGACCTTGGCCACTAGGAGCCCAAATTTCAGGTCGATCCTAGTGGGTTTCGCTGTGAACGTTCTGTTGCGATGCAGATTGGGGAAACCCTAGACGACAAAACTCGAAACATTCCATGGGAATATCGGGGCAGCAACGCTTAGATTCATTTCTTGATAGATCGCTAAAAGCATGCCTGGATAGCTGATGGGTGGGCACCTTATAGTTGGTATCAGAGCAAAACTTTGTAATGATGCGTGATTAATTAATGTATGGTTCATAGACATATCCTAAATAGAATAACCTAAATGGTATGGCTTGATTGCTAGGCACCTCGCACCCAAAAATGCTGATATGTAAGAGAAGAAATTTCTTCTCCTGCAAATTAAGGCACCCGAGTTTGATGGAGAAGGAATAGATGTCGCAACAAAGATAGAGATATGGATTGAGTCGATGGATGATTATTTCTCTGCTTTGGGAACTGTTTCTACCAATCAAGCAATGATAGCCAAACTTAAGCTAGTTGGCCAGGCCCAGTTATGGTGGAAGCAATGGTGCAAGGATCAAGGTATTTCCAAAGCCGCTGCCACTTGGGCTTAGCTAAAAGATGTTGTATGTGGACGATACCTTCCGCTAACCTACCAAACTTTGAGGATGAATGAATTTTTCAAGCTCAAGTAGTTGGAATTAACCTTGGAAGCTTACTGCTCAAAGTTTGTAACCCTACTAAAATATGTGCCACCAATGGATATTGCGCAGCAAGTATCCAAGTTTTGCCATGGCCTAAACACTCCTCTAAACCACCATCTTGAGGCAATGTGTGCAACGGACTTGCAAGATGCATTACTCTGAGCAAATCCAATTGTCCAAGAACTTAAATTGGGCAATTGTAGCACAGATGACTCTCGAGATCTGGTAAGAGATGCCACACGTGCAAAGAGATAGGGTGCATCCATAGGAGATGTCTCTACTATCAATGCTTCCGTTGTAATGAGCTAGGACACATCCAAGCAGACTGCCCTGATCTAAGTCCAAAAGACATTGACCCTCCAAGAAAATGAAGCTACATAGGTGCAGTCTATGGATATATAGAGGAATCTGATGAAGACGAAGACTTAGAATCGACAACACCTCTTTAGGATTACTAAAAATCCTAGAAATCTTGTTGACATAAAATATAACTTGTATTGGAATAAACTTTACTCTTGTAACTATAGTTAACCTGAGTAATATGAGTTGCATCTATTTTGAGCCTAGAACTTGCAAATGATTAGAGATACTCTAGCAAGGAATGATAGTTATAACATGCAATGAATTTCTCTTAAGTCATTTCTTCTCAACTAATATAAATTGGGTCTCATCAGAATGTCGAAGCTTGGAAGTATTCTTTAGTATTACAAGCAAAGCCGATTGTCCATGGAGCTCAATCCCGAACTAAGAAGAGGACAATCTGAGAATGTAGTTTCCAAGATAAAGGACCACTCCAATCTGCTAAAAGAATCCTAGGACACTTTGGTCTAAAGAAGAAAATCCTGCCAAGGACAACCAAGAACCTTGTGACTGTAAGTGATAAAGCTCTGTGTTGTTTCTATTGCAGGGAGCTAGGTCATTTTAAAAGGGAATGTCCAAAGCACCCTAAACACTGATGCTCCGAGTGCCACAACATTGGACATAACTACATCAATTGTCCCAATAGAACTTGAAGAAAACTTAAGCTTACAAGAAATGAAGTTGTACAAGCTCCAGTGATCCAAAATATATCAAATGCTTAGGGAAAATCTAGAAGATATCCATGAGATGTAACTACAATAAATTTTCTCTTGTAATCAAGACTCAGATATATCAAATACAATAGGTTGTTTTTTTTCAAAAGACCATATGCTTGTGAGTGATCAGAGTAGCGCAGCGAAAGCATGGTGGGCCCATAACCCACAAGTTTCAAAATGATACCCCCAATTTCTCTTGAGATGAGGACATCTCGATTTCTCTAAGGGGAGGAGGATGTAATATTTCCATGCAATAAAAGTTAGTTGGTTAGTTCGAAAGTTAGTTAGTCAAATAATAAGCTAGTAAGATTACTAACTAAAGACTAACTAAGGTAAAAACTAACTAACATTAATAACTAATAATTTGTATTTAATCAAAAATATTTTATTTAGAAAAATTGAGAGTCATAAATCCGTTATTTTTATCGGATTGACACGGATTGTAGCCACCCTTCACGTAAGTTACAACGTGAATGAGACTTATGAGCTATATCAATCACTAGTATTAATGTGTATAGTTTGGATGGTCCAAAAATATTAGATTTTGGACAAAACTAGTATATTTTAGATATTTTAGATATTATCCTTAAAAATGATATGGAGATTTCTAGAATAGGATGTCATTTAAAAGAAAAGACAAGTGATGTTTTAGTTAGTTTTGGAGATTTTATCAAAAGAAAAAATAAATAGAGGGATTTGTGAAATCACATTCGTCGCGATCACAGTCTACAGACAAAAAACAACACTTCGAATAGAGAAAAGAAAGAGTGAACTGAGAGCTTTCTAAACAAGTGTCTTGAAGTTTTACCCGCCTTTTGGAGCCAATGGAACCATCAGATTTATGATCTGAGCATCAGATCACTGATCTTTCCAAGATCCCCTTCCACAAAGAGCTCCACTTCTCAACCACAAGCTCTCTTCTCTAATTCACTATAAATATGAGGCATGGGGAGGCATAAGGGAGCATAAGGGGACCCCGAGAAGCTGCAAGAGAGAGGTAGAGAGAAGGATACCCTTCCAAGAGATTGCGAGAGAGATATTGAGAGAGAGAGAGAGAGAGAGAGAGAAAGGGAGTGAGAGAGAGAGAGAGGGGGAGAGAGAGAGAGAGAGAGAGAGAAAGAGAGAAGAGTTACCCCGAGAGGTTGCACAATTCCCTCTATCTCGATCCTCGACTTAACTATCTTCTCTTACACTCTCCCATCTTGAATCTATTCTGCCTTCTTAATCTCTTGAGTCTACTTGCGGATGATAGCCCCCAAGCAAAGAATGTCACGTGCGGATGGCAATCCCATAATTGACAATGAAGCTTCAGACGAAGGCATCACCGTCAATTCAATTGGGGTACTGGTCATAAGTAATGCATTTCCAAATTGATAGATGCTTGTTTTGATTCTCGTGTGAGATATGTTAGGCCCCATACTATGATGCACGAGTATAGGTCATTGGAAGGGATAAATTTTATCACACATATTCAAAAGATCGAGCTTGCAAAGTGCATGTATTAAGAAAAGTTAATTTCACCTAGTTACATATGGCTTATTTGTTGATAGAGCAATTACAAGGAGGAATCAGTCAAGGGTTATGAATGGCACAATCATGACATTAAAAATCATGCATACAAGTGTCAAGTAAATTTCACATAGAATCACTCTTTGATCCCAAGGGGAAAAGCAAATATGTGATTGAAATATTATCGTGACTATTCTTGCATTGTTTGGGAAGAATACAATTGGCTTTTTTGTTGGTTGATCGAACAACATCCTAAATGCTTTTACATTCAACTAGTTGTTAGTTTGTTGTTGGATGATTGTTCCAAGTGCTTGTGATTTATGCTAAATGCATGGCAAGGGTCTGTGATGACAAGTTGCCATGGGGATAAAGGAATGTTTTCCTAGAAAATTATATTAGGGTTGAATGTCTTATTATGCTGGATTCCTAAAGGATTTAATTAAAGAAGGATATATTGCACGGGTGGATCACCTCCATGATCGCACCATGGATTAACCCAAAGAGGGCACTGCTCGATTCATGTGCCGAAGGTCGAGTGGTAAAAAGACCAGCCACAGGAATGATGTTTCACTCCTAGACAGCTTGCAGGTTAGGTGGAGCTCTGGACACCCCTTGCTAGGTCTAGAATGGAGTTGAAGACCTCCGTGGCCCCCAACGTCTGGGCATGTTGGGAGAGCCTATTCTAGATAAAGGATTGAATTTGTGGTGCCATGTGATTTGGATCAGTTACTTCTGCAGGGCACAAGGGATACTTTTGTTGGATAGAAGGGATACAATAAATTCTCCTGTATGGGCGGGAGACAAATATTAACTTGAAGATAGGTTAAGGAACTTGTTTGAACTTGTTTGAACCTGTTTAGATTGCTTTGCTCTGTTTTCGTGTTTGTGCTATAAGTTATGCGAATGAGCCCATGTTCCCTAAAAGGCTTAATTAATGAAGCTGACCTTAAATGTCACACATAAATATGGTAGGACCTAATTAGAAAACTAAAGCTATTAAGGGAAGCGGATGGGTGGAACCCCGAATGGGTCCGTCCTACGGCAGGGTGGTCCTAGAGAACTGGGAGGCTTCTCACAAGGTTTACCATCTTTGACCTTAGAAATTGTTAGGATAGAATCTCGATTCATGCCATTTTTGGGGACCGAAATGGAACTATGCCTCATGGGTAGAGAGGTTGAGCAGCGCATCCCTCTCGTTTCCCATTCTCTTTGAACCAAGTGCAGCATGGGTCTACTTCAGCTTGGATATCTCTACGTAAAGTAGGGATGTCCAAATTTCAAGTCGATCCTAGTGGGTTCGGTCATGAAGGTTCCGTTGTGAGGCGGATTTGGGAAACCCTAGGCAACAAAACTCAAAACATTCCATGGGAATGTTGGCCAGCAACGCTTAGATTCGTTTCTGGATAGACTGCTAAAAGCGTGCTGCATGGATAGTCAATGGGCGGGCACCTTACAACGATTGCCCAACATCCTGCTAAGACCATGTGTGCTACCCATAAGTTGTTCATTGAAAATAGCATCACAACTTATGATTACCTTCTTGGAAGATGGATTGTAAAACTTGTATCTCTTAGAAAAAATTAAACATCCAATGAAAATAACTTTCAAACCAGGAGGATCAAGTTTTCTGTGAGTCTCTTTGGGTACATGAATATAAGCAAATACATCCAAAAGTTTGAAAATATTTTAAAAAATGGAGTTTCACCTATCCAAGTAGTAATCTGCATTTCACCAGAAGGAGCACTTGCAGAAAGATGATTTTGCACAAATACTGATGTTAAGATTGCTTCAGCCTAGAAACATCGAGATAAGCCAAAATGAATGAGTATACATTGCATGGCATTGAGAAATAGTCATGTTCTTACATTCAGCAATACCATTCTATTGAGGAGAGTAGGGAACTGTATATTCATGATGAATACCCTAATTATTACAATAATCATCAAAATCATTTGAAATGTATTCTCCACCATTATCACTGTGAAGTTTCTTCATGCGATGACTAGTATGAAGTTTTGCAGCTTTTTGATATTTCTTAAAAGATAATAAAGCTTCTTATTTGTATCACAAGAGAAAAGAAATGGTGTATCTTGAGAAGTCATCAATAAAAGTCATGAAACATTGATATTGAGATTTTGATGGAGGAAAAGGTCCACAAATATCAATGTGAATAAGGTCAAGCAAATCTCTCAAATGAGTTGTGGTGGAGAGTTGAACTTAGGTGGTTTGAACCTATGGCACCTAAGAACTTTTTAGAGCTAAAAAAGATCATATACTATCTAGGGGATTGGATTCAAGTCACGAAGAATATGAGTATTTGCACTTATTAATCCTTAATCTTAGCAGAAATCAATGGTCTTGGAATTCAAATGACCATGAATGTTTGGAAGAGTAGAATAGAATTTTACATAGTTATCTTCGAATGTTACATGTTGAATTTCCATGTGATCAGGAGTAAATTTTCTAGATAATTAGTCCTATAAGAACTATGTTCATAGTAAAGTACAATAGAAATATGATGCCTATCTTGTATTGTTTGAGTAAAAAGCAAGGGAGATATACTAGGAAGTTATTAATTGATATATTGAGTGTTTATAAGATAGAAATGGTTGACGATACTCAGAACAATCTAGCTAGTGTATCATGTAGGGCCTTACCATTAGTACATTCTATGAAATACCCATATGATGATGAGCTTTGAACTCCATACCTTGAACAAGGTCACATCGATAAAGATCCACAAGCTTAGAAAAATCAGAGTGAACAAAGCAATGATGCCATATTTTGCTATTATTAAGATCACCATAGGAGGAGCTATAACAACATTTGAAACATATTTATTTAAAGATAACTAAAAAATATTACCATTTTGAGGAGCGATAGCTATGGTTTGGCCATCTTTCTCAATGCCACATTTGGTATGGTCAAAACCAACAAAGAGACCAAGACCCACAAGTCTTGCAATTGAAAGAAGATTCCTTTGTAGATCTAGGACATGTAAAACTCCATGAAAAAATATTGTTGAAGAGTATTGGAGATATAAATCACCTATACCTTTGACTTGACGGGTTGTGTCATCAGCAAGATAAACCAAATTCTTGACAGGAATAGAATGATAATTATATAACTATTGGGATTGATATGTCATGTTTCTCGTAGCACCAAAATCATAATAAAAAGAAATCCATCACGAACATGAAGTATCCTTTTCGAGACGAGATAGAATAACTCACACAATTTGCTTCTTCAATAGTGTTGTCATGTGTAGTAGCATATGCTCCATTATGATCTGAATCAAAACACCTCTTGAAAAATAGATGGGTTGGATGATCACTCTTTTTGCAGTAGTCACAAGGAGAATAATCACTGGATAAATGTGGTTCTTTATTTTTAATACCATGTTCTTCATCATATTGTTTTTCCCAGCAAATCATCTATAGTGTGACTATTTCTATTGCAATAAGAACAATGTCTATTAGGAAACTTGAGATAAGAGAAGTAGTGCGATGGTGCATACTTGTTCCCATGGGTCCGCGCACAAAACCCACACAAGAAACATGGTCTGTGGGCACGCAACACCACGTCGCGTCTTGAGCACGTAGCACAAGCCAACTCACAAGACATGTTAAGGCGACATGCCATCGCGTCACAGCATGACCTCGCCACGTCGTGTCGCATCACGTGTTGTTATGCCCTTGATATCCCTCCCACGTCGCGGCTCACTCACATCACGCATAACACATTTTTCTAACTCGCACGAGGGTAACATGGTGCTTGGAGTCACCAGATCATGCCATGGAAGAGTTTCGGGCTCACAAGGATCCATAATCAACCATCTTGGAACACGGTGCCACGACGGCGACACAGTTCCACCACAATGACCCCTATGTGTATAACATGGAAAGGGATGCCTTCAAGCAAGTAAAGCTTGGTCAATTTGTTCTAACTGTGTGTCTTCTTGTGAGATCATAATTTTTTCTCTATTTGTGTATCCTCATTCATGTCATTGTGATTATTCAATCAAAGATATAAAAGCTTGATCAAAATTGATCCCATCTTTGTTAGATAATATGGTAACAATATTATCATAAGCAGGATCCTTTACAGTTTTTCAAGAAGCTGTAATACCAATTGCTTTCGTGGAATAGCATCACAAGCAAAAACAAGCTAATTGATAATGTTCTTGAATTATTCGATATGTGTTGTCATAGAAGTTTCGATGTTGTATTGTAACTCAGTGAGCTGACTACGAAGATAAGGTATTTTTTTAATAGATTTCTTCTTAGAATTTTCTATCAAATACTCCCATATAGCTTGTGATGTTGAAAGATTATATATATCAAGCATAAGAGATTCTTGAAGAGGAGAATAAATACAACATGACTTGCTTCGTTGCATTTTACCCACTTATAATAAACAATTTGCCATTTTTCAAAGATAGGTCCTTCAGTTACAAGGTTATTATCATGAGCCTTGATCAATTGGTTGACGCAAACATTCATAATTACCAACAAGAACAATATTATGCAAGTCATCGCCTTCAAGAATCATTATCATATTTACATTCCAACCAAGGAATCATTGTCCTTGAAAGTGAGGGACAAAATGTTTTCTAGAAGGAAATTCGTTTTGACGGTTATAGAATTTGACATAGCTGGTTGAGAGAATACATACAATATGAGATCACAAAATCTGCACACCATATATGAAACAATAATGAAAGTTTAGCACAACAAATCGTATGCAAAAGCTATGTTGTTAGGAAATATGTTTAGTTCAAAAAGAATACTCCAAAAGAAAGAGACCCAAGAAAGACAAAACATAAGCAAGAATAAAGTGATCCAAAATAGACAAAACGTGTGAGTGAAGAAATTGGTCAAACATAGATGAGAAATATGAACAATGCTCAAAATGTTATTGCTTTACTTTTTGGCCAAGAATAGATGATGATCTAGCTAATTTTGGCAGAAATATAGAAATGCAAGAGTGAGTAATCGTGATGAAGCCTGTGTCATAGAAGTCTTCACAAAAAGCTATTGTCTTATTTATTTTCCTGTTTCAAGTCTAATTTACCTGAATTGACATAACACTTGACATAGAACTCCAAATTGACCAAGGATTTGATAGGAAGAAAGCTTGTGAGTCCTAGCACACTAGAAAAATTTGTTTTCTTGAGAAAGATGTTTCCTTAAGAGTTTCCCAAATATAAACTTTTAGGGTGTCCAAGCAAGGCATATCTACAATTCAACATATTCACAATCTAAATGATAATCAATGATGATTGATAGAGCTTCTTCTGTGCTTAAAATTCATAACATAAGATGCTCATAACATACACAATACATCAAATTTAAGCATAAAAAGGACACGAATCAAGAATAGAAGAGATACCACATAGATATACTTCCTGATTGTCTTCTTCAAGGAATTGGTTGTAGTCAATTGTGATAGCTCTAATACCATGTTGAAATGTAGAGAGAGAAGATATATAGAGAGGCGATAGAGAGTTAACAGATACACCACATACACTCCCAAAGACTATATCATATTGATCACAATCTACATATATACAGGTGAGACCTTGTCTAGATAGGGTGAGCTATATATAGCTCCAACACCCCTCGGGTTGGTTGGTTGCACCCCTTCGGGATATTTTATAGTGGGGGAGGTCACTTCTCTATTGTCCCACAATCTCCCCTGGCATCCACCTTTTTTCTTGGTGGGAATATCAACATGGCAGTGGCATGCCTCTAATCAATTAGCATGATATGCATTACTGAAATTTTTATTTAGCTCTTTACATGAAATGCAAGAGAATTGAAATTTGGCAAAATGAATGGGAAGAGGATCTTACCATGCAATGACTCACTACTGACTTACCCTTTTACAATGGACCATGATATATTTTTCCATGAATAAACAATCATCAGCAAATCAATGAATTAGAGTAAACAATCTTATCAATCAATGGAGCTTAATCAATTGGATTGAATATAATGCTGAAATTTCAGTTAGAAGCTTCTAGTTCATTGATTGGATCCAATATGCATCAAGTAGACAATGTATTCCATGAATGAGTTGATTTAAGAAATGATTGGTTGAAAATTGATGGAAATTTTACAATTCTTTAATCTCTCAATCAATTGGATGAATGAGAGAGATTAAGAATTGAAGAGGAATACCTTTTGTATGTTTGATGAAGACTTAAATGATCCCCAAATGCTTGATGGAGTCTTTAGTTTCCCCAATGTTGCTAAAATAATCTTCTATCCTTGTGCATTTAATGCTTGGAGGCAATCTTGAAGCTTAGATGGTTAAGATTGAAGCATTAAACCCATTTACCCCAAATTTTGACTCCATAGAAGCTCTTGAGCTTCAATCCTTGTCCATTCTTGCTCAATCCTTGTAGTTTCTTCAAGAATCTTTAGTAAAATGAATCCCAAACTGAAATGATGAAGAATCTTCAAGAAATTGAAGACAAATTAAAGCTTGAGCTGAAGCTTTCATGGTTGTCCATGAACTGTTGATTTAGGGTTTCAAGAGAGTGAAAGGATGAGAAATAGAGCTTCATTTGCGAGTCCAGACATCAAAGACTTGAAGTGTGCTATGCCAATGATAATTTATAAGCATCAATTATATCCAAGACATGGAGAAATGATGAGGAATAGGGCTAAAAAATCAATGAAATTTTTGGGTTTCCTTTCTACACATGTGGATGTCCATACAATCAACAAAATGGTATGTTACCTGTAGGGTTTGAAGTCTAGAAGGCCATTATGCAGGTCATTATTGAAGAGAAACAAAGATCAGTGAAGGAGAAGAACATCTTTGCTAAAATATCCATGAAAGCTTGGCAATAGCTTGAGGAAAGGGGAAAGACAAGCCTCTCTTCAAAAGTAAACACACTTTGTTCTCCTTCCAAGTCTGGTTGACTCCTATTTGACCATATTGCCTTCAAATTTTCATAAAATTTTGATTACAACCTGCTATTTTGTCCTTTCATTGCCATATATGTAATTTACATGTCTCTCCCTTTTACACCTATGTCAGTGTGACATGGTATTACTATTACTTCTACACTAAACATCTCTTCTTCCCAGCTTCTTACAATACGTCTTTTGTGGAATATAATGATAAACTACATTTTGTCATAGAATTTGATAAAAGTGATGTCATAAAAGGAGTAAATCTTGAAAGAGTTAGTGTAACTTTGATGAATAGAGCTTTACAATTTGATAAGAGAAACACAGGGAGTGTTAGTCTTTAATCAGAGCATTATGTGTGGTGGCTCATTGCATTTGATGTTCCTAAGAAAACATTTGAGGTGCAACAATAGTTTTTTATGCACATAAGCATTGCAAATATTATCCATTGTTAGGAACATGGTGAGATGCTCTTAGTTGGAGGGTATGGTCAATACTTGGTAGAATGGCATCTTGCAAGAGACTTGAAATTTTTAAAATGCATGTGTGAAATCTCCAATGGTACAAATACAAAGCATCCATACCTATATTTATTGACAAAGAGGGTGAAATAAAAGGACACAAATAAGAACTAGCAAAGGGTGATAGAATCATAGAGAAAATTGTGTCTAAGCAAATGTGCTTTGCTAACAAGATGGAATTTGGAAAAGAAGCCATTGCACCATATAGGAACGTAGAGCGAGTGGTTTAAAAATTTGGACTACATAAGAATTAAGTAATGATTGAAAAAGATGAAAATAGATTTTTTAAAAATGGTAACTTGCCAAAAAAGCATTGCTTTGGAGGAGAAAAACTAAGAAGTTTCTTTCAACATCCATTAATGAAGGAAATGTCACAGTTCGTAAACTGCAAGATTACAATGGGTTGAAAAAGTTTCATACTTTAGTTCTTGATCAAAGTAATGGAGGTAAAATAAGATTGATTAAAGACAATGTTTGGATTAGTCTCAATACGTTAGATCCCTTGCTTCAAAAGATGGTGTTTGATAATGGAGATAAGAAAGAGTTTATTGATGTTATACATAAGTTCCATGAAAATATAGTGGAAGCATTGGGTAAAAGCTCTATCACACACTACAAGGTATGTACTAATTCAATATTTTAAAAGTGTATAAAATATATAAATTATGTAGCATATTTTTACTCATGGGTGATATATACCTTTGTAGCATATCCTTGAGGTGCATGGGACATCTTTTAAAGAAAAGGAAAGCATCAAATTTTGGTCCACATAAGGATGGAAAATTCACATTAGATAGTGCATGGTGCATATCAAAGAAAAACCATCATGGTGAAGTGTTGAATGGCAACAATCCAATGATACAACAACTATCTTGGTGGTACAGGATCATAGTAGTAGATGAAGCTCAACTCTCATAGAAGAGAGCAAATTAAATTGTTGATGATTTGTCTAATGACATAATTGAATCACAATGTGTCACTAAAAGAGCGCATTATAATACCTGAAGTATCCAAAGAAAACTGTGTCAAGTGGCTAGAAACAAGGTTTTGAGAAGGCATTAAATGGGTTCAAAAAGATGAAGAATGTGTTCAATGAGAATACAATCAATTATTTAAGAGAGAAAGAGAGAGTGCATCTATGCAAATGAGTCTTAAAGTTTGAGCACTCTCTCAGTCTCTCTTAAATAATTATGATTTAAGAGAGAAAGAGAGAGTGCATCTCTTACTATGTAGGAAAGATGGTTAGATCTAAGGTAGCCATAAGAAGCTTCCCCTTAGAGCCCTATATTGTATTCAGCTTCATGGAGTATCTACTACCTCAAATATAGTCTTGAACAATGGCACTTCAGAGCCTATGAATGGACCACCCCCTTCTCAACCTAATTCAGCTTCCTCAAGCTGCCCTAAGAGGGGTCCTCCTCAACATTCCTACAAGAAACATAAGTGAAAGCTAGGTACAGTAGCTTTGAGAAAAATCACAAACTATCAGCACTCTTTTGATCTCATCATTCTGAAGGCAAGTTTCTCAAGACTTGTTCATGAGATTGTGCAAGAACTCTACCATACAGAAAGCATGAAGTGGTTTTTGGCATAGGCTTTACAAAAGAATGTCTTCATGCTCTGTAGTAGTGTGTTATAGAGGGATTTTTAGTAGACTTGATGAGACTGATGCTCAGTGTTTTACAATACATGCAGAGCATATTATTATAACTCCCAAGGACTTTCAACTTGTAAGAAATCTTCAATCAGTGAAGGCATTCATTCCAATGGAATAAATATAGTTTGTAATGTTATCTTTTTTGGAATAGTATTCTCCTTGTGCACTTGATACATAACTATGTTCTAGTGCAAAATTATTGTACTCACTTAAAAATATAATTTAATATTTTTCTCTCATCCTTCACTCTCAACTTCAATGTGCATCCTCATTGTAGTTTTTGCTAGCACTATCAATTTCAATAGGAAAACCATGTAAAAATCTGCCATTTTTCATTGTAGACTTTACTCTTGATACCTTTATATAGTCTATGTGGTGTGAAGTTTCTAAGGGCTTGCAATAGTAATGTTCATTTTCTCGATTATTGATCCATCTATAATTTTGGTGTAAGATAGTTCAAAAATACCAAACTATATCGAAATGCAATAAAACTTCACACATGTATCCATTAGGTGGCGAAGAGGACTTTTTTCTTGCCAAAAAAATGCCATGAGATCCCTTGTCCAAAGTTTGGTGTTTGGAGCCACTTTTCTAGGCTCTTGGCCACCTAAGGAATGCACTTGTGAAGTTTTGTTGCATTCCAATAAAAGCTTTTGGATTCATGATCATATGATAGACCATGCATATGAAGCTATATTAACTTAGTTTTTAGGTTTGATTGGGTTAAAAGCTCCTTCTCCTTCTCATTTTCACATCTTGCTTTCATTACTTCCTCCATTCTCACATCCCCAATCTTTGTCTCTCCTCCATCGTACCCTACTTGAGCTTGGCTAGCACGCACCAAGTAAGCCTATCATCATTTTTTCCTGGTCAAACACCATGGCTCACTTGGAGCACGAGGTCGATCTTGCTGTAGTGCAACAGTAAGTTTTCCCCCTCTATTCAAAGAGAGGAGAAGAGATACACAAAGGATGGGACTATCAAGTTAGAGGGCAATAAACCCTCATCTGCTTCATTATTTTTTTATTCTTCAGTGTAACACACAAAACTATTATGAAGTCACACAACAAGTGAAGAGATAGGTCACTAATTGACCTCACATAGACTAACTATGATTGAGTCACACTAACTCATTTATTATGTCACACATGATGGTACCAACTAAGCTACATGTATACTACACAATGTCAATGTATGCTACTAAGCTTGATTCTCAACCCTCCTCCACAAGCTCAATTCAACTTCTATACTTCAAGTAGCTCCCTAAAGTAAATAAACTTATCTCTACCAAGTAATTTGGTAAAGATATCGACTACTTGGTCTCCACTCTTCACATTAATCAAATACATATTTCTTGAAAGCACCATCTCCTTAATAAAGTGATAATGGACTTCAATGTGTTTGAATCTAGCATGGTTAACTGGATTGCTAGCCAAAAGTACACTATTCATACTGACACACTGCAATGTGACCTTCTTGTACATCTATATACCCAAGTATTAAGTAGTTTCAAGAGCCAAACTGCCTCATATGAAACTAAGGCTACACCTCTATACTTTGCCTCTATGCTAGAGAGAGTAACTGTATGCTACTTTTTGCTACTCCATTTGAGCATACTACTTCCAAGATTGAAGGTATATCCACTAGTTTATCATCTATCATATGAACAACTAGCCTAGTCAGCATCATTGTATCTTGTCAATGAGAGTAGCTTTCAAAACTCATAAAATAGCCCATAATCAAATGTATTCCTAACATACCGCACAATCCTCTTGACTATAAGTTAAGTAATCAACCCCACTGAATAACTGAGGTTAGGATGTGTAATAGTAAGATAGATCAAGACCCACCATTTTCTTGTACATTGTAATGTTCTCTATTTCACTGCCAAAATCAACTCCAAACTTTACATTCTAATCTAACAAGGTTTCCATGGATTTACAGTCCATCATTCTATATTTGAGCAACATATCATGTGCATACTACTTTTTTATAGGAGCCAAATTCCTTAAGATGTAGCCTACCTCAATGCCCAGAGAATATTTCAACTCCCCTAAGTCTTTCACTTAGAACTTTGCATGTAGCATAGACTTAATTTCAGCAATTCCAAAGTCATCATCCCTAGATGATCAAGTCATCTACACAAATGATAAGAAATACGTAACCTATTTCTATCTTCTTAGTGAATAGACTATGATTTGCATTTCCTATTTGAAATTCAAGTAGCTATAAATATGAGCTAATCTGCATACTCCATGCTCTCGGTGCTTACTTTAAACCATAATGTGTTTATTTAGGCTACACACATGATTTGGATAATCTAGATGTACATAATCCTCAGATTGTTCCATATACACTTCTTCAATTAGATCTCCATTTAGAAATGCATTTTTGGCATCCATTTGCCAATCTTTCCATCCCTTAGATGCTACAAACGAAATGGCCATTCTCATAGTTGCCATTTTAGAAATTGAGATGAAAGTTTCCTCATAATCAGGTCCATACTGTTGTGCATAACCTTTAGCAACCAAGAGTGCTTTGTATCTCTCCAAAGATTCGTCTACTTTGCCTTGCACTTTGTCAACCCATTTGCAACTAGTGGGTTGTCAGGACCTAAAACGAGCCCGACACTGGCTCTCTAGCAATAACCGGACCTCTAAGACGCACAAGACACCCCACAGGACCTTGGGACCATGAGCATCTAAGGCTCACACTACACTAAACTCTAATATCAATCTTGCATTTGTAATAGGAAATTGTCCAATGTTTACCTTCCCTTCTCCTTAAAGGGAGATCCCATAAGATATAGGCATAATACCTCGTATCACAAACATAGGGAAGCGCCTCTCGGTTGACTGTCGTGGCTCCACTGCAGCTCGCCTATATCTTGGGGATTGGCCCCTTGATGCGTTGCTGCCTAACGTATAAAACATAACACAAAAACTCCACTCTTTTCTTGTTTTGTACGATCCACGAATATATAGATCCTCACCAAACAGTCCCAAGGAAACCGTACAACTAACCTACAACAAATGCTCCTTTTCACTACACATATAAGTCATGTCCTAGGAAGACAATTGCTATGCATTCTAGGACTTATACCATGTCATACATCATGCATAGTGAATATGATCCTAGTGCACAAACAATATTTATCAAATCAACATTTTGTGATGTGAAAAAACAACCCTTTCATGATCTTCACTAAACATATACTTCGATGTATGGAGACTAGCACCGATTTCTCGTACTACTAGCCCCTTAAACTGAAATATCGCAATTCTAAATGCAATGAATAGTCAAATATTTCAAAGATTCAAACCCTCTCGGCCCTCTTAATCTCTTAACCTCACCCTTTCCCTTTAACGTTTAGGTTATGCTGCACTGCATAGGTGTAGGATTTTATTTCATATGTATTTTTCTCATAGAATAGAAAAACCCATGAACTATGGCACATAAACAAAGCCACATACTTCATGCCTCAGGTTTGTTATTTAGCCACAACCATGAATTATAATTTTCTAGATTTTTATAACGTGAAAATCCTTTTTTTCCATATTTTTAGCTATTTTTCTCTATTTATTTGTACATAAATATAGGTTATTTTTTTATCTATGATTAGTGACTGATTAAGACATCTGAAAATTGGTTTTTATCAAAATTTTATCCCATGCACATCTATTTTTCCAACCTGAAACCAATAAAATCTTCATTTTTACTCTAAAATGGCACTTTTCGGGTTATAATTTAATTATTGCAACTATTTACTAGTACGGTTCTGCATTTCTTTGATGCACAACCCTCAACCATAATGCAAACAAGATTTAAACAAAAATTTTTTCCATATGAATTTCATTTAGACCATCAAACATAAAAAAGTAAATTTCATTTATCGAAATGACGCATACTGCTTACTTGCGTGTTGCGTGTTTTTTTTTAAATTATTTTTTCGGGTTGCCAATGGA
This sequence comes from Lygodium microphyllum, assembly GCF_053477565.2. Taxonomy (NCBI): domain Eukaryota; kingdom Viridiplantae; phylum Streptophyta; class Polypodiopsida; order Schizaeales; family Lygodiaceae; genus Lygodium; species Lygodium microphyllum. The sequence goes on from NC_141151.1 coordinate 51,158,672, forward strand.
TGACTAGCAACAGATCTTCAATGCTAAACATCTCCCCTTAGCATCCTCTTGATCGTGGAGCAATCCGGACAAGCATCTGTCATCGCATCCTCTTCTTGATTCTTGTCGTGTGAAGCACCATTTGGAAAAGAGAGAGACTAGATTTCTTGCAGACCATCTAGGCAACCATTGCTCGCATGAGAGGTGGCGATGAAGAGCAAAAATGTCAAGTGTCTTGCTACCAAGATCAAATTATAGGGATACATGGAGGTGCATAGCCCCGCCTTCCCCCCTCTAAAAAATGACGTCTCCCTCCTGCAATGGCACCTTCTTCTCCATGCATGGCCACTGAAAAATGCCCCCGCCCCCTCCAATCATGAAATTTTGGGGGCCCAAGGGTAACACCCCTTTAATTCTCCCTATTGGCCCTCTTTTTCGGACTATCTCTTACATTCAGTGCCCGTTTTGCACACTGAAAATTTATGCACACTCGTCTTGAAGTCCCCCACTATTAGGCATCTTCCGAGATCTAATTTGGCAATTGGAAAATTTATGAAAAACCTGCAACCGTCAATTGGTGCATCTTGAAAAACCCGTCTCTAATTTGCCGCTTAAAATCGAACTGACTGTAGTTTCCACCTTTGACGGAGTTTATTTTTCCCTTGAAATTTGAAATTTTTGAAAAATTTTAAGCACTTCTCATGCTCAAAAATCAGCTCTCATTGGCGACCACGGGATAGGGCGACTCAGTCTGTTGAACCCCATGAACAAATTCGCACATCAACACAACCACAAAGAGCATCAAGCTAATATAGAAAATACTCAACAAAACACATAACATCTCTCACCCTACCCCCTATCAAAACCAAGGCATGAAATCCACGAGGAGTAGGCCTAGCACAAACTGACAGAAAGCCCAAAGCTAGTCACTAACCAACTGTTTCAACACAACCAAGCTAAAAAGAACTATCAAAGAGGTCATCCTCAGTGGGGGTCTGAACTACCTACCTAACTAAGGACAATGCAACCAGGAGCTCCTACTAGGCGAGGACTCCTATAGCCTGATCAAGAAATATTTTCTTTTAGCATATTTTTCCTTTTAGGCCTTTATTTTCTATACTCGAGCATGTAAAAAGGAGGGAGTTGAGTGTAGTGACCCAAGGAGAATAGGGCATCGGCCTCAGGTCCTATCTTGGTACCCAAGAACCTACGAAGCTCTCGCGAGGTGACAGTTAATCATTTTCTAATGCTCACTTTTATTTTTGCTCCAACCTTCTCGTATTCTTATTTTTCAGCTAGATGCCATCCCTAGGAAGACAAGGCATCGGCCTCAGGTTTTGTCTCATCCCCATAAACCTACCACGCCTTCGCAAGGCGATGAACAACTGCTCAACGATTTTTCTTTCTTTCCTTTTCTATTTTTATAGGGGTTAAAACCCCTTTTTACACACCTCCATATATTTATATATTTTCTTTTATATATTTAGGGGTTTTTCTTCTTTGTATCATCATTTTTTCTGGCAAGCTTTTCTAACTACCTCACAACTAACAGAAACTCCTAGAACGGCTACCTAGCAGGTCAACAAAACAAGATCACTAAAACTACCTTCTAAAACAAGTTTTCAATGCTTGACAATGCCTTGACAGGGGGAAACAACTACTCGGGCCTCCATCAAACATACTCGACCTAAATCCGAGACTTCATGCCTTGATTGTTTCCGGTCCCTAATAAAAGAAAATAAAACCCCTACAAGGACATATATAAAGACAACTTAAAGGGAGGAAACACACAAAAAAGTACATCACCACCTGCATTGGCAACCAAAAGGACGACACCACCCTGGATTGGCCACCAAAAGCTCCATCGCAACAAAGGCTCCCTCTAGGCACTTCATGAAACCTATTTGGTACAACACTCAAACGGAAAACTATTAAAGCCACCTACACCAAAGAGATAGATGGCCCTCTTGGCCTAAAGAGATCAAGCATTTTATAGCAACCTAACTAGTCCTCTTGGCCTAACGTAGTCTGGATCATAATATCCAAAGAAACTAGTCTTCCTAGCCTAAAATAGATAGGTCATTCTAATCCATGCAATACATGGTCTCCTTGGCATATACATTGCATCCTATCAAACTAACCAAGATACCAAGGATAGCATACAATAAGACGGCTAGCCCCATGCTACTCATGCCACGTAGCTCAACTTGATCTTGAGATTTTGTAAATCCACTAGCCCAAGCCTTTCTATTGATATAACCTCGATATGGCCTATCCTCCCATGGTTACCATTGGCTAGGTGAATAACATCATTGGGCTCACATGTCCCACATTTATTTTCATCCAAATGAACTGGTCGTTCAAGCATTTTAGAGGCTCCTTCGGCATAAAGAATCACAACTTGGTGCTCATTCGAACCTTCCCTATTTGGGTTTTGACATAAGTCAGTGTTGCAACCTAAATTAGGTAGGGTTTCAATCTGAGACCCATCACATGAGCGGTGCATATTGTCAAATGTATCATTATGTCCTTTTATCACACCTATGTGGGAATTGATCACAATATATCCACATGGTGTTATTGACCTTGTATCTAATGCACCAGCCACATTTTGAGAGATCTTGGGTTTCCAAACCCATCTCACATCCCTTCTTACATTCTTAGGCTACCTCGACTGCCCACATTGGTCCAATGGACTCACTGTGGATTTATCACTATTACCAGATGGCCTCACAGCCTTATGGCTTCTATTTAGTAAAAGTGGACCTTTGACATGCCATATCTTCTTTACGTGAGATTTCTTTACTTGCCTTTGTCCACTCTGCACAACTGCCTATTTATAGGAACCATGCTCTTACTTATAGGAACAACATCTACTCAAAAGCATGACTCATTTAAAGATGGCAAAGGTCTCTTTAGAGCCTTTCCATTGGCAAAACTAGAACCACCCATAGGATACTTATCCACACTCACATGCCCAATGGTTGTATCAATGTTACTGTCACAACTACCTCTCATGGGAGCATTGCAAGCCTTGATGGGACTTACTAGGCTTGGAATCTTTTTATCCCTAGGGGGTATATTATCCCTAATATTGCCATATTTTGCTTGGAGATTTCGGCTACCAAGGTTCCCTCATAGGCTACCTTGGTATCAACGAGTGAGCTATCTCCTTGTAGAAATGGTTGGAAGCTAGGATGCACTTGTACTGAGCAAGGAAAACTCCAAAAGTTTTCCAACATCTCTGAATATGTCCCTCGTAATCAATGGCATGCATCTTTGCTTCCCTTAACAACTTATGATTCCGCATTCCCACTTGGATTTACATGTTAATATCTAAGCCACTCAAGAAGAGCTCACATAGCACATCACCTGGCAATGCAGTAGCTCTTCTTGGCCAAAGCCTCAGAATATCATCAAAGGCTCTAGCATATTCTTTAACAGAAGGATATGACTCTTATCGAAGCTACATCAGCTGCCCTAAAACTTGGGTCATAGGTACCTTCTTCTCATATTCATCTAAAAATTGATCACTCAACTCCTCAAAGGATTTAATAGATCCCTTTGGGAGACTCCAATACCATTCTCTAGCCTCTCCCTTGAGGGTACTTGAGAATACGATCATCTAATGAATATCATCATACCCATTTGCAAGCTAAGTTAGGATGTATTCATGTAAATGCACTATTGGTTCCTCATTAACCAGTGTCAAGATTGTGGGAGAGAAGGAAGGAGTCTCACTTGTAGCTTTCTTGCTTGCACAATGGGGGAATACACACAAGGGTGGATGTTGAAAACAGTTTTCCTCTTCTTAGTTGTGGAAGCCAAAAGAACTCTCATACAAAGAAATAGAAGAACCCTATATATGGGTCTCAAACCAAACTCAACTAACTAAGGTGGCATACTAACTAAGCCACGAACTAGAGTAGATAAGGATAGCTGCCATCTAGCTATTATTCATGAGCGGTGTACCAACCGCATCTACAACTAACACGTCGGTGACATAAATGCACAACGGTCACCCTAGCATATCACAAGTGGAGCTCGATATCTCAACACTCCCCCTCGAGCTTAATCCCAATTCTTGCACACCAAGCAGGTCTCTGAACTTGTGCAGCTTCTCTGTGCCCAATGCCTTCGTGAATATGTCAGCTACCTGATCCTCTGTGCTAACATAAACTAGATCAATAAGACCTAGTAAAACCCTCTCCCGCACATAGTGATAATGCACCTCAATGTGCTTTGTTCTAGCATGATAGACTGGGTTATTTGCCAAGTGTATACTACTCATGTTGTCACAATAAATGACAACTGGCCCATCTGTAGGCTGATGCATATCATAAAGTAGCTTATGCAACCAAGCTACCTCACATGCAGCCATTGCTGCACCCCTGTACTCAGCCTCTGTGCTCGATAAGGCAACTGTAGGCTATTTCTTACTGCTCCAAGTGACTGCGGCACTCCTAAAAGAGCACGCATATCCACTGGTAGATCATCTATCAAAAATGCTACCAGCCCAATCAGCATCAGTGTATCCATGTAACTGTATATGAACCTCAGTCTCATAAAATAGTCCATACTGCAATGTGGACTTCACATACCTGAATATGCGTCTAGCCGCATCCAAATGTGGTTTCCTTGGAGCCTGCATAAACTGACTTACCAGTCCAACAGCATAGCTCAAATCTGGCCTGGTAATAGTCATATATATCAAGCTTCCTACTATGCGTCTGTACATAGTAGGGTCTTCCAGAAGCTCACCTGCATCTACGCTCAGCTTCACATTCTGCTCCAAAGGAACTGAAATAGGCTTGTAGCCTGTCATCCCATATTTGGACAGCATGTCCAATCCATACTGCCTCTGCAAGAGCTGTATCCCATTTGGTGATCTAATCACCTCAATGCCCAAGAAATAACACAGCTCTCCCAAATCCTTCATCTCAAACTTCTACTTCAATAGCATTTTCACATGAAGGATATCTTCATCACTGTCACCTGTCATAATCAAATCATCAACATAAATGACAAGTAGCATAATACCTTTCTCTGTTTTTCTCACATAAAGTGAGAAATCTGCCTTGGAAATCTGAAAGCTAATAGTGACAAGATACTGTCCTATCTTGTCTGACCATGCTCTAGGTGCTTGCTTCAAGCCATACAAGGCTTTCTTCAACCTGTAAACAAACTCAGGATGAACAGCATGCACATAACCTGGTGGCTGCTCCATATAGACCTCTTCTTGCAAATCACCATGCAAGAAGGCATTCTTTACATCCATCTGATGTAAAGACCATCCCTTTGATGCAGCCATAGCAATGACTGCTCTTACGATTGCCATCCTTGCAACCGGACTGAATGTTTCTTCATAGTCAATGCCATATGTTTGTGCATACCCCTTGACTACTAATCTTGCCTTGTATCTGTTCACAGAACTATCTGCATTGTGCTTCACCTTATAAACCCACTTACAGCCAATTGCATTTTTACCTTTAGGCAAAGGTACCAATTCCCATGTAGCATTTGCTTCCAAGGCATCCATTTCATCATCCATGGCTTTCTCCCATTTTTCTTTTCCCATAGCTTCCTCAAAAGAAGTAGGTTCTGGTTTCTATATCATTTTAACCATATATGCATAGTGAATGGCTGTAAATCCATCATATTTTAGCCTATCCACAGGATACCTAGCTCTGGTAGACCTACACAAAGTAGGTTCACTCCCAGGTGCTCTCAAAACATCCCTGGTCTTCCTTACTCCAGGTGTAACAATAGAAGGAATACCCAACTCATCATCAATGCTCTGTTCTGAGCCACTGGATTCACCATCTACATAAGAGTGACCTGCATTCACATCAAACATGGGCTGATCAACCTTCTCTTTTCCTTTTCGTGATACCTGCATACCACTATCTGCATTGCTTTGAGAAGATTCTCCTGATCTTAATCTGCCTGTCCATGGCGAAGAATGTGAACCACTGCTAGAGGACGCTCCAGGTCCACTAATATTTTGTGACTGCTGCTGTGAATTCTGTGCAGCATTACCATTTTGTGCATCTACATCATCAATCACATTTACTGGTTTATACCAACTACTCATCTCATCAAAAACAACATCTCTGCTCACTGTAAACTTACGAATAGAAGGGTTATAGCATCTATACTCTTTTTGCTGCAGAGAGTAACCAATAAAGATGCACTTCTCAGCTTTTGGATCCAACTTGGATCTCAACTCATCTGGCACATGTACATAGGCAATGCAACCAAAAATTTTCAAATGAGAAATATCTGGTTTCCTACCAATATACCTCTCCTCTGGAGTCATCCCATGTATTGCTGTAGTGGGAGTCATGTTCATTATGTAGACTGTTGTAGCAACTGCTTCAGCCCAATAAAAATCTGGCAAGTCTTTTTCATTGAGCATGGCACGAGATACCTCTCCAATATGCCTATTTTTCCTTTCTGCAATTCCATTTTCTTGTGGGGTATGACTGCATGAATATTGATGCTTTATGCCATGCTCCGGTAGGAACCTTGCAAACTCATTTGAGAGATACTCTCCCCCTCCATCTGACCTTAGGCATTTTATTTGCAGGCCTGTTTCTTTTTCAACCATAGCTTTAAGAGTTTTGAAATGCCCAAACACTTCACTTTTCTTTTTCATAAAATACACCCAAACTTTTCTGCTATAGTCATCAATAAAACTGACAAAATAATGACAGCCTCCAAGAGATGCAGCTTTAGTAGTCCACACATCATAGTGGATTAATTCCAATGGCTTCTTACTCTCTTGAACATGTCTAGAAAATGGTTTCCTTGCCTATTTTCCAAATTGACAGGCTTCACATACCTTATGCATTTCTGCAACCTTGAATTTGGGCAATCCTGCAACAATATTTTGGGCCTGCATTGATTTAAGTCGTTGTACATTAACGTGACCAATGCGTTTATGCCAGATATCAATATCTGCAACTATACCAGTCCCATGTGCAAACATTGCTGCACTCAATTCAGGCATGTCTGCATCCAATGTAAACATTCTGCCCTTCTTCTTTCCTTTTGCTATTAAGCGACCTTTATTTTTCATACCCTCAACAAAGCATCCATGAGGATTAAATCTGACCTGCAAGCCCTGCTCAACCATTTGACCAATAGAAACCAGATTCTTGGTGATATTGGGAACATGAAATACATCGGACAGGTATTTCTTTTTTCCATCCTGCATAGACAAATGAATTTTTCCAATCTTCACAATAGGATGTGCAGTATCATCACCAATCTCCACAAATCCTGGTTTTTCCATTTTCCTTGCATCCTCCATCCATTCTGCATGACCTATCATGTGGTTTGATGCACCTGAGTCAACATACCATACATCGTTGCTTTCTTCTGCACTTGTCACAGAATTGTTCATGTGCTGCACCATAAACAAATGCTCATTTCTGTCATCACCCTGTCTACTAGAAGATGCATAATTCCCTTGTTGCAATTTTCCATTCATGATGTCATTCTGATTTTTATAGCAGTCTTTAGCCATATAACCCATTTTACCACAGTAGTAGCATTCAATATTGTTGTTTGCATTTTGGCCTCTTTGCCATCCACCACGGCCTCTTTGGCTCCCCCTGCCTCTAGAGTTACCACGTCCTCCTCCATAGGACTGGTTTTCTTGAGTTTGCTGCATATTCTGATTTCTACCACGGCCTCCAAATCAACCTCCTCTACCTCTGTCTCTACCTCTTCCAGCATTTGAGTAGAAGACAGCTTCTTTTGAAGTTCCTCCTGAAGAAGATGCACCACCATTTCTTTGCTCCTCAGAAATTAGAAGAGCAATCAGCTCCTCAAAATCAGGAAATCTTTCACGAACTGAAATGGATGTCCGAAACTGTGCATAATCCTTTCCTAGACCATTCAAGGTCACATAAACTAAATCATCATCTTCCACTCTGGCAACCCAATGGAAGCAAGTGCATCTACAATCTTCTTCACCTTCATGTGGTAGTCATTGATGCTTATATTTTCTCTTTGCACATTATGCAACTCTTGCTTGAGCTGCATTTTCCTGGCTTGCGTATTTGTGCTATACATTTTTGACAAAGTATCACATGCCTCCTTTGGCATACTTGCATCCTGAATATGCACAATCATAGAGTCTGAAATGCTGATAGACAGCCAATACATAACTTTCCTAGCTCTCTCATGCCATGCTTTAAATGCCTACATTTGCTGTTGATTGGGAACATCAGGAAGAACTGGTTCTTCTTCATTTCCTGCAACAAATTCCCAATATCCTTTTCCCATAAGGAAATTCGTCATTCTAAACTTCCATGCTTGGAAGTTGTTCTTGTCAAGCTTTTCAGTGACAATTTGTGAAAGAGAATCAGATGCCATTATAGAACACTGCAAAAAATTCTGTCACTGCAAAAAATACAGCTTCACCCTCACAAGGGCAAATCTGCAAAACTGGTGAAAGTGGTATTTGACCACACAGTCACTTCCTAGTGACGATTTTGCATAAACAGGAACCAAGGATGATTCTGTAACTCCCAATGTCTCTACACATAAGCATACGATGCAATTTCTGTGGTAACTTTTCACCGACATGTAGAACAGTGGTCGCACAGCATAAAACTGGGCCTTTTCCTGAGTGCGTGCAGAAAACTTCTGCCTCCAAAACAGGCCCCGAAATGGTCTCAAATCAAAAAAACAAGGTCGACGAGGGCTAAAGCCCTCGCCCGCAGCATATACTGCCCTCTTGCTTCACCGCGAAGGGCATCTCAACCTGAGACAATGCACTCTTGCAATTTCCGGCTGTGCTACCTGCAGAGATCTGCTCCCAAAACAGAAAATGAAAGCAACACTGCTCCTCTTACCAGAACACCACGAGCTTGGCTTGCTTTCTTGAGCTCCTTACCACGAACAAGGCTCTAATACCATGTCAAGATTGTGGGAGAGAAGAAAGGAGTCTCACTTGTAGCTTTCTTGCTTGCACAATGGGGGAATACACACAAGGGTGGAGGCTGAAAACAGTTTTCCTCTTCTTAGTTGTGGAAGCCAAAAGAACTCTCATACAAAGAAATAGAAGAACCCTATATATGGGTCTCAAACCAAACTCAACTAACTAAGATGGCATACTAACTGAGCCACGAACTAGAGTAGATAAGGATAGCTGTCATCTAGCTATTATTCATGAGCGATGTACCAACCGCATCTACAACTAACACGTCGGTGACATAAATGCACAACGGTCACCCTGGCATATCACGAGTGGAGCTCGATATCTCAACAACCAGCCCATGAAACACTGGGAGATCCCTATAAGAAGGAGGGCATTTAGTCCTTTCCTTCAGGATCAACATTGGATCATTAAAATCCTTGTATTCCTCTTGACCTAGTACTAACATGTTAGGGTCTTTAATTTCTTCAACTTCCGCTTTTTCTGGTGTTGAAAAGTCATTAGCTCATGGACTTTCCTTTCCGCCAACTCATAAAGTGGTTTAGGGAGGCCAATACTATGCAATATGGAATCCATCCCATCATGTGCTACTAGTGGTGTTTTAGTGAGCCTATTCTCATCTGCCCCCACTTTGCTCAATCCTAATAAATTCTTCCTTGCTAACAATGGTGTTCCACACATAGACATCATTAAATTATTTATGGATCTTAGCAATCACACTCTGATCCCCAACTATGTTGGGCACTAGCATCAGATGTTTCTTGAGATCATAATCAGCATGTCCTCCTATGTGCATATTGACCATCATTGTCACAATCTTTTCTTCTATGACATTATCATCATGGATTATCATAGATGACTGTGCCATCTTAGCATTACTTTCACTTTCTCATTTCTCTAATCCCGATGGTTTGTTAATTTTCGAGGTAGCTCCATGGATATTTTCCCATAGTGACCCAAACTCAAGCATGGTGTCACTTTCGGGGCAAAGGCTAAAATAGTCAATCACATGACGTACCCAAGATCCCACTAGACCATTCAGGATAGACAAAGTATCTTTTGGGTTCTGGGGATTTCTTGGATTAATCGTCATAATGATGACCAAAATTTTAACCAGTCTAACTTCACATCCATGGCTTCAAGATAGCTCTCATTTAAAGCATAGGGCTAATAGGTCCTGTATAAGACCAAGATTCGAAAACCGCCACTTCTAGGCAGCTCCCGACAAATGCACCACCTGTTAGGACGTCAAACGGGTCTGACACTGGCTCTCTAGCAATAACCGGACCTCTAAGATGCACAAGACACCCCACATGACCTTGGGACCAGGAGCATCTAAGGCTCACACTACACTAAACTCTAATATCGATCTTGCGTTTGTAATAGGACACATTCCAATGTTTACCTTCCCTTCTCCTCAGAGGAAGATCCCATAACATATAGGCATAATACCTATTATCACAAACATAGGGAAGCACCTCTCGACTAATTGTCGCGGCTCCACTACAGCTCTCCTACATCTCAGGGATTGCCCCCTTGATGTGGTGCCTAACATATAAAACATAACGCAAAAACTCCACTCTTTTCTTGTTTTGTACGATCCATGAATATATAGATCCTCACCAAATAGTCCCAAGGAAACCATACAACTAACCTACAACAAAGGCTCCTTTTCACTCCATGTATAAGTCATGTCCTAGGAAGACAATTGCTATGCATTATTCCACGACTAATACCGTGTCATGCGTCATGCATAGTGCATATGATCCTAGTGCACAAACAATATTTATCAAATTAGCATTTTGTGATGTGAAAAAACATCCCTTTTATGATCTTCACTAAAGGTATACTTCGATGTATGGAGACTAGCACCGATTCCTCGTGCTACTAGCCCCTTAAACTGAAATATCACAATTCTAAATGCAATGCACAATCAAAGATTTCAAAGATTCAAACCCTCTCAGCCCTCTTAATCTCTTAACATCACCCTTTCCCTCTAACGTTTAGGTTATGCTATGTTGCATAGGTGTAGGGTTTTATTTCGTATGTATTTTTCTCATAAAATGGAAAAACCCATGAACTATTACACATAAACAAAGCCACAAAATTCATGCCTCATCTTTGTTATATAGCCACAACCATGAATCATAATTTTCTAGATTGTTATAATTCAAAAATCCTATTTTTTAGCTATTTTTCTCTATTTATTTGTACATAAAAATAGGTTATTTTTTTATCGATGATTAATGACTGATTATGAAAGCTAAAAAATGGTTTTTATCAAAATTTTATCCCATGCATATCTCTTTTTCCCACCCGAAACCAACAAAATCTTCATTTTTACTCTAAAAATGCACTTTTTGGGTTATAATTTAATTATTGCAACTATTTACTAGTACGGTTCTGCATTTCTTTGATGCACAACCCTCAACCATAATGCAAACAAGATTCAAACAAATTTTTGTTCCATATGAATTTCATTTAGACCATCAAACATAAAAAAGAAGCAAATTTCATTTATCAAAATGATGCATACCGCTTACTTGAGTGTTGCGTGTTTTTTTTAAAATTATTTTTTTGGGTTGCCAACGGATGACTAGCAGCAAATCTTCAATGCTAAATATCTCCCCTCAGCCTCCTCTCGATCGTGGAGCAATCCAGACAAGCATCAGTCATCGCATCCTCTTCTTGATTCTTGCTATGTGAAGCACCATTTGGAGGAGAGAGAAAGACTAGATTTTTTGCAAACCATCCACGCAGCCCATTGCTCACGTGAGAGGCGGTGATGGAGAGCGAAAATGTCAAGTATCTTGCTACCAAGATTAGATTATAGGGGTACATTGAGGTGCATAGCCCCCCTCTCAAAAACGACATCGCCCTATAATGGCACCTTCTTCTCCATGCATGGTTGCTGAAGAACGCCCCCCCCTCCAATCGTCTAATTTTTGGGGCCCCAAGGGTCACACCCCTTTAATTCTCCTTATTGGCCCTCTTTTTTGGACTATCTCTTGCGTTCGGCACCCGTTTTGCACACTGAAAATTTATACACACTCGTCTCGAAGTCCCCCACTGTTAGGCATCTCCCGGGATCCAATTTGGCAGTTAGAAAATTTATGAAAAAACCGCAACAGTCAGTAGGTGCATCTTGAAAACCCCATCTCTGACTTGCCACTTAAAATTGAACTGACTGCAGCTACCGCCTTTGATGGAGTTTATTTTTCCCTTGAAATTCGGATTTTTTGGCAAATTTTAAGCACTTCTTGGGATCAAAAATAAGCTCTCATGGGTGTTTTTCCTTTAGGAAATCTAACCAAATCTCAAGTATCATTTTCGATCAATGCAACATATTGTTCATCCATAGTTACACATCAATTTTAATCAACAACTACTTCACTGAACTTTGTGAGCTCTTTACAACTTATTACTTTTTTTGTGTAAGTTAAGTGACTAGCTAGATATCCACCGTAAGTCAACCTATCAATAGGCTTTCTAACTCTCTCTGACCTTCTCAATTGTGGTGCAGTATGAGATTCCCTCTCATGAGGTGGTACATACCTATTTTTCCTATTAGTAACTCCAAGCATAGTAACTAATAGCATACCAAGTTCACTATCTAAGCTGTCACTCCTGAGTGACTCATAACCAAAAGTAGGTGGCCCAGTAACATCTTTAAACATTTTCCCTTTTTCTGGTTCAATCTCCCTCTCACTAACATATCCATGTCAATGGACATAGAATCATGATTGCATAACCGGCCTATCCATGGATAGACGTTAGTAGAAGAATGGTTACTAAACTAGGTTGCCACCTCCCCTCCAAATTGCATTCTCTCTCATTGCCACCTTCCCTCCCTTTCTCAAATCACCATCACCATCATCATTATCATATCCTTCCCTCCTCTCCATCTTGCTATTGTTTGTAGATTGTGCCCCCCCCCCCCCTTATCGCACTAAAATTATGACTATTACCCTCTCCCTTCATTATTTAAATTAAGAAGAGAGAGAGAGAGAGAGCAAAGACACAAAGAGAGATTCTCTCCTCCATTCTCCCTATAAATTCTAATTATGATAAGATATCCTCCCCCCCCCCCCCAATGTAGGCATTGATGACAGAATCCTAGCCTCCTTCCCTCATATTTATGGAGATATTTCCTACTATTTCTCTCCTAGCGACACATGGTTTCTACATTTAAGCCACATTGGTCTTTTTTCCTCCTTATGTCATACACTAACACATCAAGATACCATGATATTAGCATGATCCCGCTCATTTCCCTCATGTATAAAAATGGCGACCATTTGTGATTGTAATGGAAGGAAGAGGCAAGTGAGAGTGGAGGGATGCTAGAAAGAGATATGCAATAAAAGAAAAGTGCATGTGAGGGAGAGTGATAAAGAAAAGCTTGAATTTTCTAACATATATATTTTTAATGCCATAATTTCTACCCACCCTCTTTTATTCTCATCCATCATCTTTCTTTGAACCTACCTACCTCCTTCTTCTCATCCTATCCACTTCTTTTCTCTCAAATCATCATGCCCCCATGTAAGAAGGTTAACATGTCAACAAGGTAGGGCTCTCAAATGTAGCAGATCCATCATTGATCACATTTAGCACATGGGTAATTGTAGCCAATGACACTATCCATTCCAATGTGCAAAATCAGGTATCCTTCATCCAGATTTTTGTATATAATTTCTAAGATAGACCTTATTATTTCTATGGAACAACATAATTTCCATCTATTAAATAGATTAATTTTAAATTTTTTAAAATAATTATAATTATATTCTTAAGATGACTCATAACTAAAATATATATACTTTAATATTTACTTATAAATATATAATTTTAAAAAATCATAAAGTTTATTTGAAACATAAGATGTTTATTTTTTAAAATCACATTTTTATGATTATTTGTCTTTTAGGTATGCACACCAGTAGTTTAGAAACAGCCACGAGGATATTAGTATTCTTATATAAAGCATGAGTTTAACATTAAAAATCATATAAAAATAGTACACTAAAATTCTTAATGTATATCTTAAATTATTTTTATCTATTTAAAGTCTCATTGAAACACCGAATTGACATAATGATAGATTATTTCTCTCATAGCTAAGAAAATAAATTTCAAAAGATGACAATGTATATTAACTTAATACATAGAAAGTATCCTAATACTTGAAAGATTAAACAAAATAGTTACATTTAGCCACATGTTGTAAAAGCATGTAATTCGAGTTAAGTGATATTTGAAAAACTATTTAAAAGAATAAATACGAGAATTTTTGCTTGATTGATATGGCCACTTAAATTAGGAAGTGAAATTGTATTAAAAATGTTGAAAATTTTGTTTCTCATTGAAACAATATAATACTACTTCAGAATGATTGATTGATTACCACTTGTATTGGGTGTTACATATAGATCCAAGAAATTTATATCTAAAAAAATTTGGCCTATGCTTTGATATAGGGTAAGATTGAGCAATTGTATCTCTCCCAATGACAACTTTGTTGGGGCTTAATTTGAGGTGGTTTTTGTTTCAAATATGAGTACTTAGGCAGGAAGGTCCCATACAGTTCCCTCATATAACAATAGATAATTGGAGAGGATGGTAAAAAAAGTTGATCACACAATTGGTCCTAAAATGGAAAAAATTTGTATGTATATGATGAGATGAATATTGAGAGCCCAAAAATTTAAGGACTAGTTTATCACTCTAAGAAAGAGAGTGGGTTTTTATATCTAGCTCTATGAGTGAAATCCAATCTAATGATTATTAAATAATAAAGCAAACATTTTCAAAGGACTGTCTTGGTTGTATTCATATTGCATCTAACAACAGCGTTAAGTGAACTAAAAGATAATAAGGAAGTTGTGTGTATACATTGGATAGGATACTAGCATGCTTTGTTTAGAAAACTAAAGGAAAACCATACATAAATGGACAGTAGATAATCTTCTTTTCCCTATAGAAAGCAATCGATAGCTAGGTGGACTTGATAAGTCTGGTGTTTACGAAATATTAAAACAAGACCAGGTAATAGACTTTATATAGATTTTGGTCTTAGATGCTGCTCACATGCCAGCATGGAAATAGAGATGAGATTGAGTATGGTGATTGAAATGAACTAAATGTGGTGATTGAGTGCCCTTAGACTTATACGATCACAAAGTGATCACCAAAACAAAGCACTAGAATGCTATTAGAGACTATTACGTCTTATAGGAACCTTTAGGTAATTCTTATGGGTCAAGATCCTAAGCACTTCACAATGAGTAGACACAAGGCTACCTAGTCAGTCGATTATTCTTGTGGAGTGTACACAATTGCAATGGGGGTAGACCTTGGATAATTGCCAAACATTACCTTCCATAATCAAGTGGTAGGAACTTTACACCTTTTCAATAATACATTTGACTAGGTAAAAGTGTACACCCTCTTCATTAGAAGTGCCTTTAGGATTCACTATGAAAGTGTCACCAACACATGTCATGATGGTCTTCATATGTTGCAGCATCATACGAATCTTCATCATCCATGAACTCATCTAAATTAGGCAGACAAACTAAGATCTGAGATTGCTAGGGCTCGATATGTACTTATAAGCAATTGTATGCTAGTTAGCAGCTATATGCTAATTAACACATGTATGTTAATTAGAAACTTTCTATTAGCAGTTGCATGTGCTAGTTATCACTTTTTTATATGCTAATTAGTAGCTTTCTATGTACTAGTTAGCATTTGAATTCTATTACAACCTTCAAGTATAAAGTATACTTGCATACTCCAAGCTTGTTCTTTAAAATGTTGAACTTGTCTCATCCAAGAGGCTTTGGGAAGATATCTGCAACTTGATCATGTGTGGAGCAATTAAAAACTTTAATATCTTGATTCAAGACTTTCTTTTAAGTGAAATGATAATGTATCTCAATATTTCTAGCCTTGGCATTCAACATATGATTATTGGCAAGGTAGATACTTAAGAGATTATCACAAAAGACTTCAGTCAATCATTCAACTAGTACACCAATATGTATAATCATTCTTCTCAACCATACAATCTTACAATTGATAATAGATTCCCGTCCCTATTCAGTTTCGGTAGATAACAATGCAATTGTGGCTTGCTTCTTATTAGACCAATTGATTATACAACTTTCTAATAAGCAAAAATATCCTGAAGTAGACCTTTTATTCTCAATATTCTAAGCCCAATTAGCATTCATGTATCCAAATAACTGTTAGGAATCATGTGGTGGGGTGACTTGCTTGAGCTATTGTATGAAACACACACAATATGCACAAGAGGAATCTCACTTATAAATAAGATATAATATAAATCATAGTGTCTTACTAAGTCAAACGATGCATAACTAACTATATTAATCTATTGGTGTTATAACTATGCTAATTGTTTGTAGGTAGATGTAACAAATCAAATATAATAAGTGATAAGTTAGTGGCCATGCGAGGATCATAATGACTACCGATGTGCTAAGTATAGATGTGTAGACCCATCTAACCAGGTGGTCTATCATCAAGGTCTGCACATGTTGAGCTTACTATCTCAACACTTCCTCTCAAGCTCAACTACATCTCTTCAACTCCAAGTAAGCTTCAAAATGTTCAAAGCTTCTCTACATCCAATGCCTTTGTGAGAATGTCAACTAGCTAATCCTCTATAGTGACATATACCATATCGATCTCTCATATAAGTACCTTCTGTCTCATAAAATAGTAATGCACCTCAATGGGTTTTGTCCTAGTATAAAACATTGGGCTACTAGTTATATACTACTCATATTATCATAGTGAATGACAACTTGACTCTCTCCCTATATATGCAAATCACTCAATAGCTTTTGTAACCATAACACCTCATATACTGCCATAGCAACACCTCTATACTCAATCTCTATACTTAATAAAGCAATTGTTGGTTGCTTTTGGCTACTCCAAATAAATGTTGCACTACCAAGGGAAAGCATGAACTCGTTGGTAGATCTTCTATCAGACTCAATCTGCATCTGTATATCTAAACACCTACACATTCTTACATACCTAATAGAAAAGTCCATAATGCAAGGTGGACTTCACATACCTCAATATGTGTTTGACTACATCCAAATGAGACTTCTTAGGTACTTGCATAAACTAAATCACAAGTCCAACAGCATAGGCTAGGTCTAGCCTTGTGATAGTCATATAGATTAAACTCCCTACTATCTTCCTAAATATAGTAGGGTTTTCTATCTCATCCCTATCCACTCAACTTCACATTTTTCTCAAATGGCACTGAAAGAGAATTACATGCCATCATACCATACTTGGATAATACATCTAAGCCATACTGCCTTTGGGATAGCCATATACCATCTATACATTTTATCACTCAATACATAGAAGATTTGGACTCAAGTTGGGTTCTTGTAAGAAATTGCACCTTAGCTTAGAGAGACATAATTCGAAACTCATTAAAAATACCAATTTTTTTTTTCAAGATTCAAAAATTAGCCCATAGCCTTCGAATTTTCAAGATACAAAAATTAGTCCATAGCCTTTGAATTTTCAATTAGCCCTAATTAATAGTCTAGAGGTCAATTCTTGAAATCAAGTGTTCGATAATCAGAATTTGATGTCTTGTATCTAGATTGATTAGGATTAATGGCATGGTCTCTTTTTATCAAAAGATGAGCTAGCCAAAGACAACGTGAAGCCTTGAGCTTTACCACACTTGCCACATTACGTTTTGAAACATTTCATATATTCTTGCTCATTTTTTGGAAGAAAGTTCACAAACATCACAAACAAGGACATGAATCAACATCACAAGCGGAAATGGCTTGGTTGGAATCAAGAGGGATAGGAAGGGCTAAATTAACATCATAAATGCAGATGACTAGGGTGGAATCGACATCACAAATGGAGATGGCAATTCTAGAATCATCATCAAAGAGATATAGGAGAGAGGCATATCACCTCTATGTTGAGCTTGATTATGAGTATGAGCCATTTAGTAAGAAATGCAAACCCTATCTCATGTGTTCTACATCCAAAGGACTCTGTAGACTACAAGAAAAGAGAAATATAGATCTGTGGAGTGATGGGAAATTGTATCCAAAAGATCCTTTGCATAACTCCACTCCTCTGTTCCAGGGATATTACATCCTTAGTAAGCTTTATTGGAAGTGGTTATAATAGCCTCTTAGGATACACACAACATTTTGATGCCATTAGCAATGTACATAAGTTAGAAAGAGATTTGTTAGAAAAGGAGAATATCTCTTTGAGGCTAACATTAGAGCAATGTAGCACAAACTATTGCAAAACGAGGAGATCACTATTTTAGAGATATAGAAACAAAGAGATTAGTTGAGGTTTACAAAAATAGTATTAGGGGTTCACAAATGATGCAAGAAACTTTGAAATATTCAAGATGTGAAGTTACGAGGCGGCATATTAAGAAAAGGATATTGAAGTAAATAAGCTCTTTGTTACTTCTTCCTCCATCTCATAAAGTATTTATAATGTACCATATAATAACTACACATTTCAAATTTGAATATAAAGATATCCTACAGCCTAATGAAGAAAAGGATTTGAGTATGGAGGCATCAATTGAACACATTAATATGCTTCTTAATAAGAAAGTTATCAAAGTGATCCTAAAGGATTCAAAGTATCAAAAGCTTATACAACAAGAGATTGAGGCCTTTCTAAGAGGGAACCAACAAGCGACATGTAAGATTTATTGGATGAGACAAGTATATCTAGCAAGATACACATGTATTTATAACTGTCTTCAATCAAGGATGAAAGAATTTAAGCTGTATGGATCAATAGTGCCGAATCCAACATCACTCAAAAGAATGGCAAAACAAGTGAATGATCAATTTCTACAAGTTCTAACAGCTCCATTTCATATTGAAGATACATACTATAGAACAATAGGGGAGGCAATGGTTTATAATAGATACAAAAATATATTTTATAGCTTGGAGACCTTACAATCATACTTTGTTCAATTATTTGAGGTGACTTTAGATGAATGTGATGGTGTCTTGAAATTTGTAGTCAAGTTTGATGAGTGTCAGATTTTGAAAGATATAAAGGTAGAATGGATCACCATCACCCTAATGAACAAGGCATTGAATCCAATAATTTCAAAGCACAATCCAAAATGGTTTAGTGTCTAGTCAAAGAAAAATATATTATCTCTAGGGTCGTTTGATATGAGCAATATATTTATATTGAAAGTTTACTTGTGCTAATAGTGTGGGTGTGTAATATACTTGTAATATAAGAGTATTCCAGGTTATGTCTAAGAATTTTGAAACTTTACATTGGATGTGGATGGATTTGGAAGATTCAAAGTAGAGTGGCATCTAGTAGGTGATTTAAAGACCCTAAAGTGCATGTACAATGTCTCAAAAAGAGCCAATTCAAAGAGCCCATGCATATATTGCATGTCATGCCACAAAGGAACTCAACAAAAAAATTGAAAAAAGGCACCCGATAGGCACCTCAAAGATCCACATTTTAGAGAAATTTTAGATATTCCCTTATCTTGAGCCCATATCTGCACAAGGCATGGTCTGTGTGGAATCATTGAGAAATTACTTTTCTTGGATGATGTGACCTAGGTCTGTATAGCTCAAGGCAATTGGAGCACTTGAGAAAGCATATTAGATGTTGGTTTGCATGATGAAAATGTAAAGGTTGAAAAATATGAGAAAATATCAAATGAAGGTAGAGACATGCCAAAGAACTTTCCATTGGAGGTGTGAAAGCATGAAGATTTTTATCTCTACCACCCTCAGATAATCCTTGCCAAGTAATATAGTCCACTTAAAGAATTCAATTCAACAAGTGGAAGTGCATCTATAATGCAGTTTTGGACCACACAAATAGTGATGAAGCAAGATCGCACAAGGCCAACATTTGGAAATCTTTGGATATAATCTTTAATTTTTGTGACATGTGGGTATGGAACTCACATGACTATCAAGGCTTTGGAACACCATTGGATGACAAGTTTAAAAATTCAATGGTTAGTATCAACACATTACCCACTACATGGTACATTGTTTTCATAATGTTTGATAAAGTATAATCACTTGATTCAAAGTGTAGCACTAATTTGGCATCCTTTCTTATGCTTTGGCAACACATTATATATAATCACGCCCCTTGGTTTACTAAGGATTATGATAGTCTATCGGTATGGTCAACTCAAGGTATGGAGAAAACCCATTATCAAGCTTGTACTGGCTATTTCAACTATACAAGATACGGTGGAGTAGTAGAGAAAGCTAACAATTTAGAAGAATGACATCAATGGACCTATAGAAAGGTTGTCCATAAAGCTAATAGAAAAGAAGTACTATGAACATTTGAAATTAACAAAGCAATACAACATTTGGAGAGACAAATAAGAAAGGAACTATGGGACAATTCTAATGTAGCAAAATGAGACATACTATGTGGCAATAAACTAGACAAAGACAAGGAAATGCTTGGAAATCCATAAACAACAATTCCTTATAAGCCTATACACAATGAAATAAATACAAGAGGATTTTTGAAGAAATCTTGACATAAAGGAACAATTATTAATTTTTGAAATGCTATTTTTATGCAATAAAAATACATCTTTTTTTCTCGAAAACCCATTGTTTTTTGGTAAAGTGACAATATAATCAATGCTCAAAGTTCACTCCTCTACTTGTGGCCTCTTTGAAGATGGCCCAACTTCGTCTTGTAATTGTTGCTCTAGTTCTTTTAAATATTTTTTACTAATTTTTGAAATTAATCTAGTTCTAAGTAAGTACATTTTTTCATATTGTGCAAGCACATTTGGATCCTTGATCCCATCATCATGTCAAATGATGCATATACTGAGTGGAATTTACCACGTTGTATGTGCATACTAGGGCCTTGACCAAAAATTTCTAGAGCTTTTTTTTTCTCCAAAAAAAAATTCTTCTCTTGGTTCCCCTTATAGAATATCCTCCTAGATATCTTGACAGGGTCTTCAATATAAAAAGAGGGAACTCTACATTTTCTCTTGAGAACTTGTGATGGAAAATAACAAACTTTGGAAGCATGATGTCTTTAATATAATGGCCAAGGCAAAGTTCTTGCCTAAACCTCCCTTTCGTTTGCCACTTGCATGACCAATGGATCCATCCTCGTACACAATAAGCTAAAAAATGGCAAACATACCTAGTGAATTATTGCAAAATTATTATGGAAATCAATATACTATCCAACTAAACATAGCCCATGAAAGTAACCTTTTGATTTCATCTAAAATCGAGGACTCCTCACTCCATATCTGAATTCTTGATTGGCTAATTTGGAAAGACTTGAGATTCAAGTCCTTGTTTGATTTGTCCAAGTGAGATACACTCAATTTGTAATATTTCCGCAACAAAATATTGAAGATCCTAAATCTCGCGCAAAAGTGGTTCAAATTAATCTCCCGCAATAAAGATACACTGGGCTAAGTGCTCCCTCCGTGTGCATCAACAAACACCAGCCCCACGTCATGTATAGGAAGCCGTGGCTAAAATCCGTAGTTCCATGCGGGAACACCCCTTCATGGGTGAAAAGATAATGCATTTGTGTAAATTTTTTTTATTAAACCCCCTCCCCTCTAGCTGTTGCATGGCGGGGAGTGGGAATATGAGTATGTGTGGAGTAGGGAGAAGCATGGGAAGGGGAACATGCTGCCTGCCACATGTGTGGCCACCCCCCCCCCCCGCCCTTTCAAGCTATATGAACCCCCCGCCCCAAGCTTGAGAGGGGAGAGGAGGATCGTGATGCCCGTTGCTATCGCCAGGCTGCCCCCCACCAGAGAGCTATGCCGTCATCGCAGGTTACTGCCACACCCCTGCCACCTTCATCATCGCCATCATCATCACCATCCTCATCATCGTCGTCGTCATCCTCTCCATCATCATCACTCCACATCATTTTGTTGTGACAGAAACTTGGAAGCTTCTAATTTGGAAGCTTCCAATAAGGTTTCCATAGGCCCTGTTCACCCTTGCCTTCCCCGGCTTCAAAAAAATGTGTCTTCAGGGCCCAACTTCTGTGCAGGGAAGAATCTCGACCTAGTAGGCAGTTTTGGAAATCGGATAAAGGGCAAGGAGAGTTCGCGGAGTTGAAGTCTACTCAACCAATGGCTCCTAAGCAAAAGTCGAGAGGAGCACACATGGGAGCTTCCACCCCGAGTACGCGAGTGGACAATGCCCCGATTCTTAATGCCCAAGTTCCCCGATAATAGTCCGGCATGAAAAGGATGCATTAAGCATGTGTTTAATTCTCGTAGGCAAGTTTAAATACATTGGGAAATTTATTTACTCATTCAACCTACAAGTTAGTTGCATGTCGTGTATTTGCAATTACTTGCACTTCCATGGTCAAGGGTAGCTGCAATTCTAAACGTATGATGCATAAGTTAAAAGGTGAAATTGTGCATCTCCCAAAGGAAAAGATTTATGAACTTGATATTATGCAATTTGCATGCAACATTAGCTACAATTTAGGTTGCGATAAGCCATAGAAGAAGGATTAAATCAACTATGTATTCATTAGCATCTCGTCATGAAAGAATGATGCATCCATGCATAGAAGCTCTTTTGTCAAATTTCAAAATTGGGAAAGTATACATTTTCATTAAAAGACTAAGGCCTTGAATTTGATGCATATACGTGGGATTTACAAGAAGTAGTTCTGAATGTCAACTAATACCGTTTAGGGCAAGGCAAAGAAAGATCATTGTAGATCTTATAGCTGCATAGAAGGAAAAGGTCTATGGTCTTGAAATCGCATATTTGCATGGAATGATACATCGCATACATCTTGCAGTTACTTACATCTTTTAAGGGAAAGTACTTGCAAATTTAGAAGAAAGTATTTGCATCCTTAAAAGGAAAGATCATCTTAAATCGTGGGCTGGTTTGATCAACTAAGTAATTTGCATATAATTGAATAGCTTGCATGAGAATCATAAAGGTATTATTAGTTAGTATATAATGATCACCTCAATGTGCTAGGTAGGGTTAAGTTATGATAAAATTCTGCCTAGTATCGCACTTGGGGATGCCGACTTAATATTTCCAATCTTAAGGGTCCTACCCATATTTATGAAATGTTAGGATTATTTAAGCACCGCGCAAGAACGATCTAGGATTCTTACCCTAAGGATAAATTGACCAAATACTAGACCTCTGTATGAATTTAGGAACCCTAGGGCCAGAACGATATCGGCCTAGTAGGGTCAAGGTTTTGGACTGGGTCAATAGAACTCCCAAACCCTACATCTTGACCAAAGGTATTCTTGACCAAGGAATACCATGTGATGGGAGAAATAATCCCACAAGTTAGGTGCTGACACCTATCTCGTGCAACAAGTTGCAACGTCGCATGGTTTTGTGCCTAAATCACAAAATAGTATTTCCACTCCTTAGAACAAGTTTAGCGAGTTCTAAGTACAAGTCTAAATTTCTAGAGGACGAGTAGTCTTCCTGCTACATCACCCTTCCTTGGGGCTGATTTGCCAAGTTAGGAAAGTTACAAATTACCAAGGAAAGCAAATGAACAACCAAGTTAGGGCGACGAGGTTGCCCAGGATTTATTGACCATAATATATGGAAACTTAAAGTAGTGACAATTTGGGATAAGAGAGTATAAACCCTAACCCAAGGAAAAAGGGTAAACAAGCAACTCAGCTTACGAAACCCTTGGGATCTTGCCAAGTCGCGATTGATTCTGGATCAAATGTTGGATGTATTCAAAGAGAAGGATTCACACCTTAGCAGTTGGCCGTACAAATGACCACTTGAATGCTCGTGTTTGTACACTACGAGCAATTTGTATTTATTTGCTCAAGGAACTAATACCGGAAAAATAACTAATGTTTCAAGTTGAAAGCCTGGAGGGAGAGGTAGCATCAGTTACCTCCGACTATCTGCCTGACCCTATCCAAGGGGGTTGTTAGCTGCGCCAGGTACGTGGATTGAAACCCGCCACAAGAGGTCTCTCCGTGGGTGCTACTTAGAGCAGGAGGACGCTTGGGTGCCAGGGGAGGCTCTAGCCGTAAAACCCTTGCCTTCGGATCCTACACAAGAGGCCGACATGACTCTGTTGAGATATCGAGCTCCACTTGTGATACGCCAGGGTGACCGTTGTGTATTTATGTCACCGACTTGTCAGTTGCAGACGCGGTTGGTACACCGCCCATGAATAATAGCTATATGACAGCTATCCTTATCTACTCTAGTTCGTGGCTCAGTTAGTATGCCACCTTAGTTAGTTGAGTTTGGTTTAAGACCCATATATAGGGTTCTTCTATTTCTTTGTATGTGAGTTCTTTTGGCTTACACAACTTAGAAGAGGAAAACTGTTTTCAGCCTCCACCTGTGTGTGTATTCCCCCATTGTGCAAGCAAGAAAGCTACAAGTGAGACTCCTTCCTTCTTTCCCACAATCTTGGCATGGTATCAGAGCCTTATTCGTGGTAAGGAGCTCAAGAAAGCAAGCCAAGCTCGCAGTGTTCTGGTAAGAGGAGCAGTGTTGCTTTCATTTTCTGTTTTGGGAGCAGATCTCTACAGGTAGCACAGCCGGAAAGTACAGGAGTGCATTCTCTCAGGTTGAGACGCCCTTTGCGGTGAAGCAAGAGGGCAGTATATGCTGCGGGATGAGGGCTTTAACCCTCGGCAACCTTGATTTTTTGATTTGAGGCCATTACGGGGCCTGTTTTGGAGGTGGAAGTTTTCTGCACGCACTCAGGAAAAGGCCCAGTTTTATGCTGTGCAGCCACTGTTCTACAGGTTGGTGAAAAGTTACTGTAGAAATTGCATCGTATGCTTGTGCACAGAGACATTGGGAGTTACAGAATCATCCCTGTTGCCTGTTGATGCAAAATTGTCACTAGGAAGTAGCTGTGTGGTCAAATACCACTTTCACCAGTTTTGCATATTTTCCCTTGTGAGGGTGAAGCTGTGTTTTTTGCAGTGACAGAATTTTTTGCAGTGTTCTGTAATGGCATCTGATTCTCTTTCACAAATTGTCACTGAAAAGCTTGACAAGAACAACTTCCAAGCATGGAAGTTTAGAATGATGAATTTCCTTATGGAAAAAGGATATTGGGAATTTGTTGCAGGAAATGAAGAAGAACCAGTTCTTCCTGATGTTCCCAATCAACAAAAAATGCAGGCATTTAAAGCATGGCATGAGAGAGCCAGAAAAGTTATGTACTAGCTGTCTATCAGCATTTCAGACTCTATGATTGTGCATATTCAAGATGCAAGTACGCCAAAGGAGGCATGGAATACTTTGTCAAAAATGTATAGCACAAATATGCAAGCTAGGAAAATGCAGCTCAAGCAAGAGTTGCACAATGTGCAAAGAGAAAATATGAGCATCAATGACTACCACATGAAGGTGAAGAAGATTGCAGATGTACTTGCTTCCATTGGGTCGCCAGTGGATGATGTTTTAGTCTCAGTGACCTTGAATGGTCTAGGAAAGGATTATGCACAGTTTCGAACATCCATTTCCGTCCGTGAAAGATTTCCTGATTTTGAGGAGTTGATTGCTCTTCTAATTTCTGAGGAGCAAAGAAATGGTGGTGCATCTTCTTCAGGAGGAACTTCAAAAGAAGCTGTCTTCTACTCAAATGCTGGAAGAGGTAGAGACAGAGGTAGAGAAAGCCGATTTGGAGGCCGTGGCAGAAATCAGAATATGCAGCAAACTCAAGAAAACCAGTCCTATGGAGGAGGACGTGGTAACTCTAGAGGCAGGGGGAGCCAAAGAGGTCGTGGTGGATGGCAAAGAGGCCAAAATGCAAACAGTAATGTTGAATGCTACTACTGTGGTAAAATGGGTCATATGGCTAAAGACTGCTATAAAAAGCAGAATGACATCATGAATGGAAAACTACAAAAAGGGAATTATGCATCTTCTAGTAGACAGGGTGATGAGAGAAATGAGCATTTGTTTATGGTGCAGCACATGAACAATTCTGTTACAAGTGCAGAAGAAAGCAATGATGTATGGTATGTTGACTCAGGTGCATCAAACCACATGACAGGTCATGCAGAATGGATGGAGGATGCAAGGAAAATGGAAAAACCAGGATTTGTGGAGACTGGTGATGATACTGCACATCCTATTATGCAGATTGGAAAATTTCCTTTGTCTATGCAAGATGGGAAAAAGAAATACCTGTCCGATGTATTTCATGTCCCGAATATCACCAAGAATCATGTTTCTGTTAGTCAAATGGTTGAGCAAGGCTTGCAGGTCAGATTGAATCCTCATGGATGCTTTGTTGAGGATATAAAAAATAAAGGTCACTTGATAGCAAAAGGAAAGAAGAAGGGCTGAATGTTTACATTGGATGTAGACATGTCTGAATTGAGTGCAGCAATGTTTGTACATGGGATCGGTGTAGTTGCAGATATTGATATCTGGCATAAACGCATTGGTCATGTTAATGTACAGCGACTTAAATCAATGCAGGCCCAAAATATTGTTGCAGGTTTGCCCAAATTCAAGGTTGCAGAAATGCATAAGGTATATGAAGCCTGTCAGTTTGGAAAATAGGCAAGAAAACCATTTCCTAGACATGTTCAAGAGAGTGAGAAGCCATTGGAATTAATCCACTCTGATGTGTGGACTACTAAAGCTACATCTCTTGGAGGCTGTCATTATTTTGTCACTTTTATTGATGACTATAGCAGAAAAGTTTGGGTGTATTTTATGAAAAAGAAAACTGAAGTTTTTGGGCATTTCAAAACTCTTAAAGCTATGGTTGAAAAAGAAACAGGCCTGCAGATAAAATGCCTAAGGTCAGATGGAGGGGGAGAGTACCTCTCAAATGAGTTTGCAAAGTTCTTGTAGGAGCATGGCATAAAGCAGCAATATTCATGCAGTCATACCCCACAACAAAATGGAATTGCAGAAAGGAAAAACAGGCATATTGGAGAGGTATCTCGTGCCATGCTCAATGAAAAAGAGTTGTCAGATTTTTATTGGGCTGAAGCATTTGCTATAGCAATCTACATAATGAACAGGACTCCCACTGCGGCAATACATGGCATGACTCCAGAGGAGAGGTATACTGGTAGGAAACCAGATATTTCTCATTTGAAATTTTTTTGTTGCATTGCCTATGTACATGTGCCACATGAGTTGAGATCCAAGTTGGATCCAAAAGCTAAGTGTATCTTTATTGGTTACTCTCTGCAGCAAAAAGGGTATAGATGCTATAACCCTTCTACTCGTAAGTTTACAGTGAGCAGAGATGTTGTATTTGATGAGATGAGTAGCTGGTATAAACCAGTAAATGTGATTGATGATGTAGATGCACAAAATGGTAATGCTGCACAGAATTCACAACAGTAGTCACAAAATATTAGTGAACCTGGAGCGTCCTATAGCAGTGGTTCACATTCTTTGCCATGGACAGGCAGATTGAGATCAGGAGAATCTTCTCAAAGCAATGCAGATAGTGGTATGCAGGTATCACAAAAAGGAAAAGAGAAGGTTGATCAGCCCATGTTTGATGTGAATGCAGGTCACTCTTATGTGGATGGTGAATCCAATGGCTCAGAACAGAGCATTGATGATGAGTTGGGTATTCCTTCTATTGTTACACCTGGAGTAAGGAAGACCAAGGATGTTTTGAGAGCACCTGGGAGTGAACCTACTTTGCGCAGGTCTACGAGAGCTAGGTATCCTGTGGATAGGCTGAAATATGATGGATTTACAGCCATTCACTATGCATATATGGTCAAAGTGATACAGGAACCAGAACCCACTTCTTTTGAGCAAGCCATGGAAAAAGAAAAATGGGAGAAAGCCATGGATGAAGAAATGGATGCCTTGGAAGCAAATGCTACATGGGAATTGGTACCTTTGCCTAAAGGTAAAAATGCAATTGGCTGTAAGTGGGTTTATAAGGTGAAGCACAATGCAGATGGTTTTGTGAACAGATACAAGGCAAGATTAGTAGTCAAGGGGTATGCACAAACATATGGCATTGACTATGAAGAAACATTCAGTCCGGTTGCAAGGATGGCAACCATAAGAGCAGTCATTGCTATGGCTGTATCAAAGGGATGGTCTTTACATCAAATGGATGTAAAGAATGCCTTCTTGCATGGTGATTTGCAAGAAGAGGTCTATATGGAGCAGCCACCAGGTTATGTGCATAATGTTCATCCTGAGTTTGTTTGCAGGTTGAAGAAAGCCTTGTATGGCTTGAAGCAAGCACCTAGAGCATGGTCAGACAAGATAGGACAGTATCTTGTCACTATTGGCTTTCAGATTTCCAAGGCAGATTTTTCACTTTATGTGAGAAAAACAGAGAAAGGTATTATGCTACTTGTCATTTATGTTGATGATTTGATTATGACAGGTGATAGTGATGAAGATATCCTTCATGTGAAAATGCTATTGAAGCAGAAGTTTGAGATGAAGGATTTGGGAGAGCTGCGTTATTTCTTGGGCATTGAGGTGATTAGATCACCAAATGGGATACAGCTCTTGCAGAGGCTGTATGGATTGGACATGCTGTCCAAATATGGGATGACAGGCTATAAGCCTATTTCAGTTCCTTTGGAGCAGAATATGAAGCTGAGCACAGATGCAGGTGGACTTCTAGAAGACCCTAATATGTACAGACGCATAGTAGGAAGTTTGATTTATATGACTATTACCAGGCCAGATTTGAGCTATGTTGTTGGATTGGTAAGTCAGTTTATGCAGGCTCCAAGGAAACCACATTTGGATGCGGCTAGACGCATACTCAGGTATGTGAAGTTCACATTGCAGTATGGACTATTTTATGAGACTGGGGTTCAGATACAGTTGCATGGATACACTGATGCTGATTGGACTGGTAGTATTTCTGATAGACGATCTACCAGTGGATATGTGTTCTCTTTTGGGAGTGCTGCAGTCACTTGGAGCAGCAAGAAAGAGCCTACAGTTGCCTTGTCGAGCACAGAGGCTGAGTACAGGGGTGCAGCAATGGCTGCATGTGAGGTAGCTTGGTTACATAAGCTACTTTATGATATGCATCAGTCTACAGATGGGCCAGTTGTCATTTATTGTGACAACATGAGTAGTATACACTTGGCAAATAACCCAGTCTATCATGCTAGAACAAAGCACATTGAGGTGCATTATCACTATGTGCGAGAGAGGGTTTTACTAGGTCTTATTGATTTAGTTTATGTCAGCACAGAGGATCAGGTAGCTGACATATTCACGAAGGCATTGGGCCCAGAGAAGCTGTGCAAGTTTAGAGACTTGCTTGGTGTGCAGGAATTGGGATTGAGCTCGAGGGGGAGTGTTCAGATATCGAGCTCCACTCGTGATACGCCAGGGTGACCGTTGTGTATTTATGTCACCGACTTGTCAGTTGCAGACGCGGTTGGTACACCGCCCATGAATAATAGCTACATGACAGTTATCCTTATCTACTCTAGTTCGTGGCTCAATTAGTATGCCACCTTAGTTAGTTGAGTTTTGTTTAAGACCCATATATAGGGTTCTTCTATTTCTTTGTATGTGAGTTCTTTTGGCTTACACAACTAAGAAGAGGAAAACTGTTTTCAGCCTCCACCTCTGTGTGTATTCCCCCATTGTGCAAGCAAGAAAGCTACAAGTGAGACTCCTTCCTTCTTTCCCACAATCTTGACAGACTCAAGATGGGATCTCAAGGCCTGCATACTAGTCAATGGGCAGAACTTGGAATAGTGATCCCTGAGGATTGCTGGAATAGCCTTCTAGCGGATTATATGATATATTCCAAAGACTGATAAATAAAGATCAAATGTTAAAAAGAAACTTGTTTGATATTGTTTTTCTATGTCAATGCCTAAGTTACGTGAAGGAACCAGTGATTAATTAGTTAATTGAGAAAGCTATTTTTGCTTGTCAAACTAAATGTAGTAGGTAATTAGATAACTAAAGCAACCCAAGGAAAGTGCGGTGGATGTGACCCTGGGTCCGTCCTACAGAAGGGTGGTCCCGGTTGGTCGGGAACTTTTCTCAAATGAATTTATAGCAAGGTAACAATGACCTAGACTCTAGAAAGCTAGAATCCCGATTTATATTGTTTTAGGGGAACGGAATGGGACTATGCCTTACAGGCAGAGAGGTTGAGCTTCACATCCCTTTCGTTTCCCATTCTCCTTGAACCAAGTGTAGTATAAATCCACTTCGACCCTAATGTTTCTACGTAAAGTAGTTTGTCTAGGGCTCGAGGCTAGCTACCTCCTAGGAGCTTGACCATTAGGGAAACCCTGATTCACGTCGGTCCTAAGTGGGAACGGCCAGAATGCTTCCGCTTCGTGGTAGACTCGGGAAGACCTAGATCGCAAACCCCGTGACATTCCTTGGGAGTACCGAGCGGCGCTTTCTGGACTCTCTTCCCGATGGGCTGCTAAGACGTGTCCTACGAGTGTACAGGGGGACACGTTATAGTTGGTATTAGAGCGAACCAACAGAATCTAATAATTACAAGAAAATAATAAGGGGAAGTAGAGCAACGTTGCCGTTAAGAACATTTCCTTACTTACTTACGAATGCTGCCATGCAGAGTCGCGAAGCATGGAACAAATTCTTGGTGTTCCAGGTTATGTTTATGACTGCAATGCATGCTTTGAATTATCGATGGAGGCTAGATATGATGAATATCCTAGACCGCATCTACAATCCTACACCCCTGTACGTGGAACGGAAGTGGACGGGTGATTCAAGAATTTACTACATAGCTGCCTACCGACTTGCATACCTTCGGACCAACTTGAAGAGAATCAAGTGGATGGAGGACTTAAAGATTATGAAGCTGTTCATCTTTGTCGAGGCTCACGCAAATGCAACCCTACATGTCAACGTTTGAAAGTTCAAGCAGAACAAGTATGTGTACGAGGAAGTGACTCGAATAATCCCTACCGAGACATAATCAAGGTGCTGAGACGTTATGAGAAGAACGGGTATTAAAGAAAGGGATACCCCAAGCTTCCTATGACCTATCGATTCCTAAAAATCTATTGTTGAGAATCAGCAATCACACTCACTAAACAGCCTCTTTGTATGGAGCTTCAGGGTCAAGGATATGCAGGCTAACCTATCCCATATGCACAATGGTGCCTACTGCAGTTTCCTACTTTCCTATAAAGCATTGTACTTGCTTTCTTTTCTTAATGCAATGATAGTACTCTTTTCTTTTCAGTGAAGTGTCAATGTCATTTTCCACATACACAAGATTGTGTTTATGAGTCCAAGTCTCAATCTTGGAACCTAATTCACTTGTGTAACAAACAGTGTCTTTGTCTTCTCCATCATGAGTCCATACTTCTCCTTTCATCCACCATAACTCACTGCCATGCTCTAGATCCCGCATTTGTCACATGGTATCAGAGCCTAGTTGGGCATGGCATTGCTTCTCCATCCTCTCTTGATTCCTCTCAACCTCAATCTAGCTCAATGTCAGCTCATGACTTCATCTCCCAACTCTACTCTCACTGAAGCTTCCATGGCAGCCATAGCCAGCAGCACCCTGTCAGACTGAGCTACTTATATCTCACTCCACAGGTCAAATCTCTTGGAGCTTCCTTCTGGAAAAGTATTTCCCAACTCACAAAGCTTCCCTATATCACATCAATCTAGGACATTTGACCATCTGAAGCTCAGCATTGTGAAAATTCTCAATCTCTGCTCTGTGTCTGCCATAGCCAGACAGGACCTACCTCACTTGGAGCTTCAATAACTTCTCAATCAGGCCACTTCAACTCTTGATGTCTTCTAGGGAATTGTTCTTCTACTCAAGGCGCTTCAACCTGGCACATAAATCGACTATATTACTACGCCCTGACCCTGGCATTGCACAAATTCATCATCGTTGTCCTGAACTGTGCCGAATCTATTCGAGCTGCCTGTGCATGCCATACTACTTGCGATCTTGACGATTTTCATAGGGCTTTGATAGCTCATGAAGTCAGCTTCCTAGGCATGTAAAAATTTTTGAAAATGATCAAGTATAGCTCCTGCAATCTGAGAAAAACCAGGCCCCTGTCTCAAAAACCCTAATTCCACCATAGCCAAAATTTCTCAAGCTTTTTTTTCCTCAGTTTTTTTCTCACTCGTGACACTCAACCCAAGCCTCTGTCACTCTAATCCATTAACCCAGCATCAAATCAAGGAGGGGAAGGACCTGAGAAGATTGAAGAACGACCAAAGAACGACCGAACGATCCCGAACAAGAAGAATCAAGCTCAACATCAACACTGACATAGTGTGTTTTCACACTATCACTAATTGTGTCTCTTGACACACTGCATTCTGCTCTTCTACTGATAAAATCTCAGAATTCTGGTGTTGATTTGCTGCTGATCTTGCAACCTCAACATGGGAAAAGACTCTCCAAATGCTCGATTCAAAGGAGTCTGGTTTCACACCTGGCAAACCGGCATCAAGCTCATCTTGATGAAAAAGGGTCTCTGGGCCATCACAAATGGCAAAGAGAAGAAACCTCGGGATGCAAACCTTGCAACTACTTGGCAAAAGAATGATGACAAAGCCCAGGCCATTATCAAACTGGAGCTAGACGACAATTATATCCACCATGTGGATAACTGTGAGACCTCACAGGATACATGGAAAAGACTTGACACCCTGTTCGGTGCACAATCTAAATCATCAAAGTATGGTCTCCTAATTGAGTTCTTTAGGCTCGAAATGAAGTCCAGCACATTGTTGAGATATCGAGCTCCACTCGTGATACGCTAGGGTGACCGTTGTGTATTTATGTCACCGACTTGTCAGTTGCAGACGCAGTTGGTACACCACCCATGAATAATAGCTACATGATAGCTATCCTTATCTACTCTAGTTTGTGGCTTAGTTAGTATGCCACCTTAGTTAGTTAAGTTTGGTTTGAGACCCATATATAGGGTTCTTCTATTTCTTTGTACTTGAGTTCTTTTGGCTTACACAACTAAGAAGAGGAAA
The DNA here is from genome assembly GCF_053477565.2 of Lygodium microphyllum. Lineage (NCBI taxonomy): Eukaryota > Viridiplantae > Streptophyta > Polypodiopsida > Schizaeales > Lygodiaceae > Lygodium > Lygodium microphyllum. Next base: position 51,191,648 of record NC_141151.1, read on the forward strand.
ACTGTTTTCAGCCTCCACCCTTGTGTGTATTCCCCCATTGTGCAAGCAAGAAAGCTTCGAGTGAGACTCCTTCCTTCTCTCCCACAATCTTGACATGGTATCAGAGCCTTGTTCGTGGTAAGGAGCTCAAGAAAGCAAGCCAAGCTCGCGGTGTTCTGGTAAGAGGAGCAGTGTTGCTTTTATTTTCTATTTTGGGAGTAGATCTCTGCAGGTAGCACAGCCGGAAAGTGCAGGAGTGCATTGTCTCAGGTTGAGATGCCCTTCGCGGTGAAGCAAGAGGGCATTATATGCTGCGGGATAAGGGCTTTAGCCCTTGGCAACCTTGATTTTTTTATTTGAGGCCATTTCGGGGCCTGTTTTGGAGGCGGAAGTTTTCTGCACACACTCAGGAAAAGGCCCTGTTTTATGCTGTGCAACCACTGTTCTACTTTCTACAGGTCGGTGAAAAGTTACTGTAGAAATTGCATCGTATGCTGGTGCGCAGAGACATTGGGAGTTAAGAATCATCCCTGTTGCCTGTTGATGCAAAATCGTCACTAGGAAGTGACTTTGTGGTCAAATACCACTTTCGCCAGTTTTGCAGATTTTCCCTTGTGAGGGTGAAGCTGTGTTTTTTGCAGTGACAGAATTTTTTGCAGTGTTCTGTAATGGAGTCTGATTCTCTCTCACAGATTGTCACTAAAAAGCTTGACAAGAAAACTTCCAAGCATGGAAGTTTAGAATGACGAATTTCCTTATGGGAAAAGGATATTGGGAATTTGTTGCAGGAAATGAAGAAGAACCAGTTCTTCCTTATGTTCCCAATCAACAGAAAATGCAAGCATTTAAAGCATGGCATGAGAGAGCCAGAAAAGTTATGTACTGACTGTCTATCAGCATTTCAGACTCTATGATTGTGCATATTCAAGATGCAAGTACGCCAAAGGAGGCATGGGATACTTTGTCAAAAATGTATAGCACAAATACGCAAGCCAGGAAAATGTAGCTCAAGCAAGAGTTGCACAATGTGCAAAGAGAAAATATGAGCATCAATGACTACCACATGAAGGTGAAGAAGATTGCAGATGCACTTGCTTCCATTGGGTCGCCAGTGGAAGATGATGATTTAGTCTCAGTGACCTTGAATGGTCTAGGAAAGGATTATGCACAGTTCCGAACATCCATTTCCGTCCGTGAAAGATTTCCTGATTTTGAGGAATTGATTGCTCTTCTAATTTCTGAGGAGCAGAGAAATGGTGGCGCATCTTCTTCAGGAGGAACTTCAAAAGAAGTTGTCTTCTACTCAAATGCTGGAAGAGGTAGAGGCAGAGGTAGAGAGGCTGATTTGGAGGCCGTGGCAGAAATCAGAATATGCAGCAAACTCAAGAAAACCAGTCCTATGGAGGAGGACGTGGTAACTCTAGAGGTAGGGGGAGCCAAAGAGGTCGTGGTGGATGGCAAAGAGACCAAAATGCAAACAGTAATGTTGAATGCTACTACTGTGGTAAAATGGGTCATATGGCTAAAGACTACTATAAAGAGCAGAATGACATAATGAATGGAAAACTGCAACAAGGGAATTATGCATCTTCTAGTAGACAGGGTGATGATAGAAATGAGCACTTGTTTATGGTGCAGCACATGAATAATTCTGTGACAAGTGCAGAAGAAAGCAATGATATATGGTATGTTGACTCAGGTGCATCAAACCACATGGCAAGTCATGTAGAATGGATGGAGGATGCAAGAAAAATGGAAAAACCAAGATTTGTGGAGACTAGTGATGATATTGCACATCCTATTGTGCAGATTGGAAAAATTCCTTTGTCTATGCAAGATGGGAAAAAGAAATACCTGTCCGATGTATTTCATGTTCCGAATATCACCAAGAATCTGGTTTCTGTTGGTCAAATGGTTGAGCAGGGCTTGCAGGTCAGATTTAATCCTCATGGATGCTTTGTTGAGGATATGAAAAATAAAGGTCGCTTGATAGCAAAAGGAAAAAAGAAGGGCAGAATGTTTACATTGGATGCAAACATGTCTGAATTGAGTGCAGCAATGTTTGCACATGGGACCGGTGTAGTTGCAGATATTGATATCTGGCATAAACGCATTGGTCATGTTAATGTACAGCGACTTAAATCCATGCAGGCCCAAAATATTGTTGCAGGTTTGCCCAAATTCAAGGTTGCAGAAATGCATAAGGTATGTGAAGCCTGTCAGTTTGGAAAACAGGCAAGGAAACCATTTCCTAGACATGTTCAAGAGAGTGAGAAGCCATTGGAATTAATCCACTCTGATGTGTGGACTACTAAAGCTGCATCTCTTGGGGGCTGTCATTATTTTGTCACTTTTATTGATGACTATAGCAGAAAAGTTTGGGTGTATTTTATTTAAAAAAAAGTGAAGTTTTTGGGCACTTCAAAACTCTTAAAGCTATGTTTGAAAAAGAAACAGGCATGCAGATAAAATGCCTAAGGTCAAATGGAGGGGGAGAGTACCTCTCAAATGAGTTTGCAAGGTTCCTACAGGAGCATGGCATAAAGCAACAATATTCATGCAGTCATATCCCACAACAAAATGGAATTGCAGAAAGGAAAAACATGCATTTTGGAGAGGTATCTCGTGCCATGCTCAATGAAAAAGACTTGCCAGATTTTTATTGGGCTGAAGCAGTTGCTACAGCAGTCTACATAATGAACAGGACTCCCACTGCAGCAATACATGGCATGACTCCAGAGGAGAGGTATACTGGTAGGAAACCAGATATTTCTCATTTGAAATTTTTTTGTTGCATTGCCTATGTACATGTGCCACATGAGTTGAGATCCAAGTTGGATCCAAAAGCTAAGTGTATCTTTATTGGTTACTCTCTGCAGCAAAAAGGGTATAGATGCTATAACCCTTCTACTCGTAAGTTTACAGTGAGCAGAGATGTTGTATTTGATGAGATGAGTAGCTGGTATAAACCAGTAAATGTGATTGATGATGTAGATGCACAAAATGGTAATGCTGCACAGAATTCACAACAGCAGTCACAAAATATTAGTGAACCTGGAGCGTCCTATAGCAGTGGTTCACATTCTTTGCCATGGACAGGCAGATTGAGATCAGGAGAATCTTCTCAAAGCAATGCAGATAGTGGTATGCAGGTATCACAAAAAGGAAAAGAGAAGGTTGATCAGCCCATGTTTGATGTGAATGCAGGTCACTCTTATGTGGATGGTGAATCCAATGGCTCAGAACAGAGCATTGATGATGAGTTGGGTATTCCTTCTATTGTTACACCTGGAGTAAGAAAGACCAGGGATTTATTGAGAGCACCTAGGAGTGAACCTACTTTGCGCAGGTCTACAAGAGCTAGGTATCCTGTGGATAGGCTGAAATATGATGGATTTACAGCCATTCACTATGCATATATGGTCAAAGTGATACAGGAACCAGAACCCACTTCTTTTGAGCAAGCCATGGGAAAAGAAAAATGGGAGAAAGCCATGGATGAAGAAATGGATGCCTTGGAAGCAAATGCTACATGGGAATTAGTACCTTTACCTAAAGGTAAAAATGCAATTGGCTGTAAGTGGGTTTATAAGGTGAAGCACAATGCAGATGGTTCTGTGAACAGATACAAGGCAAGATTAGTAGTCAAGGGGTATGCACAAACATATGGCATTGATTATGAAGAAACATTCAGTCCGGTTGCAAGGATGGCAACCGTAAGAGCAGTCATTGCTATGGCTGTATCAAAGGGATGGTCTTTACATCAGATGGATGTAAAGAATGCCTTCTTGCATGGTGATTTGCAAGAATAGGTCTATAAGGAGCAGCCACAAGGTTATGTGCATGCTGTTCATCCTGAGTTTGTTTGCAGGTTGAAGAAAGCCTTGTATGGCTTGAAGCAAGCACCTAGAGCATGGTCAGACAAGATAGGACAGTATCTTGTCACTATTGGCTTTCAAATTTCCAAGGCAGATTTCTCACTTTATGTGAGAAAAATAGAGAAATGTATTATACTACTTGTCATTTATGTTGATGATTTGATTATGACAGGTGACAGTGATGAAGATATCCTTCATGTGAAAATGCTATTGAAGCAGAAGTTTGAGATGAAGGATTTGGGAGAGCTGCGTTATTTCTTGGGCATTGAGGTGATTAGATCACCAAGTGGGATACAGCTCTTGCAAAGGCAGTATGGATTGGACATGCTGTCCAAATATGGGATGACAGGCTGTAAGCCTATTTCAGTTCCTTTGGAGCAGAATGTGAAGCTAAGCACAAATGCAGGTGAGCTTCTAGAAGACCCTACTATGTACAGACGCATAGTAGGAAGTTTGATTTATATGACTATTACCAGGCTAGATTTGAGCTATGCTGTTGGATTGGTAAGTCAGTTTATGCAGGCTCCAAGGAAACCACATTTGGATGCGGCTAGACGCATACTCAGGTATGTGAAGTCCACATTGCAGTATGGACTATTTTATGAGACTGGGGTTCAGATACAGTTGCATGGATACACTAATGCTGATTGGACTGGTAGTATTTCTGATAGACGATCTACCAGTGGATATGTGTTCTCTTTTGGGAGTGATGCAGTCACTTGGAGCAGCAAGAAAGAGCCTACAATTGCCTTGTCGAGCACAGAGGCTGAGTACAGGGGTGCAGCAATGGCTGCATGTGAGGTAGCTTGGTTACATAAGCTACTTTATGATATGCATCAGTCTACAGATGGGCCAGTTGTCATTTATTGTGACAATATGAGTAGTATACACTTGGCAAATAACCCAGTCTATCATGCTAGAACAAAGCACATTGAGGTGCATTATCACTATGTGCAAGAGAGGGTTTTACTAGGTCTTATTGATCTAGTTTGTGTCAGCACAGAGGATCAGGTAGCTGACATATTCACGAAGGCATTGGGCGCAGAGAAGCTGCGCAAGTTTAGAGACCTGCTTGGTGTGCAGGAATTGGGATTGAGCTCGAGGGGGAGTGTTCAGATATCGAGCTCCACTCGTGATACGCTAGGGTGACCGTTGTGTATTTATGTCACCGACTTGTCAGTTTGCAGACGCGATTGGTACACCGCCCATGAATAATAGCTACATGATAGCTATCCTTATCTACTCTAGTTTGTGGCTCAGTTAGTATGCCACCTTAGTTAGTTGAGTTTGGTTTGAGACCCATATATAGGGTTCTTCTATTTCTTTGTACTTGAGTTCCTTTGGCTTACACAACTAAGAAGAGGAAAACTGTTTTTAGCCTCCACCCTTGTGTGTATTCCCCCATTGTGCAAGCAAGAAAGCTTCAAGTGAGACTCCTTCCTTCTCTCCCACAATCTTGACACACATCACTTGCCACACATCTCAATTACATGGAAGGACTCCTAACCCAACTTGCAGGAATCAACATTAAAATGGATGAAGATGTTTGCATCGGTGTTCTACTTAAGAGTCTACCTCCTGAATATAATAATGTATCAACAACTTTAATCAACATGCCAAATCCTGAACTTGTTGATATCCAAGCATCACTGTTAGAAGAGGAAAAGAAGCTAAAAACTAAGGAAGAACCAAGTACCTCTAGAGATGAGCATGCATTATATGTTGGCAACAAGTACAAAGGCAAGAAGGATCAGCTCTTTTGTGACTTCTGCAAAAGGACCGGACACACCGAGAAGTTCTGCCACACAAGAAAGAGATCCCAAAAGGCCTATCTAGTCGTGATCAAAGAAGAAGAAAAAAATGGAGCAAAGGAAGAAGATGATGAAGATGAAGACCACCAGGATCGGAAGGACAAGACTTATCAGTCCTTCTACTCTCATAACTTTGATAGACTATTTTAAAAGCCTTGTATTTCCTTGCCCTAATGCTTCCTGCCATAAGCTTTGTAAACTCCTTATGTAACTTGGCATTATAGTCCATGTACACTTTGTGACGCCCCTGTTACAGCCTCTAGATGTCCATCATGTTTTGGTGCCCACACTTAGCCTTTTCTGCAACAGCCTCTGGTGTCTACCATGTTTGTGGTGTGCCCACACTTTGCAGGTGGTTCTCATTATAGCCTCTACACACTTTGTGCCTTTCTAGTTGTGATTGAGGAGGGGTGTTGAGAATCAGCAATCACACTCACTAAACAGCCTCTTTGTATGGAGCTTCAGGGTCAAGGATATGTAGGCTAACCTATCCCATATGCACAATGGTGCCTACTATAGTTTCCTACTTTCCTATAAAGAATTGTACTTGCTTTCTTTTCTTAATGCAATGATAGTACTCTTTTCTTTTCAGTGAAGTGTCAATGTCATTGTCCACATACACAAGATTGTGTTTATGAGTCCAAGTCTCAATCTTGGAACCTAATTCACTTGTGTAACAAACGGTGTCTTTGTCTTCTCCATCATGAGTCCATACTTCTCCTTTCATCCACCATAACTCACTGCCATGCTCTAGATCCCGCATTTGTCACATCCATGACCCCACTCCATATTATTACTCACTTTCTGTAGCTGAATGTAACACAATCTTATTCTCCCCAAATTGATGTGCCAATCAGCTTGTTCTACCTTCCCAAAATAAATGTACTCAAAAGGGCTATGCCCATATGAATGAAATAGACTTTTTATCAATGATTGTCTTGGCTGTAAGCGTTGGTAAAGGAGTTAAGTAATTAGGTCACTTGGCTAAAAGCTGAACTGGGTATGTTAATGTAATGTGAGAAACGCTTATCAAGTTTTTAATGTAAAGAATCTTATTACCCAGGCGCAACCTCAAGTGCAGATTCCTAGTCCGACCCTGCACCAAGTACAGCTGTAATTCAGGAGAAGAAGTTTCTTCTCAAACAAATCAAGCCATCAGAATTCGATGGTAAGGGAAGGACCGTCCAAACTGATGCCGAGATCTAGATCGAATCCATGGAGGATTATTTCAAAGGAGCAGGTACTACACCCGCTAACCAAGCTACGCTCACCAAACTAAAGCTTACTGGCCAAGCAAGACTTTGGTGGAAACAATGGTGTAGAGACCAAGGGATCTCGAAAGGGTCAGTTACCTGGGAGAAGCTTTAAAAAACTGTGCGAGGGAGATATCTACCACTTGCCTACCAAATATAGAAGAGGAACAAATTCTATGAATTAAAGCAGCTTGGACTATCCCTGGATGCATACTATTCAAAGTTTGTCTCTCTCTTAAAGTGTGCACCACAAATGGACATGACACAACAAGTGTCAAAGTTTTGTGCTGGGCTAAATCCACCCATAAACACCTACCAGGAATCAATGCACCCAACAGACCTTCAAGACGCGCTCATTCGAGCTGCACCAATAATACACGGGGTGCAGACCAAGCCAAAGAATAACAGGACTTGGTCTTACAGGGATCAAAACAAGGGAATGCTTAGATCTCAGGCTAAGAGAGCGTAGGGCCAAAGTCAAGCACAAAGGAAGAAAGCTAGGGCCAACACTGTCAGTAATTTCGTTCCTACCCAAGGTAATGGCCGCAATCTCCGTTGCTTCCGTTGCAATGAGCCCGATCACTTTAAAAGGCAGTGTCCCAAGCTTAGCAGAGGACAACGTCAAGGACCATCCCAAGGAGCCGCCCATGGCCAAGGAGCCACCGTCATGGCCAGAGGGAGAACCTCCAGTGTTGCCAGCAAGGAGCTGGGTGATGAAAAAGATGCAACCATGGAAGCAACGATTCATGCTGCTATTCACAAGAAAGGCCCAAATCGCCAATTCTCGGTGATTCAAACACCATCAAATTATCAAGGTAAAAGCTTCAAAACCTTGATTAATTGTGGCAGTATACATTCCTTCATTTCACCAGTCTGTGCAAGAAGATTAGGAATAGCCACAAAAGATGCACCCACCTTACTTGTGGAATTAGCAAATGGTCATGAGGTCACTTGTACCAGGCAAACTGCTAAGGTGAGATTCCTACTGGGTGGAAAGTCCACTTTGGTCAGATTCAGGGTTATGAACCTAGGTGTACACGAGTGTTTGCTCGGAATGGATTGGCTAATACCCAATGATGCCCACATTCACTGTGGAAAGGGCCAAGTCTCCTTTCGAAATTCTGAAGGGGAACTAATCACAACTCAAGGAGAGGCTGGGAAGCCAAAAATTCAACTAGCTAAAGCAACACGGATAATAAAAGGAGTTAGAAAGGGGCTATCTATCTATTTGATTAAGCTAAATAAGCTAGATCAGAATCAGGTATCTAGGAAAGAACCTTCATGGTAAAAGGAATATGTAGACGTATTTCCTAAAGAGCTGACAAAACTTCCTCCTCAAAGGGAAGTCGATCACGAAATCAAGCTAGCGCCAGGGGCTGCATCAATCGCAAAGAGACCATATAGGATGTCCATCCCAAAAGCAATTGAGCTAAAGAAGCAACTCAAGCAACTATTAGACCAAGGCTACATCCGTCCTAGCAGTTTTCCATGGGGAGCTCTAGTGTTGTTCCAGAAGAAGAAAGATGGAACCCTTCGGTTATGCATTGACTACAGAGGGTTGAATCAATCAACCATTAAAAACAAGTACCCCATCCCAAGAATAGAGGAACTTCTTGACCGTCTTCAAGATGCGAAGATCTTCTCTAAGATAGATATCATGTCTGGATATTATCATATAAGGATCAAGGAAGAAGATATCCCAAAGACGGCATTCAGCACAAGGTATGGACACTTTGAATTCCTAGTCATGTCGTTCGGGCTGACAAATGCTCCTGCTACCTTCAACAGGCTAATGCAGGATATCTTTAGGCCCTATCTTGATGACTTTGTACTCGTCTTCTTTGACGATACCCTAGTCTACTCCAAGCAGGAAAAAGATCATGAACCCCTGCTTCCCATTGTCCTTGAGACAATGAGGGCACACAAGCTTTATGCCAAGAAGAAGAAGTGTGAATTTTTCAATTGACAGATTGAATATCTGGGATTCATTGTATCCATGGAAGGAATTTTAGTAGATTCGGCCAAGGTCAAAGACGTTCTGGAGTGGCCAACACCAACTTGTGTCAGAGAAATACGTAGTTTTCTTGGATTTACAGGATGGTACATGGTCTTTATCAAAAACTATGCTCTGATTACAGCACCTCTGACTGATCTAGTAAAGAAGCAAGTATCAATTATATGGTCACCTGCTGAACAATCCGCTTTGACAAACCAAAGCAAAGCTTGGTATTAGCACCCATCCTGAAACTTCCTGATCTTAGTAAGGATTTTGAAGTGATAACTGATGCTAGCACACTTGCCTTAGGATGTGTGCTTATGCAAGAATGTCATCCCGTAGCATACTCTTCAAGGAAACTGAAGAGCCATGAAAGGAACTATGCTATCCACGATCTAGAGCTGTTAGCTATCATCCATGCTCTCAAACTTTGGAGACACTACTTGCTGGGTAATAAATTCACCTTAGTAACGGATCACAAGAGTCTTAAATGGATTTTTACCCAGAATGAGCCCAATATGAGGTAACGTCGATGGATTGAAGTGTTGGAAGAATATGATTTTGAAATCAAATATCAGCCTAGAAAGGAGAATGTGGTTGCCAATGCACTCAGTCGCAAGGCATTTCTGAATTCTCTAATTTTGCAAGATCCATCAACAACCAGATCTCTAGCCACAAAGGTATCCATGCCAAACAACCCAATTCTTGAGCTAGCTAGAGAAGAGGCATGCCATGACCCAACCTATCAAAAATTGCTAAGGGAAATCCCCATCAAGGATCAAGACCCGAAGCTACAAACAAAGTATCAAGAATTCTCTATCAATAATGGACTTGTTTACTATAGGACAAGATTATGTATACCAGCAAGCCAATCACTCAAGTAAAAGATACTTTGGGAAGCCCATGACTCCCCTTTCTTAGGACATCCTGGCTATGCCAAGACACTTAATGCGATCAGGAAGAGCTATTATTGGGATAGGCTCAAAGGTGATGTTCTCAAATATGTCACGGAATGTTTGTCTTGTCAATGCATTAAGGCTGAACATGTCAAAATGCCACGGAAATTGCAACCACTTGACATTCCCCAAATGAAATGGGAATTCATTAGTATGGATTTTGTTGTTGGCCTGCCCCAAGTCCAAGGAGAATACAACTCCATTATGGTCGTGGTGGATATGCTCACCAAGGTTGCACATCTTATTCCTGTTAAGACAAACTATAAAGCCTCAGACATCACAAGGCTATTCATCAAGGAAATATTCAAACTACATGGGTTATCCAGAAGAATCATTACTGATCGTGACTCTCTCTTCACATCACACTTCTAGAGGGCTATCTTTGAGGCAATTGGAACTCAACTCTGTTTTTGTACAGCTTACCATCCCTAAACTGATGGTCAAACAGAACGAGTCAACCAAGTCATTGAAGATATGCTTAGGGCACACTGCTATCGCGAACCCAAAAAGTGGATTCAATGTTTGCCACTGGTTGAGTTTGCCTACAATGCTTCTTACCAACAAAGCATTCAGATGACCCATTTTCAAGCATTGTATGGACACGATTGTCATACTCCTTTGAGCTTCTCGAATCCAAGCTTGAGGATTGAAACTTCAAAGTGGATGTTGGAAGACATGGATGACCAAATCAAGTCAATAAGGCAAGATATCCAAGCCTCTAAGGACAGATAGAAGGCTTATGCAGACCTGAAACATCAAGACAGATCCTTCATTGAAGGTGATATGGTCTTCATTCTCGTACGTCCAAAGAAGAGTTCCCTATCCTTGCATGAATGCAAAAAGCTAAGTCCAAGGTATTGTGGACCCTACAAGATTATCAAGTGCCTAGGGCCTAATGCTTACAAACTACAACTCCCTGAAAACCTAAAAGTTCATAATGTATTCCATATCAGTCTATTGAAAAATTATGTACCTAATCCTAGTCATGTGCTTGATGATCAACAAGTTGTAATGCCTAGCCAAGGAGTCCTTGAGCTACGGCCTGACAGGATCTTAGATGTTAGGGAGAGGCATTTCAGATCCAGGATCTTGAGAGAATACCTCATCTAGTGGAAAGATTGCCCCGAAGAGGATGCCACTTGGATGGATGAAAGTACTCTCAACCAACGATACCCCCAAATCTTCTCGAGATGAGGATATCTCGATTCCTCTAAGGGGGAGAGAATATAATATTTCTGCAATGAAATATTGAAGATCCTAAATCTTGCTCAAAAGCAGTTCAAATTAATCTCCCGCAATAAAGATACACTGGGCTAAGTGCTCCCTCCGCGTGCATCAACAAACACCAGCCCCATGTCATGTATAGGAAGCCGTGGCTAAAAGCCATAGTTCCACATGGGAACACCCCTTCATGGGAAAAAAAGATAATTAATTTGTGCAATTTTTTTTTATTAAACCCCCTCATCTCCAGCCGTTGCATGGCGAGGAGTGGGAATATGAGTATGTGTGGAGTAGGGAGAAGCATGGGGAGGGGAACGTACTGCCTGCCACGTGTGTGGCTACCCCCCCTTCAAGCTATATGAACCCCCCCTCCCCAAGCTTGAGAGGGGAGAGGAGGATCGTGCTGCCCGTTTGTTGTCGCCAGGTTGCCCACCGCCAGAGAGCTGCACTGTCGTCGCAGGCTACTACCGCGCCCCTACCACCTTCATCATCGCCATCATCATCATCACCATCTTCATCATCCTCTCCATCATCATCACTCCATGTCATTCTGCTATGACAGAAGCTTGGAAGCTTCTAATTTGGAAGCTTCCAATAAGGCTTCTATAGGCCCTGTTCACCCGTGCCTTCCCCGATTTCAAAAAAAAGTGTCTTCAGGGCCCAACTTTTGCACAGGGAAGAATTTCGACCTAGTAGGCACTTTTGGAAATAGGAGAGTTCACGGAGTTGAAGTCTACTGCGCCAATGGCTCCTAAGCAAAAGTCGAGAGGAGCATACGCGGGAAATTCCACCCCGAGTACACGAGTGGACAATGCCCCGATTCTTAATGCTCAGGTTCCGATAATAGGGACCCCGCATGAAAAGGATGCATTAAGCATGTGTTTAATTCTCGTAGGAAAGTTTAAATACATTGGAAAATTTATTTACTCATTCAATCTACAAGTTAGTTGCATGTTGTGTGTTTGCAATTGCTTACACTTCCATGGTCAAGGGTAACTGCAATTCTAAACGTATGATGCATAAGTTAAAACATGAAATTGTGTATCTCCCAAAGGAAAAGATTTAAGAACTTGATATTATGCAATTCGCATGCAATGTTAGTTACAATTTAGGTTGCGATAAGCGATAGAAGAAGGATTAAATCAACCATGTATTCATTAGCATCTCGTCACGAAAGAATGATGCATCCATGCATAGAAGATCTTTTATCAAATTTCGAAATTGGGAAAGGATGCATTTTCATTAAAAGACTAAAGCCTTGAATTTGATGCATATATGTGGGATTTACAAGAAGTAGTTCTGAATGTCAACTAATACTGTTTAGGTCAAGGCAAAGAAAGATCATTGTAGATCTTATAGCTGCATAGAAGGAAAAGGTCTATGGTCTTGAAATCGCATATTTGCATGGAATGATACATCGCATACATCTTGTGATTACTTACATCTTTTAGGGGAAAGTACTTGCAAATTTAGAAGAAAGTATTTTCATCCTTAAAAGGAAAGATCATCTTAAATCGTGGGCTGGTCTGATCAACTAAGTAATTCACATATAATTGAATAGCTTGCATGAGAATCATAAAGGTATGATTAGTTAGTATATGACGATCACCTCAATGTGCTAGGTAGGGTTAAGTTATGATAAAATTTTTCCTAGTATCGCTTTTGGGGATGCCGACTTAATACTTCCAATCTTAAGGGTCCTACCCATATTTACGAAATGTTAGGATTATTTAAACACCGCGCAAGAATGATCTAGGATTCTTACCCAAAGGATAAACTGACCAAATACTAGACCTCTGTATTAATTTAGGAACCCTAGGGCCAGAACAATATCGGTCTAGTAGGGTCAAGGTTTTGGATTGGGTCAATAGGACTCCCAAACCCTACATCTTGACCAAAGGTATTCTTGACCAAGAAATACCGTGTGATGGGAGAAATAATCCCACAAGTTAGGTGCTGACACCTATCTTGTGTAACAAGTTGCAACGCCGCATGGTTTTGTGCCTAAATCACAAAATACTATTGCCACTCCTTAGAACAAGTTTGGTGCGTTCTAAGTACAAGTCTAAATTTCTAGAGGATGAGTAGTCATCCTGCTACATCACCCTTCCTTGGGGCTGATTTGCCAAGTTAGGGGAGTTATGAATTTCCAAGGAAAGAAATTGACCAACCAAGTTAGGGCAACGAGGTTGCCCAGGATTTATTGACCATAATATATGCAAACCTAAAGTAGTGACAATTTGGATTAATAGGGTATAAACCCTAACCCAAGGAAAAAGGGTAAACAAGAAACTCACCTTACGAAACCCTTGGGATCTTGCCAAATCCTGATTGATCCTGGATCGAATGCTAGATGTATTCGGAGAGAAGGATTCACACCTTAGCAGTTGGCCATACAAACGACCACTGGAATGCTCGTGATTGTACTCTAGGAGCACTGTTTGTATTTCTTTGCTCAAGGAACTAATATCGGAAAAATAACTAATGCTTCATGTTGAAATCCTAGAGGGAGAGGCAGCATCAGTTACCTCCGACTATCTGCCTGACCCTATCCAAGGGGGTTGTTAGCCGCACGGGGTATGTAGACCGAACCCGCCGCAAGAGGTCTCTCTTTGAATGCTACTTGGAGTAGGAGGATGCTTGGGTGCCAGAAGAGGCTCTGGCTGTAAATCCCTTGCCTCCAGATCTTGCATAAGAGGCTGACGTGACTCGAGATGGTATCTCGAGGCCCGCATACTAGTCAACAGGCAGAACTTGGAATAGCGATCCCTAAGGATTGCTAGAATAGCCTTCAAGCGGATTGTATGATGTATTCCAAAGACTAATAAATAAAAATCAAATGTTGAAATGGAACTTGTTTAATATTTTTTTTCTATGTCAGTGCCTAAGTTACGTGAAGGAACTAGTGATTAATTGGTTAATTAAGGAAGCTGTTTTTGCTTGTCAAACTAAATGTGGTAGGTAATTAGATAACTAAAGCAACCCAAGGAAAGTGCGGTGAATGTGACCCTGGGTCGTCCTACGGATGGGTGGTCCCGATGGGCCGGGAACTTTTCTCAAGGGAATTGAGAGCAAGGTAACAATGACCTAGAATCTAGAAAGCTAGAATCCCGATTTACACTGTTTTAGGGGAACGGAATGGGACTGTGCCTTACGGGCAGAGAGATCGATCGAGCTTTGCATCCCTCTTGTTTCCCATTATCCTTGAACCAAGTGCAGTATAAATGCGCTTCGACCCTGATGTTTCTGCATAAAGTAGTTTGTCTGGGGCTCGATGCTAGCTACCTCCTAGGAGCTTGTCCTAAGTGGGAACCGCCGAAATGCTTCCGCTTCATAGCAGACTCGAGAAGACCTAGATCACAGACCCCATGACATTCCTTGGGAGTGCCACGCAGCGCTTTCTGGACTCTCTTCTCGATGGGCTGCTAAGACGTGTCCTACAAACCCCGTGACATTCCTTGGGAGTGCCGGGTGGCGCTTTCTGGACTCTCTTCTTGATGGGCTGCTAAGACGTGTTCTACAGGCGGACAGGGGGACACATTACACAATTTTTTTTGTGTTGCTTCAAACTCTTCATTATAGGGAAGGGATGACTCATATCAGAGTGCATCCTTGTATATCATGGTTAAAGTCTTTGTTGTAGAGTACTATTCCATTTTCTTGATATTTGAATCCACAAGTAGATACTTATCCCAATTTGGAATAATAAAGCCAAAATCTATTCCAAGATTCTATACAATAATGACTACTAGTAGAGAGTATCCTGCCTAATGTTAGGAACATCACCATCATCCTCCTTAGTCTCTTGCTCATCAATAGAACTTGCCTCTATGTTCTCACTTCTCAAAGCTTCAACATCAAGTTGAGCAATTTGCTCCCTCTCATTGGCCACATCTACTGGTTGGGAGATCTCTTGTACCTCATCAATCTCCCCTTCAATAGGCTATTGTGTATCTTCTGGGTCTTGATAGGATCTTTCCCTTCATCCCCTAGCAACACATTAAGAAACCCATGAAAGTACTCAACCACATGGTACTTCTGATTGTGTGCAGAGCACTATAGATCTGCCTTCTTCATGTCCTCAAGAACCCTTAACATTTTCCTATTAAACCTTTTCCTTAGGAGCGTTTTGACAAAGACAAAAATCATATGAACATATTGAAGGCCCTTAATATGAATCTCTCTAGTAGATACTCACTCCACAAAAGTGACCTCTTACTCCTTGAGGTAGTCTCGTGAGGCCCTAATCCATTCCTCCATCGTGGCAATGATAGAAAACAACTACATACTTGTGGTAGCAAATGTTGTTGCCCCACTCAAGAAATAAAATCTAGAAGCATATCCTTAGGGATTGCCTTCACTACTCCTACGATCTTGTGTAGGATTGTTCGGAGTGCCTTCACTCACCACAAACTCTTGAGCTTCTTCCACACGCCACATCTCGATAACATCCATCTATAAACACAACTGATGAGAAACTCCAATCAGTAGAGGGGATTAAGAGGGTGGACCTACAGAATGTGAGGGGGGTCTCAAACCCCCCCCCCACATTGTGTAGAGGAGAGAGAAGAGATGCATAATACAAGGGGATGGGGTGCAAAATCTTGAGGCCTCTTCTCACAGCCGAAAAGTGGAAAATCTTGGGTGCAAAATCTTGAGGCCTCTTCATTTTTCGGCTTTCATTTTCTGTTTTGGGAGCAGATCTCCGCAGGTAGCACAGCCGAAAAGTGCAGGAGTGCATTGTCTCAGATTGAGACGCCCTTCGCGGTGTAGCAAGAGGGTAGTATATGCTGTGGGAAAAGGGCTTTAGCCCTAGGTTGCCCTATTTTTGTTATTCAAGGCCATTTTGGGGCCTGTTTTGGAGGCAGAAGTTTTCCGCACGCACTCAGGAAAAGGCCATGTTTTTTTTTGTACGACCGCTGTTCTACAGGTCGATGAAAAGTTTTCGTAGAAATTGCATTATATGCATGTGCGCAGAGACATTGGGAGTTACAGAATCATCCTTGTTGCCTGTTGATACAAAATCGTCACTAGGAAGTGACTGTGTGGTCAAATACCACTTTCGTCAATTTTGCAGATTTTCCCTTATGAGACTGAAGCTGTGTTTTTTGTAGTGACTGATTTTTTTGCAGTGTTCTATAATGGCGTCTAATTCTCTTTCACAGATTGTCACTAAAAAGCTTGACAAGAACAACTTCCAAGCATGGAAGTTTAGAATGACAAACTTCCTTATGGGAAAACGATATTGGGAATTCGTTGCAGGAAACGAAGAAGAACCAGTTCTTCCTGATGTTCCCAATCAACAACAAATGCGGGCATTTAAAGAATGGCATGAGAGAGCCAGAAAAGTTATGTACTGGCTGTCTATCAGTATTTCAGACTCTATGATTGTGCATATTCAAGATGCAAGTACGCCAAAGGAGGCATGGGATACTTTGTCAAAAATGTATAGCACAAATACTCAAGCCAAGAAAATGCAGCTTAAGAAAGAGTTGCACAATGTGCAAAGAGAAAGTATGAGCATCAATGACTACCACATGAAGGTGAAGAAGATTGCAGATGCACTTGCTTCCATTGGGTCGCCAGTGGAAGATGATGATTTAGTTTCTGTGACCTTGAATGGTCTAGGAAATGATTATGCACAATTTCAAACATCAATTTCCGTCTGTGAAAGATTTCCTGATTTTGAGGAATTGATTGCTCTTCTAATTTCTGAGGAGCAGAGAAATGGTGGTACATCTTCTTCAAGAAGAACTTCAAAAGAAGTTGTCTTCTACTCAAATGCTGGAAGAGGTAGAGGTAGAGGTAGAGGAGGCCGATCTAGAGGCCGTGGTAGAAATCAGAATATGTAGCAAACTCAAGAAAACCAGTCCTATGGAGGAGGACGTGGTAACTCTAGAGGCAGGGGGAGCCAAAGAGGTCGTGGTGGATAGGAAAGAGGCCAACATGCAAACAGCAATGTTGAATGCTACTACTGTGGTAAAAGGGGTCATATGGCTAAAGACTACTATAAAAAGCAGAATGACATCATGAATGGAAAATTGCAACAAGGGAATTGTGCATCTTCTAGTAGACTGGGTGATGATAGAAATGAGCATTTGTTTATGGTATAACACATGACCAATTCTATGACAAGTGCAGAAGAAAGCAACGATATGTGGTATGTTGACTCAGGTGCATCAAACCACATGACAGGTCATGCAGAATGGATGCAGGATGCAAGGAAAATGGAAAAACTAGGATTTGTAGAGACTGGTGATGATATTGCACATCCTATTGTGCAGATTGGAAAATTTCCTTTGTCTATGTAGGATGGGAAAAAGAAATACATGTTCGATGTATTTCATGTCCCAAATATCACCAAGAACCTGGTTTCTATTAGTCAAATGGTTGAGCAGGGCTTGTAGGTCAGATTTAATTCTCATGGATGCTTTGTTGAGGATATGAAAAATAAAGGTTGCTTGATATCAAAAGGAAAGAAGAAGGGCAGAATGTTTACATTGGATGCAGACATGCCTGAATTGAGTGCAGCAATGTTTGCACATGGGACCGGTGTAGTTGCAGATATTGATATCTGGTCTAAATGCATTGGTCATGTTAATGTATAGCGACTTAAATCAATGCAAGCCCAAAATATTGTTGCAAGATTGCCTACATTCAAGGTTGCAGAAATGCATAATGTATGTGAAACCTATCAATTTGGAAAATAGGCAAGGAAACCATTTTCTAGACATGTTCAAGAGAGTAAGAAGCCATTGGAATTAATCCACTCTGATGTGTGGACTACTAAAGCTACATCTATTGGAAGCTATCATTATTTTTTCACTTTTATTGATGACTATAGCTGAAAAGTTTGGGTGTATTTTATGAAAAAGAAAAGTGAAGTTTTTGGGCATTTCAAAACTCTTAAAGCTATGGTTGAAAAAAAACAGGTCTGCAAATAAAATGCCTAAGCTCAAATGGAGGGAGAGAGTACCTCTCAAATGAGTTTGCAAGGTTCTTGCAGGAGCATGGCATAAACCAGCAATATTCATGTAGTCATATCCCACAGCAAAATGGAATTGTAGAAAGAAAAAACAGGCATTTTGGAGAGGTATCTCGTGTCATGCTCAATGAAAAAGACCTGCCAGATTTTTACTGGGCTGAGGCAGTTGCTACAGCAGTCTACATAATGAACAGGACTCCCACTGCAGCAATACATGGCATGACTCCAGAGGAGAGGTATACTGGTAGGAAACCAGATATTTCTCATTTGAAAATTTTTGCTTGCATTGCCTATGTTCATGTGCCAGATGAGTTGAGATCCAAGTTGGATCCAAAAGCTAAGAAATGCATCTTTATTGGTTACTCTCCGTAGCAAAAAGAGTATAGATGCTATAACCCTTCTACTCGTAAGTTTACAGTGAGCAAAGATGTTGTTTTTTATGAGATGAGTAGCTGGTATAAACGAGTAAATGTGATTGATAATGTAGATGCACAAAATGGTAATGCTGCACAGAATTCACAGCAGCAGTCAACAAGATATTAGTGGACTTGGAGCGTCCTCTAGCAGTGGTTCACATTCTTTGCCATGGACAGGCAGATTAAGATCAAGAGAATCTTCTCAAAGCAATGCAGATAGTGGTATGCAAGTATCACGAAAAGGAAAAGAGAAGGTATATCAGCCCATGTTTGATGTGAATACAGATCACTCTTATGTGGATGGTGAATCCAGTGGCTCAGAACAGAGCATTGATGATGAGTTGGGTATTCCTTCTATTGTTACACCTGGAGTAAGGAAGACCAGGGATGTTTTGAGAGCACCTGGGAGTGAACCTACTTTGCGCAGGTCTATCAGAGCTAGGTATCCTGTGGATAGGCTGAAATATGATGGATTTACAGCCATTCACTATGCCTATATAGTCAAAGTGATATAGGAACCAGATTCCACTTCTTTTGAGCAAGCCATGGGAAAAGAAAAATGGGAGAAAGCAATGGATGAAGAAATCGATGCCTTGGAAGCAAATGCTACATGGAAATTGGTAACTTTGCCTAAAGATAAGAATCCAATTGGTTGTAAGTGGGTTTATAAGGTGAAACACAATGCAAATGGTTCTGTGAATAGATACAAGGCAAGATTAGTAGTCAAGGGGTATGCACAAACATATGGCATTGATTATGAAGAAACATTCAGTCCGATTGTTGCAAGGATGGCAACCGTAAGAGCAGTCATTGCTATGGCTACATCAAAGGGATGGTCTTTACATCAAATGGATGTAAAGAATGCCTTCTTGCATGGTGATTTGCAAGAAGAGGTCTAAATGGAGTAGCCACCAGGTTATATGCATGCTGTTTATCCTGAGTTTGTTTGCAGGTTAAAGAAAGCCTTGTATGGCTTGAAGCAAGCACCTAGAGCATGGTCTAACAAGATAGGATAGTATCTTGTCACTATTGCCTTTCATATTTCCAAGACAGATTTCTCACTTTATGTGAGAAAAACAGAGAAATGTATTATGCTACTTGTCATTTATGTTGATGATTTGATTATGACATGTGATAGTGATGAAGATATCCTTCATGTGAAAATGTTATTGAAGCAGAAGTTTGAGATGAAGGATTTGGGAGAGCTGCTTTATTTCTTGGGCATTGAGGTGATTAGATCACCAAGTGGGATACGGCTCTTGCAGTGGCAGTATGGATTGGACATGCTGTCCAAATATGGGATGACAGGCTGTAAGCCTATTTCAGTTCCTTTGAAGTAGAATGTGAAGTTGAGCGCAGATGCAGGTGAGCTTTTGGAAGACCCTACTACGTACAGGCACATAGTAGGAAGTTTGATTTATATGACTCCAAGGAAACCACATTTGGATGCAGGCTAGACGCATAGTAGGAAATTTATGCAGGCTCGTATAAATCAAACTTCCTACTATGCACCTAGACTTCCTACTATGTACAGGCGCATAGTCAGTTTATGCAGGCTCCAAGGAAACCACATTTGGATGCGGCTAGACGCATACTCAGGTATGTGAAGTTCACATTGCAGTATGGACTATTTTATGAGACTGGGATTCAGATACAGTTGCATGGATACACTAATGCTGATTGGGCTGGTAGTATTTCTGATAGATGAGGTACCAGTGGATATGTGTTCTCTTTTGGGAGTGATGCAGTCACTTGGAGCAGCAAGAAATAGCCTATAGTTGCCTTGTCGAGCACAGAGGTAGAGTACACGGGTGCAGCAATGGCTGCATGTGAGGTAGCTTGGTTGCATAAGCTACTTTATGATATGCATCAGCCTATAGATGGGCCAGATGTCATTTATTGTGACAACATGAGCAGTATACACTTAGTAAATAACCCAATCTATCATGCTAGAACAAAGCACATTGAGGTGCATTATCACTATGTGCGGGAGAGGGTTTTACTAGGTCTTATTAATCTAGCTTATGTCAGCACAGATAATCAGATAGCTGACATATTCACGAAGGCATTGGGCACAGAGAAGCTGCGCAAGTTCAGAGACCTACTTGGTGTGCAGGAATTGGGATTGAGCTTGAGGGGGAGTGTTGAGATATCGAGCTCCACTCGTGATATGCCAGAGTGACCATTGTGCATTTATGTCACCGACTTGTTAGCTGCAGATACGGTTGGTATATCGCCTATGAATAATAGCTAGATGACAGCTATCCTTATCTACTCTAGTTCATGGATCAGTTAGTATGCCACCTCAGTTAGTTGAGTTTAGTTTGAAACCCATATATAGGGTTATTCTATTTCTTTGTACTTGAGTTCTTTTGGCTTACACAACTAAGAAGAGGAAAATGTTTTTCAGCCTCCACCTTTGTGTGTATTCCCCCATTGTGTAAGTGAGAAAGCTACAAGTGAGACTCCTTCCTTCTCTCCCACAATCTTGACAGATGGTGGGTGCATAACATAGGCCGAGTGGAGAGAGAGAGAGAGAGAGAGAGAGAGAGAGCAAGAGCAAGAGTGAGAGAAAATGGGGGGCGAATATTTCCCTCACTTGGACCTTTACAACCTTGGGTATTGCACACATGGTGGGTATGTATGCAATCATTTCCACATGTGTAAAGAGTCATTAGTACTGAACACATGGCACACACATAAGCCATTAATATTCACATGGGTGGGTGAACGTTTCTTACTGACATGGCACCAATTGAAGTCAACACTTGCAACTTCCTTATATAGTCCAAATTTGAAAATCAAAATTCATTTTGCATATTGCATGCCTCTCGAACCTCCATAACAACATCATCCCAAACATGCAATGCAAGGGGGGAGTTTCTACATTTTGGACCTCCTCCATACTTTGTTTTCATCCAAAAGAACCCCCCAAGACCCACACAATGTGAGGAGAGGGGTCCCAAAATCTCAAGGTCTCCCCCCTCACATTGTGTGGTTCTACCCCCTAGTGAAAGCCACATAACACAAGGGTGGGGTCTCAAGATTTTGGAACCCCGTCTTCATGATTTGTGTGGTTCCCCCCTCCCCTCCACTGGGGACTTGCACAATATGAGGGTGGGGGGATTTATGTTTTTCGAAACCCCCCCCCCTTCATATTGTGTGGCTTTTGTCAAGGGAGGGGGGGCAGGAAGGGGGGTACAAATTTAGAAATCCCCCTCCTGTTGAGATGACAAGCTCAACACATGCGAACATCGATGATGGACCACCTGGTTAGATGGGTTCACACGTCTACACTTAGCACGTCAGTGGTTATTATGACTCTCACATGGCCAATGACTCATTACTTATTATATTCAGGTTGTTACACCTATTTACAATTGGCATAGTTATAGCACCAGTCAACTAGTGTAGTCGGTTATGCATTGTTTGACTTAGTAGGCCACTTATCTTTATGTTGTATCTTATCTATACTTTTTGTACATTGTAAAGAGTATGGAAGAAGAAGAAGAAACCAGCAAGAAAACGTTTTGGCCTCCATCTCTCTTCTTGTCTCTTTAGTGAGCTTCTCCTTGTGCATTCTGTGTGTGTTCGGCGCAACATCTTGAGCAAGTCCCCTATCACGCAATTCTTGACATGGTATCAGAGCAGTGCCACCGAGAGAGGCTGATTTTGAAGGTTGAAGTGAAGTAGAAGAAGCAAGATTTGAGCAAGCAAGCCATGGGTAAGAAGCTCTCCCAACCTTCCACTCTTTCTCTTGGATAGTGCCTGTGGAGGCACCGAAAGCAGGGCACAGCAAAAATCTCAGATTGCAGTGAGATTTGGTGTGCACGAAGAGTGTTGTGTATTCTACAGATGAAAAAGCCCTTATGGAAAATTCCCGCACTTATTTTGGGCATCTAAGGCCATTTTAGGCCCTGTTTTAGAGCCGCAAGGTTGCGGACAGCAGTTTTAGGATACACTGTGATTTCGGCTGTTTTGACCGAAAGTGGGTGCACATGTTACAGATTGCGAATCTATGATTCTTGAGGTGTTTGCAGGAAGAAAACATAAGGTTTATCTGCAAATAGGTTGCAGATTGCATGTATTGTTGAGCAGTGAAAAAGGTTGTCTGGTGTATTGCTGTGCACTACAGGTTGAGGGTTGCAAAAGATTTGCTTGCTATTTGGTATTAGTTTTGTTATAATGGCAGAGAATAGTGGAAGCCCCATCATTGAGAAGCTCGACAAGAGAAACTACCCTTCATGGAAGTTCCGTGTCACGAACTTCCTTATTGGAAAAGGCCTCTATGAGTTTGTTTCAGGTGAAGAAAAGGAGCCGGAGGTGAGTGATCCTCCAACTGCAGAAGAGACAAAGGCACGGAAGGAATGGAATGCAAAAGACAAGAAGGTCATGTATTGGCTCTCTTCAGTAATTGACAATAACATGCTGGGACATATTAGAAATGCAGAGAATTCATATGCAGCTTGGACCATACTTGAAATTATGTTTTTCGTAAATAGAAAGGCACGAAAGATTCAACTCAAACAAGAGTTGAATACATTGAAGAAAGGGAAGATGTCTATCAATGAGTATGCACTGAAGGTAAGGAGCATTGTAGATGCATTGGCAGCGATTGATGCAATGCCAGATGATGATGATTTGGTGTCGTCTACCTTGGGTGGACTTAACAATGAAAAGGCTTTGAAGTCTTTTGTAACTTCTATATATGTCAGAAAGCCATTTCCAGATTTCGATGAGTTGGTCTCCCTTATGATCACTGAAGAGATCAACATACAGAGTGAGACATCTGAAAGAAGTGGTGAACAAGTTCAAGCCTTCAACTCCAGTTCAAGAAGGGGACGCGGCAAGTTCTCTTCAAGAGGCCGTGGTACATGACATGGTAGTGACAACCAGCAAAATAGATTGAATCAGTAATTTGAAGATATGCAGGTTTCAGGAGGTCGTGGTAACTTTAGAGGCAGGGGGAGCTTTAGAGGAAGAGGTGGATGGCAGAACAGAGGCTCTAACAACTCTGATATTGTGTGTCACTACTATAGCAAAATAGGTCATATTGCAGCCCAATGTTATGCTAAGAAAGATAATATTCGCAGTGGTAAGTTGCAGCAAGGAAACTATGCATCATTTTCACGATAGAATGAAGACAAAAATGAACGTCTGTTTGTTATGTAGCATATGTTAAATGCTGTTACAGGAAAGGGAACACATGATGATGTTTGGTATGTTGATTCAGGTACATCCAATCATATGAATAGCCATGTAGAATGGTTTGAAGAGATGCAGGATTTGCAAAATGCAAGTTATGTGCAGACGGGTGATGATTCATGCCACCCAATTTCACACATTGAAAAAGTTCCCTTGTCCTTGCATGATGGTAAGACAAAGAGTCTTTTAGATGTATTACATGTGCCATCTATTACAAAGAACTTGGTGTAGTCGATCAAATGGTAGAGAAAGGGCTACAAGTCAGATTTAATGCAAAGGGCTGCTTTGTAGAAGACTTCAATGGCAAGTGCAGGTTGGTAGCAAAGGGAAGTAGAGTTGGACGTATGTTTACTCTGGATGCTGGAATTCCTACTATGAATGCTGCTATGTATGCTAAAGGAAAAGTTGTTGTTGCATATATTGAAATTTGGCACAAACTCATTGGACATGCAAATGTACAAAGGCTGAAATTAATGCAATCCAAAGGGTTGGTTATAGGTTTGCCTACATTTAGAGTTGCAGAATTTCATAAGGTATGTGAAGCATGTCAGTTTGGTAAGCACGCAAGACAACCCTTTCACATGACAGAGATGTAAGCAGAAATATCCTTGATGTTGTGCATACAGACATTTGGGGACCTATACAAAATGTATCTCTTGGAGATAGTTCATACTTTGTCACATTCATTGATGATTGTTCTAGAAAGCTGTGGTTATATTTTATGAAGGAAAAGAGTGAAGCGTTTGAGCACTTTAGAACTTTCAAGGCTGCAGTTGAAAGAGAAACAGGCTTGAAAGTAAAGTTCTTGAGGTCAGATGGAGGGGAAGAGTACCTCTCGAATGAGTTCAATGATTTTCTGAGGTCTCATGTGATAAAGAGACAGTTCACTTGCAAATATACCCCATAGCAAAATGGGGTTGCAGAAAGAAAAAACAGGCATATTGTAGAAGTTGCACGCGCCTTGATGGTTGAAAATAATATGCCTAAGAATTTTTTGTCTAAGGCTATTTATACTGCTATTTATATTATGAACAGAACTCCCATAGATGCAGTTCATGGGATGACTCCTGAAGAATATTTTACAGGTAAGAAGCTTGACGTCTCACACTTGAAAGTGTTTGGCTGCATTGCATATGTTCATGTGCCAGATGAGTTGCGGAAGAAACTGGATCCAAAGGCTGAAAAGTGTGTCTTTATTGGATACTCTTTAGAGCAGAAAGGGTATCGATGTTATAACCTTGTCACATGTAAGTTTAGAGTGAGCAGGGATGTCATCTTTGATGAAATGAGTAGTTGGTATGCATCTAGTGGTGATGCATTGGATGATGGTGATGATCATGACACTCGTGTGCAGGATGAAAAGCAAGAATCACAAACTCTTAGTGGACCAGAGACATCATCTGGTAGTCCTTGGTCTGGGAGACTAAGGAGTATCTCTACATCTTCAGGTGCATCTAGTAGCACTACAGGTAAAGACAAAGGAAAGAATAAAGTGTCAAATGGCATTGATGCAGTTCTTGATGGAGACTCCATTGGCTGAGAGAGCTTGGATGATGAGCTTGGCATTCCTTCTATCAGGACACCAGGTTTACAAAGAGCTCATAGTAATGTAAAGGCTCCATTGAGTGATCCAGTGGTACGCAGATCTAGCAGAGTCAGATACCCTGTTAAAAGATTTGGTTTTGAAGGTTATGCAGCTCTCCATTATGCATATATGGTGAAACTAGTTGAGGATGTTGAGCCCACATGTTTTGAGGAGGCTGTTGGTCATGCTCATTGGGATGCAGCAATGGATGAGGAGATGGCTGTATTAGAGGCCAATAAGACTTGGGATCTAGTATCATTGCCGAAGGGCAAGAAAGCTATTGGATGTAAGTGGATTTATAAGATTAAGCACGATGCAGATGGTTCTATTAGTAGGTACAAAGCTAGGCTGGCTGCAAAAGGCTATGCCCAGACATATGGCATAGATTATGAAGAAACCTTCAGTCCAGTTGCTAGGATGGCAACTGTCAGATATGTGATTGCTTTGGCAATAGCCAAAGGTTGGAGGTTGCAGCAAATGGATGTGAAGAATGCCTTCTTGCATGGTGATTTGTAGGAAGAAGTGTATATGGATCAACCAGCAGGTTATGAAGATTTAGAGCATCCCACATATGTGTGCAGTTTGAAGAAGGTGCTCTATGGGCTCAAGCAAGCACCTAGAGCATGGTCTGACAAGATTAGAGAGTATCTTGTCAATATTGGCTTTTATGTTTCTGATGTTGATCACTCACTTTATGTGAGAAAGGGAGATGCAAGTTTGGTCATCATAGTCATCTATGTGGATGACTTGATTATTACAAGTGATAGTGATAGTGGGATTGCTGAAGTCAAGGACTTTTTGAAGAAGAAGTTTGAGATGAAGGATTTAGGTGAGCTAAGGTACTTCCTTGGCATTGAGGTAATCAGATGTGATGATGGTATATGGCTGTCCCAAAGAAAGTATGGCTTGGATATATTGTCCAAGTATGGTATGACAGCATGCAAACCACTTTCAGTCCCTTTGGAGCATAATGTAAAGTTGAGCGCTGATGTTGGGGATGAGATAGAAGACCCTACTATGTTCAAGAGGATAGTGGGGAGTTTGATCTACATGGCCATTACAAGGCCAGACTTGAGCTACGATGTTGGTCTTGTGAGTCAGTTTATGCAAGTACCTAGAAAGCCACATTTGGATACAATCAGACACATATTGAGATATGTGAAGTCCACATTACATTATGGACTTTTCTATGAGGCAGGTACAGATGTACAGGTATTTGGATACACACATGCAGATTGGGCTGGGTGATAGAAGATCTACCAGTGGATACATGTTCTCTCTTGGTAGTGCAGCAGTTGCTTGGAGCAGCAAAAAGCAATCTACAATTGCTTTGTCGAGTACAGAGACTGACTATAGAGGTGCTACTGTTGCAGCATGTGATGTAGTATGGCTACAAAAGTTAATGGCTGATTTGTATGTGCAGGTGGAAGGTCCAGTTTTCATTTATTGTGACAACATGAGTAGTATACAGTTGGCTAGGAACCCTGTGTTCCATGCCAGGACAAAACATATTGAGGTACACTACCACTTTGTGAGAGAGAAGGTACTAGCAGGTGAGATTGACTTGGTGTATGTCAGCACACATGATCAGATAGCTGACATCTTCATGAAGGCATTGGATACAGAGAAGCTTCAAAATTTTCGAAGCTTACTTGGAATTGTAGAGATGAGCTTGAGGGGGAGTGTTGAGATGACAAGCTCAACACATGCAGACATTGATGTGATGGACCGCCTGGTTAGATGGGTCCACACGTATACACTTAGCACATCGGTGGTCATTATAACTCTCACATGGCCACTGACTAATTACTTATTATATTCAGGTTGTTACACCTATTTACAGCTGGCATAGTTATAGCGCCAGTCGGCTAGTCTAGTCGGTTATTCATTGTTTGACTTAGTAGGCCACTTTTCTTTATGTTGTATCTTATCTATACTTTGTGTACATTGTAAAGAGTATGGAAGAAGAAGAAGAAACCAGCAAGAAAACGTTTTGGCCTTCATCTCTCTTCTTGTCTCTTGAGTGAGCTTCTCCTTGTGCATTCTGTGTGTGTTTAGCGCAGCATCTTGAGCAAGTCCCCCACCACACAATTCTTGACACCTCCCTCATGTTGTGTGGCTCTCATTTGTCAAGAGGAGGAACCAAACAATGGGAGGGGGGGACCTCCTAGCTTTGGTACCCCCCCTCACATTATGCGGCTCTCGCTAGGGGGAGAAACTACACAACGTGAGGGAGGGGGCTCCTAAAATCTACACAATGTGAAGGAGGGGGTTCATAGAGTCAAGAAGACCCCCTCATGAGTCATGGTCAAGGGAGGTTCATGAAAACAAGAAAAAAACGAGTCAAAATTTATTCATAGATGCTCAACAACAAGACACATGGGATACATGGTGTACTGACAATCTCTTGTTTCTCCAATTAGCAACCCACTCGATGCTAGTAGACTGAGTATTTTTCACAACATACACTATTGAAACCACAATGATCCTTAGAAGAACAAGTTTTGACACTTTCAGAACGGAATATCTTCCCCTTTGCAATGGACTAAAAGTTGAATTCAGAGATGTAGAAAAGAAGGAAGTAGAAGAAATGTTGGCAAGAGAGTCCTCCAGAGAATGAGATCTCCCTTGATTCTATTATGTTGAGTGTAGACCAACTGGGTGGAGCTAACTCCTTGATGAATGACGCAATCAAGAGGCAAGCACTAGAACAAGTCCAGAGATGCATGAGAAGAGAGAATGGCAAAAATCGTGGCGTTTCAATGGTATGAGAGACAAGCAGTAGGAACTTTTGGCACATGGAACGATGACCTGAAGTTGGCCTTCCTCCTCTCACTAAATTCAGGCGTAAAGGTTTTGAAGAGTGGATGCGAGAGGAGTTAATGAATCTAAGTCACTCTGGTGAATGATTAGAAGCTTATGTCTCACGAATGGAATCCATACTGAAGAGATGGACCAACCATCATTTGGATAAAGGCATCTAGAAGGGAGTTTTCCTTACATGCCTACAAGCAGAAGTTTGTAAGTTTGTGGAGTTGAGAAGACCACTCAATCTACAAGCTACAGTGGAAAGTGCAAGATTGTATGATGAAGTTGGAGCAAGGTTGTTAATGACCTCAAGAAGAGGAGACCTACCTCCTCTCATGCCAGTAATGGTATACCCACCAAATGTAGTCATCGGGATAGTTCCCTACCCCTATCCTCAGATGCAAACAGTGCTACAGTACTATAGTGCACCAAATCCAAAGTGGCCGCCATAGACGATAGTGCCTCAAATGATGGTTCAACCACAATAACAGTGGCCTCAAACAGTTTCCCTAATGGTGACTTAAAAATAGTGGAATCCTACCAATTGGAATCAACAACCCCTAGTCTCAACAAGAGCTCTGAATTAGAACCAGAATAGAGGACCCTCTGGATCAACTTAACCAGTGTATGCAGCAATTAGAGAGGCTTACCAAAACCCTACTACAAGTACTCCAGGAGGTGAAAATATGAAGGATCACCTATTCAATTCATTTGCAAGAATCAAGAACAAGCTTATGGATGTGATTACCAAAACAACTACAGATGCTGAAGGTGAATATCACCAACATATTCACTCCTGTAGGAGGTGGAAGAGATGTGATGCAGTCTAATACATGGTGTGGAAAGTGCCATCAAGTGAGAAATTTGGCCACTGAATGTACCCGAAAACCAACCATCCCTAGAGCCTTCTATTTGTACTGTTTGAGGAAGAACCATACAGAGAATATTTGCTCTCTGAAGGAGATGCATGAAAGAAGGAAGAAAGATGAAGAAGTAAGATTCAACTTGTTGGAATCCAAGATGACCACCCAAGATATCGGACCAAAGCCTAGGGATTTTGGTCCTAATTTTGGCCCAAGGAGGTTTCTCTCTTAGAGTTACAAAGGACGACAATCTGGCGATGGCCAGAGATCAGAGGTGGAGTGTTACAGATGTGGAGAAGGGTCATATCTCACCGAACTGTCCAAACCCTAGAAGGTCTATGGACTACAAGCCCTTATGCAGTTGATGCAAAGGAGAAGGCCACACTGAAAAAGACTATCCAAGTCGAGCTCTTGTGAAAGCCACTCCTGATACCCAACACAAGACCCAAGAACCTGCTTCCAATTTGGTGGAATTGGAGGTTGCCACAATAACGCGTGCAAAGAAATGAGAACCTGTAGTTCCAGAAGAGAATGTTCCCTCTGCCAAAATAGTGAAGTTCAACCTTCCTAGGAAGAAATAGAACAGTGCAGCAGATAACAATGTCGTACAGAGTACTATAAAGCCACAGAGATATCTGCAGAGATAGGATCAAAGGTCTAGGAGATAGAGGATGCCAAACTACCTCCTCAAGGAGAAGAAGTGCAGATGTTGCCGCTCCTAGAAGAAAAAGGGAAGATAAAAGTGGGTGTGTTTACATTCCCTAGCCAATCGGAGAAACTTGTGGATCCTATCAAAGAATATGACTTAGTCAAAGACCTAGACACCTTTAAACCTAACCTAACATTCTGACATCTCCTAATGTTATCTCCTAGTTGTCGAAAGAAATTCAAAAGCATACTAACAAGAAGAAGAGGTCTAAGGATTTCTCGCTCTACAGCAACCAAGTCCAAAAAAGCCTCATAGCCTATGAAGGAAGCGGATGTGGCTAACGCCTTCCTAGATCCCGAAACCCCAGAGATTGGTGTATGGATTGAAGGATGCTTTATAGTAGATGCATTGATTGATGGAGGATCATCAATGAATATAATGATGGATGTGACAATAGAGGATCTAGACTTGCAAGGAATGTAGCCTATGCAGTGACTTATTTGATTGGCAGACCAAAGTAGAATCAAGCATTTGGGCATTCTCTGGTATGTGAAGACAATCCTCGCAGGAAGAGATTATTGGCTAACATATCTAGTGGTCAAACCAAATTCCTACGAGACCTCATACCCTCTACTATTGTGGGAAGATATTGGCTTTTTGAAGCAAGAGCAAGGATGGATTGTTTCAAAGGAACCTTAACCCTAGGTAGAGGACCCAATAAAGCGGTGTTGAATTTGTATGGATCACAAAAAGGAAATGGATCCACATCCATCAAAGTCTTAACAAACTCCTCCAAAAAAGTAGGAGATGGTACATTAGGAGAGGAAGAATCTGTGAAACAAATCTTTCCTAATAAAATAGAGGCACAGTCCCTGACAGGGTATTGTAAGCCAACTGTCCAAAGAAGCAAAGTCTTTGTCAATGGGTGAATACCTCTTGCATGAACCCGAATTGACTTCCGAAATCACCTCTAACAATGAGATAAAAGCATGGATGTAATGTTCTCCTAGTTACATGGCCATAGCAAAGCCAGAGACTGATGCAGAAACTGAGACAAAGACAGACACAGAAGCAGAAGCAGAAGCAGAGGACATAACAAAGAGTCTATGCTTCTCTTAAAGTGCCCCCACGGAGGTAGAAACAAAATCTAAAGAGGAAAACAATGACGGTGAAGAAGAAGACTATGAAAGGACGCTAGAAGAATCTATTCTACTCGCAAGCAGAGATGAGGGAGAAGTTTGAGAAGCCTCAGAAGCTAAAAATCCCATGCTATTTGACAGAATGACTCTATACCCTTTGGACTAGCTAATGGGTCACGTCTTATACAAAAGATCCATTAGAAATTGATTAAGAAGAATAAGCCTTCCTTCAGCAGTGGTTCTTATTGCCCTAATCCACCCCTCTCACAAGAAGATGATGACGATGCACCTTGCCAACAACCACCAGTTTGGCAGCTTAAACAAAACTCAAAAGGTTCTTATCATGTGACCTTTTTGGATGCATCCTCAGAAGATGATTCCTCGAGCCAAGAAGTAACTCATCCCCAAACCAAACCTGAAATCGCTCTAATACCCTTTTATCTTCCCAAGGAGTAAGTTAAGTCACCACTAACAAAAGAAGTTGGTTCCATAGTGAATCATCAGAAGAGGAGACCACTCCCTTGAAGGATTTGGATCTCTACCAAGAAGTAGTCTATGGGACATTCATTTGCGAAGTGGAAGGAGAAAAGCAATTAATGTTTGTGGATGCTAAAGGTATTGAACATCACTTGAAGGTGGGTATCAATCTTTCAGATAAAGAGCTATTGGTTTTGTATGAGCTACTAAAGGATAACTTAGACATGTTTGCATGGTCCTACAAAGATCTGAAGGGGATTGATCCCATGGTGTGCCAACATCACATCGACCTAGAGCCTGTTGCCAACCTGTTAGTTGCCCTAGTGAAAGCCGAGTTACTAAAGCTCATAGAAGATGAGTTTACCTATCCAGTGTCTAATAGTGAATGGGTTTTGCCCATTATGGTAGTATCCATGAAGAATGGAAAGCTACGAATATGTGTGGAATTTAGAAAGCTGAAGTCCAAGATGAAAAATGATCACTTTCCTATCCCTTTCACATACCAATTTTTGGACACAGTGGTAGGCCTTGAGCTCTATTCTCTCTTGGATGGATTTGGTGGATACAATCAAGTCCAAATCACAGAAGAAGATCGATCCAAAACAACCTTCATAACAGAATGGGGAACCCTTGCTTATAGAGTGATGCCATTTGGACTTTGTAACAATTTTGACACCTAGAGCAGTGCTTTGAAAAATGTTGAGAGTATGGGATTTTTCTCAGTCCCAAAAATGCATCTTTGGAGTCTCGTCATCAGAAGTTCTTTTGGGCCACATTGTTTATGCACAAGAGATAGCAACAGATCCTGCCAAGATTGAGAAGATTTCCACCTTAATAGCACTAACAAACCTTAAACAATTGAGGGGATTTCTTAGCCATGTGGGTTATTACAGAAGGTCTATTGCGCAATTTGCAAGAAAGGTAGGTGCCATGCATAAACTCCTCAGAAAAGATGCAAAGTTCACGTGAACCATTGTGATAAGGCATTCAACACCTTGAAGGAGTGTGTTTGATTGAAGCATCCATCTTGCAGCCTCTTGATTGGATGGAGTTCCATGTGCACACTGATGCATTAGTCGAAGGCCTAGGTGCAGTCTTATGCCAAAAGGACCCCTCAAAGTTAGATCAACATATCTATTATACAAATCGGAAAGTAATCAATAGAGAAGGAAACTACACAATGATGGAGCTTGAGTGCTTGGCAATGGTGTTTGCTTTGGAGAAGTTTCGACATTACCTACTATTGACGCACTTCAAATTCTATGTGGAACATGAAGCCCTGTCCTTCTTGGTAAACAAGGCTAATGTGAAGGGAAGAATGATGAGATAGCTCCTTCTATTTTAGGATTTCGACTTCGATGTGGTTACTAAACTTGGTCGCTCCCATGTCTTGGCTAATCATCTGTCACAAATCCCTCGGAGCAATGACGAAGAGTAGGATGATCCAGACCTTCATGATGCTTCTCTTTTTCTAGTCTAAACTGTTACCCCATGGTATGCAGATATAGCAACCTCTTGGCAACCCAAGAGTATCCCCCTGGTATCTCGAACCATGACAAAAAGAAGCTTCTATTGGAATCAACACTCTAAACACTGTTAGGCGGTGCTTTGTACAAGAAAGGCAAAGATGAGATATTGCAAAGATATGTTGCAGAAGAAGAGATCAGAATAGTGTTGAAAGCATGCCACAACAAGCCCTATGGTGGTGGATACTTTTCAGGAGAAGTGATAGCCACCAGAAAGGCCTTGCTTGCAGGATATTGGTGGCTAACCCTCCACAAGAATGCCTATAACTACTACAAATGTTGTGATACTTTCCAATGAATGGAAAAGCCTACCAAATCTAGTGCCATGCCACTACAACCCATCCTTCCCCTAAAGCCATTAGAGAAGTGGAAAATTGAATTCATGGGCCCCATTGATCTGCCAACTAGATGGAACAGAATAGATACATCTTGGTCTGTACGGACTACGTGACCAAGTGGTGTGAAGCCAAAGCTCTCAAGCAAGACGATGGCAATAGCATGTTTCTATTCTTGTATGAGAATATCACCACCCATTTTGATAGTCCCCTAGAGCTTGTAAGTGACAGAGGTACGTACTTCCTTAACAAGATTATGGAAGAATTGACAAAGTTGTACAAGATCCACCATCGCAAGTCTACACCTAACTACCCTAGAGCCAACGACTAAGCTGAAGTTACCAATTACATCGTGTGTTCAATTCTGATGATAATGATTACCACACATCGTCATGATTGGGATGATTGACTTACAGAGGACCTCTCGGAGTACAGAACCTCCCATAAGGCTACTACAGGACAAACCCCTTTCTAGTTGGTGTATGTTATAGAAGCCATCTTTCTTGTTGAACTCGAGCTACCCTCTTTGCACGTGCCTATCAAAGGACGATTGGGAGATGAAGAGTCCCTACAAAGGCATCTCTTGCACCTAGAATATCTAGATGAGACTTGTAGGATAGCTCTATAGTGTATGGAAGCTATGCAAGTTCACCGAAAGGCCTATCATGACAGTTTCATCAAGCAGAAGGAGTTCAAGGAAGGTGACTTAGTCCTAGCCTATGATTCACGATTTGGCAAGTTTCCAAGCAAGCTTCATCAATGATGGATGGGCCCTTGTAAGATACTTGCTGTCAACCCTAATGGCTATGT
Source organism: Lygodium microphyllum (assembly GCF_053477565.2). Lineage (NCBI taxonomy): Eukaryota > Viridiplantae > Streptophyta > Polypodiopsida > Schizaeales > Lygodiaceae > Lygodium > Lygodium microphyllum. Next base: position 51,225,540 of record NC_141151.1, read on the forward strand.
CCAAGTCCAAGATAGTCGATGCTTTAGATGATTCCTTCCTAATTCATGGTTATCGCCTCAAGATGTATTACCCTCCATGGGGATCCTAACAATCACCCCGTTGATAGCTCCCTCATTTCTTGCACGACAGTCGATACGGCTTTACCTAATGCTCATGATAACTCTCTTGCTGATCCTGATAATGTGGCTTTGTTCTATTAGCCCCTCACGACCACCTTCCCCCCTCCTTGGCTTCCTTTTCGTTTGATGATGCATCAGAGGTGGCAAGGATGCTTTTGATACATGGCGTTCCTGCCATTTTTCTCTTTCAAAAAGAAAAAAAAAGTATATATTAGTCATGGAAGAAAAGAACTTTGGTTCCTATCATGCCGATCTATTCTTCGAGAAAAGGTGGAAACACCCTCGAGAGTATGGAAAAAGAAAAATAAAGAAAAATAATTAAAATCTAAACTGTTATGGGAGAAAATGAAGAAATTCCCTGGCATAACAAGCCTTGTTCCAAGAAAAGATAGCACGCACCCTTCGACGGAAAGTTGGCTATGAAAAAGGTGGTAACACCATGTATTCCAAGAAAGGTAAATCTCTAGCAGAACTCTTGCAGTAGAAGTTCCCAAGCCACCTCCCTTGCTGTGTAGAATCCTATAAACCCATCAGTGCTTTTGACTCCTCCAATAGACAATATTTCTCAAATGCAATCCAAGTATCGGACTTATTGACTACCCCCCTAGGTACTCCTCTTCATCACAACCAATCCACATTGGCCTCATCAACCAGCTTGCAGTCGATCTTCATTGACAAACCTAGAGCGATGTGAGCTTTCATCCTAACTGGATGGGGATGTGAGTATGAGTAGCCCTCTATAATTATCAACAGAGCATGAAACAGAGGGTGGGGCGAGTGACCAGCCCTTGCCCTTTATATTCGACAGAGAGGTGAGATGTGTGAATTGAGAGTTGCACATACAGGATGGGCTTCTCAATGCACAAAGCACAAAATTTTTCATGTGCATAACACTATAAGGCTCCGTGGCCTTCCTTCTCGCACCATATGCCAAAACAAGGCAAAATGCACTATTGCACCATCAATTGCACACAATGTATACAAACTTCGCACAAGTGGCAAGGAGAACTCAATGAAAGGGTCTGTGAGGAACTCGGCTGCCCTTCTATTATCATCAACAGAACAAGAGACAGAGGGGGGGACTGAGCATGATTGATTCCCCTTTCATCAACTGAGAGGTGAGGATCAAGAAACGTTCTAACACTTGGAGACATGTACATTCTCGTTTCCATATGCACATGAGACATGCCTTCTTTGCCATCACTCTACTCCTCATTCTCTTTGGCGCACTGCACAATAAGGCCCCCTGGCCTATCTTCCCACATCGTATGCCGACACAGGACGGGATGCACTGATGCACCATCAATTGTGCACATTGGCATACTCTGTCTAAAACATTCCCTTTGTCGATTTTTAAACTAGATGTGAGCTACGGGTTTCAATCATTATTCTTTGAGTGACATGCACCATGGGGTGAGTGACTGATCTATCATTTCAACATGAGTGACTATCGAGATTGAGTGTTGTATACCTCGCCATCGACAACCTAACCAAAATTTCAACAACAACAATACCTCCCTAGGTGCTCCGGTGTGGTCCCTGCCATGCTAGATGAGTGCAACCCTATCCCTTTTGATTTTACGAGTTAGTCATGTTTTAAGTGTGGGGATGTATGTGTATGGGTTATGATCCCATGTTAGGACCCTGTTGTGTTGTCAATCAAATCTATTAAGATCTTAAGTGTAGGGGCACGTCCCTATGCGTCCACTTTGCATACACTCATGGAAACATCCCTCTTGGACGATTTAAGCCTACCAAGTCCTAGTCTTGCCCGAATGGGGTCTCTTTTCCACCCACCTATCCTTTTTTCAACCCGCATCTTGGGGTTGTTTCTTATCCATTTGTCTTTCTTCTTTGTTTTGCTGCTTTTTCATTCAAACGTCCCCTACGTTCACCAGAAGTAAAATATGACCTTACAACCTTGCTTGTCCCTTCAATGAATTGGCTAGTTTTCCATTTTACAGTCCTTGTGTTTCGAGCCACGGATCATGTGTTATTAATTTTTGAAGAATTTTCTGTCCATTTAACATGTTTTCATGTGAATGCACCCTTTTCGCTTCAAAACAACAATGTGATGTGACAGCCCTAACCTACACCATCCTGGGACATTTTTACTTTTTACTATCCATCATTGCGATGTACGGATTGTCCATTATTAAGTTTTCCATCTTTTTGGGTATTTTCGTGAGCATATTTGCCTGTTTTCCATGTAAACCTACCTTAATTACCTCAGAATTTAACTTTGATTTAATAGCCATGTCGAGCTTGGTTCCCTCCATGATTTTCCTTTTTCCCCCATGCTGATCCATCCTATCGAGTTTATTTTATTACTTTTTTCATGTGTTTTCGTGCTCTTTTCTCTTCTTTTTTCCATGTGAATGCCCCCTAACGCCATCGGAACTACGTTTTCACCTGACACAAACCTGTCCCACAAGCTTCCCCAAACATTTTTTCTTTTTGTTGTCCTCCGCTTCGATGCACGGATTTTTCTGTATTACTTTTTGCTTCTATTTTCTTTGTGTTTTTACTGTTTTTTCCATGTGTGAATGAGCTCTACTATCCCCAGAACCGCGTTCGACCCTACCTATCATGTCTGACATCTTCTTGTGGCCATTTTCTATGTTCCCCTCGCCGGGTTTCGCATGATGGATCTCTCTCTCCATTAATTTTTCTTTCTAGTTTCGAGAGCTTTTTTTTTTGTTTTTCCCATGTGAACACATCCTATCCCTGTTGGACCTACGTTCTCCCTTGACAAGCCTGTGAGGCATGTCATTCTGCACACTTTTCCTTCTTTACACGTTTCATTTTAGCGACAAGATTTTTCAAAATTAATTTTTCTATGAATTTACGTTCCAATATTGCGCGTGTTTGTGCGCGAACATCCCTGATTATGGGTCGTCAGGCGCATCGATTAAAAAAGAAAAAGAAACAATTTAAAAAACACAAAAAAACAAACAAACAAACAAAAAGAAAAATTAAAAATTAAAAAACAAACAAAAAGAAAAACAAACAATTAAAAAAACACAAAAAAAAAACTAAAACTAACAAAAACCAAACAATTTTTTTTAAAAACACAAAACACAAAAACAAACTAACAACAATAACACAACCCATCACCCCCAAATCCCATGCGACCTCCCCTCCTAAAGACCCCCCCAATCCCATTTCCACCCCCCCCTACTACCCCTCTAATGCCCCCCCGCCCATACGTCCTACCCCCCTATGCCCTCTTCCACCACTTGCCCTCGTCCCTTTCGTGCCTCCTCCCCCCCTCTTCTAACCGTCTCCACCCATTCTCCTCCTCCCCTCTCCTTCCTGCCCTCCATCTCTTCCTTTCCCTCTCTCCACCCTCCCTCCCTCCCTCCTTCTCGTCCTCCTCCGCTCCTTTCCCCGCTGGAGACACCCCTACCATTCCCCGCCGAGCATTTCCCTTGAGTCGCCCGCCCCAATCACCTACAACTCATGTTGCCGACTCCAATCATTGTCTCACCGTTCATGGCATTCCCACTTGCCTACGACACCTGCGCCCGCCCTGTCTCCCGTCAGTGCCATCATGCCTCGGCCATGCCCCATGCCGCCCCTCCCTGTCCATTGCCGCCATCAGCCATGCCACGTGCCGCCCCGCCTAGTTGCCTGCTCTTGTGACACCTGCCCGCCGACTATGCCCCTACCGTCACCCACCATTTGACTCCCTCCCCGCCCACTTACCCCACCCACCCCTAAGGTACCTTCCCTACCACCTCAATTTATTTTAAAAAAACCCTAAAATCACCATAACATTTACAATTTACACATTAAACATGTGTGTGTGTGTGTGTGTGTGTGTGTGTGCGCGCGCACGTGGCATTCATCATGTGAGCCACTGAATTTGTAGCTCCTTGGGGTAGAGTACACATGCGGACTAAACCAAGAGGCATCTTCATTGTGGTAATGTCTTGGCTCTCCAAAGCAAGCTGAAATTGGTCATAGCCTGAATATAAATCACCCATGGAATAAATTGCTCTACTTGCAAAAGCCTCAGCAAATTCATCAACAATTGGCCCCGAACCAACATTTCTAATAGTGGCTTTTATTGATAGGCTGTAAATCTTGAATGAATCGCAAAGATCCATTCTTCTTAGGCACGGTAAACCATCGGTTAGAATACGGAGCTGAAGATGGCTTCAATATTCGCATCTTTATCTTTTCATTTAAAAGCTCCAATAACTTAGGCAAATGAGCCCTTGGTACCGGAATTGGTTTAAGATTCCAAGGGATATGTGGGATCGTGAAGATCACCATTGCTGCCACAACACTTAGATCCACACAGCCAATTTCATGAGGCTGAAATGAAAAAGCTTTTCCATGTTTCTTTAATATCTGCATAAAAGCTTACTTTTGAGCTGGCAAGAGAAAAGAGTCTTCACCAATTTTTAGCTCATGTAAGCTTTCAGCTGTAAATTGGTGACCAATATCTTTGGGGTTACAAAGACTTGGTAGTTTGGATGCCCTTTCAGCCAGTCCCTCACTTTCGGAAGGTAGTGGAGTTGCCACCGGCTTGACCTTCTTGACAATTGTCTTGTACTTCGTTTCTACTCTTGCCTCATCCCTGTTTGGCTATCCAAAAGCTTCATGATCAGCAAATTCTTGAATTATGTCATAAATATCCAATGTGCATACCTGTATGGACTAATTTTCAGCCTGATTTTTTGCATGAACAGTTGCATGTATTTCAACCAATGTATCATTATAAGTCAGCCCATAAAATAGTCCTGAAATTTCTTCATTTTCAGCCAAAACATCAACTTGCTTCAGCTCCTGTTCCACATGACATAAATGCTTTCTTTCAGCCCTATTCATGGCTGAAAACTGTTTATAACAGCCCACACTGTTGGTCGTAAATACCTGCAAGTCAGCCTTTGGCATAGCCCCCTTTACATGTGGAGGCAAATTTTTATGACATGAAGCACTGCCATAGCCTCCACTTACAGCAGTGCAACCCGAAAACCCTTAAATTCTTGGGCATTAGGAGGCACAAGATGATCTCTCAATCGATCTCTATTGTGGTGATGATTTACACAAACAATCAGAAATTGGACAGCTTTGTCATTATCCTTACTTCTTATCCAAGCATAAGATGAATAAGGCCTTTGTCTCCAAGCGAGACTCAAAAATAAAAGGTTGACCAAGAATGATAGGATAGCTACAGGAATCTTGAACAAAGAAATGAAATTCATCTTTTACATTACCAATAGTAACCCGTACATAAGGAGATGCCGCATAGAGATCGCCAGAAGAATTATTGGTTTCTCTCATACGCCATCCGAGATCCACATCTATGGGCCATCCACCATTCTCATAAAGACTTCTTGACATGACGTTGATCTCTGAACCATGGTCTATAAGGGCAATGCATGGAGTCTCTCTTTCTCCAATCTTGACAACAGTTTTGGTAGTCGCCCTTGCCCAATGGGTACGGGAGTAGTGACTACTTGGAATAAAATGAGCATCAATCTCTTCTTGCATGTTGTGAAGACGAGCTTCTTTCTTATGCATGGGTTGCTCTTTGGATTGAGAAGACCCCACCATAACATTCTCTACAATAGCTTCTTCAATTTCAGCTTCATAGATGTCTTCATCTTTGGCTTCTATGGCTGCAATCAATTCTTTGATTGCCTCTAATCAAATCCCTTGAGTATTCAGCTTCTCTTCATCCTACACATACACATGAAGAGCTTGCAAAAAAGCATGCAAGATTCTTCAGTTTCTTCACCAACATATTGTCTTTTTCGTTTAATTACATCAATTATTACATCATGAAATCTTTGTTTTGCAATTCCAAGAATTTCACCCAATGTAAATTCAATTTTGCTTCCAAGAATCCTTTCTTCTAGGATCCGCTTGAGATCTGTCGCTCGCAGTCTCTATGTCAGACTGCAGCTTGTAGCCGGGATGTTTGCCTTTTCTCTTTCCTTCCTTCTTCTTTGCTTGTGGGGCATCTTCCATATCATGCTCTGGCAGTGGTGGTGGATTTTCAGCAGCCTTCTGGTGATCCGGTTTACTTCTTGTCACACGTTTGGTTGGCCCTGAAGAGGAGGGACCGGCAACATCTTCTTCTCTTTTCTTCTACCACAGCTTCTTAATTATTGATTTCAGCTAATTGAGCGAAAGCTAAAAATGAATAAACCGGCTCGGTCCATCCGGTTCTTCCTTGGATGCATTAACTGGCAGTAGTCAGATCATCTTTGGACGCCTTGCCTCGCTCCATGCAATCTAAGGCCTGCATCCACACTTTAGATTTTACGTCAGCTTTACATGCTTTAACAATTTCATTGGTTGGCTCAATTTGCAGCCCATAGGTAGCTGCATAGGCTATTCTTATTGCCAAATCCTCCAATCTTTTCTTCATGCCACCATTACCGAAATTTGGCTCAAGAGGAAGCCCAGTTTTGGTCACATGAATTTTACCATCCTTCCAAAAAACTAAATTTTGCACCTCAGCTTCACGGAATGCATTGCACTCCCTCTTATCATGCTGTGGGCTGTCACACCAGATACATCATCTTTTGAAGCCTTCTCATATGGGTCTTTAGGTAGCTGTCCGTCCTCTTTCTTCCACTTTCTCATCAAGCCTTTCCACCTTGGAATTAATCTCTGTTAGATTAAGATGGAGATCCCGCATGCTCTTGATCAGCTCATCCATGACATCCTTCTTTGGAGGTGGAACAACAGGATTTCTTGGTTGCTCGGCCATAGAAATAGGAGGTCGAGATACAGGAATAGGCTCTTTTATGGACTCAGATGGTGCAGAGGTAGAACCCCACCTTAGGCGCATCCGCTCTCTTCGAGCAATCATATTAATTGCTTCAATGGCATCACCCCAAGCACTCTTCAATCCCATCTCAAAGTCAGGATCTTCAAGCCAATCAGTCAGCTCCTCTTGAAGAAAAGGATCCGCAGCCTTCAGAAACAATTCAATCTTCTGGCTCTCCATACTTTGCTGATCATCAAGATCTAGCTGAGCAAATTTTCTTTCAAATTTGAGGTGAAGAGCAGTGGCAGTTAGTCCCTTATTGGGCCTTTCAACCCATTCAATGAAGATTTTATTTGTCATGAGGCCACAATCTTCAAGAAAGAATTCTTCTCGAATAGCCTTCTTGAATGCAAACCATCCTGCATCTTTTTGGAAAAGACCATGAATCCAGTCTTGGAGGCCATGCACGGCCAAACGGGCAAAGTATCAGCTACAAGCATGATGAGGGATCCCAAAGAAGACCATCTTGTCAGTATAGAGGCAAATAAAAGAGGACACATTTTGCCCATTAAATTGATTGAGCTCCTGCCCAACTGCTTCCAAAGCTTTAATGACAGCAACATCATTCCGCTCTTCATCTTGCCTCCGTTGTTGCTGCAGTTGCATCTGCTGCTGAAATTGCAATTGTTGTTGCTGGTTCTCTTGCATCAGACGAACCAATTGCTGCAAGGAATCTCCTCGGGAACTTGATGATTCTCCCATTGTACTTTCTCTTCTATAGCCGACCTTTACATCGGGTTCACCACTGCCGTCATGTTGGGGATTGAAGGTCTACACCGGGGTTTAGAGTAGAAGAGAAGTGAGAGATTCAAGGTAAGGAGAGAGAGAAAAGAATGGGGTTTGATAAGTCTTGGGTTTTAGAGATGATTCAGTTGGAGAAAAAAACCTCAAGCTTTTTCATATACTTAGCATACATGAATGGCAACAAAGACTTTGACTCGATTACATCAAATGCTTGTGAGGTTAATAGACCATTACATGTAGAGATTTTATCTCAGATTTAATCCAAATACATATTTCAAATGCAAGCCCAGATGGATACAATTTCATGAATGCCAATGAACAATAACTCCAAGGTATAAGTATTTGAGTGGTAGATTTCACTACTTCCAAGACATACAACCAAAAGCTCTTGAAATGCACTGACAAAGCTTTTAATTCACTTCAGCCCTGTTTTATAACAGTAATTTTGAGCTCATAAACAAGTCCCCCAAAACATACATAAACTCAAGAATATGCTCTCTATTCACTTTCAAATGAAGCCCTGATGTTTAGAGGTCAATACCAACACTTGCAACCACATAGATTACTTGATTTCCCTTCAAGAAGACAAGAACAGTGGGCTGCCCTGTTTATGATAGGTTTTAGCAGTCCAAATCAATCCCATACACCACCAAGATCTCCCCTTTACTTGCCCCAAAGTGACTCAAGTACTTGGGTACAAGAAGGGATTCAATGGTCCATGAATACGATAAGAGAATGGAAGAAGACGTTCTTAAGAGCAGGCTGAATACTTTATCTCTGTTTTTCCCTTTTATGGACTATCATTCCACTCATTTTCGTGATACCAAATGGATGGGCAAAAAAGGACTCTCACTTTCTTTGTTTGTGTCTCCTCTCTATCTTCAGTTTGCTCTGTGTTTGCATGCTTTGGAGCATGCACCATAGTCTTCAGCTCTCCCTCCATCTGCCACAGGTGTGCAGGCCCAAAAATTGCACCAAAAAATGTGGCCTGCACTCCTCTCCTGCTTCCACACAAAAAGTGGACCATATAGGTCACTTACAAGTCACACAAGTCTCTTACAACCATTACTTCAGGTCCCATACAAACCAAGTGGACTTTTGGGCACTCTTCTTGATTTCCAAGCAAATACACCTCATGAACCAATGTGACATAACCTGTAAACTATCAATTACCACTTATTGATCAAGTTGAAGGTTCCCATAGACTTAATTTTTGTCAATTTACATGATACAAACTGAAAATTGCATATCAAGCTACAAAGGAACTTATGAGATTAAATGGCATCTAAGACAAATGTTGGGAAATAATGACTGAATTATGTATGAAAGTTTCTCATGTGAATCCTAATGAAGTTCTTCTGCAAACATAAGAACTCCATGATCTATGCCATAAATAAAAAACCCTTTGACATTCACCCCCTCCTAACCTGCACATCCTCCGACATGTGCCACTTCATGAAATTGCAGGTTAAGGAGGCTCTTCTTCTAACATATCTTCATCTTCATCCTCTAAGTCTTCTTCTTCTTCCTTGTCTTCAAGTAGATGGCTCACATCCAAGTCATCAAGCTCATAAGTAGAAGACTCTCTTCGTTTGAAGAACTTGATACGTTTGTCGGCTACTGGTATCTTTATCATGGTCCCATCCATTTCAGCCAAAGTGTAAGGTATCCATTTCAGCCAAAGTGTAAGGCATCCATTTCAGCCAAAGTGTAAGGCAACCGCACTCCACCCCTCAAGCACTTGGCAAGAGCCAACTCATTGTAATATAAGGAGGTCCTGGGCTGTAATAAGGGGACCCGATTCCAAGTGAAGCAATGTGCATTTTTCACTGGTAGATGGAGACGGTGACCAACTGAACCCCAACTCACGTTTCTTTTTCTTTTTCCAATTCTTGCATAGAGCCAACCATTTTCTTGCTGCACAAAAGAGTACTCCCCACACACAACCATGAGCCGTATTAGTTCGCCCACACACACCCCTAGCTCACTACACTACGCAGATGCCTCAATGCATCCCAAGTTCATGCAAGACACTACACAAAACCCATTAGGACACATGTTTTCAAAAATCTCCAACATGCTAGTGTAGATCAATCATGCAAACCAATCTTTGACAGGTTTCCTAGCAAATCAACAGACGAATACTACACACATTGATTCAAAGGTACGGCCCAAACACTTATCCAGGCTGCCATCAGAAGATGTCTTGATATTTCAACCAAAGTGTAAGGCATCTTAATCCTTTTCTTTTCTGCTCACTTTTATTTTCACTCTAATCTTTCTTATACTTTATTTGGCTAGTTGCTAACCCTAGGAAGACAAGGCATCGGCCCTAGGTCTACTCGTCCCCAAGAACCTACCAGGCCTCCGTAAGGTGATAATCAACTGCTTTTAGAATTTTTCTTCATTTTCTTCTCAATGAGGGGTTAGAACCCCTTTTTACACACCTCTATAATTTTATCCTTATATATAGTCAAAACTTTCTCTTCTTTTCTATTTTGGCAGGCTTCTCTAACTCCCTCACCCTAGCAAGGACTCCTAGAACAAGATCACTATGACTGCCTTATTAAAGCAGGTTTTTCAATGCCTCGCAATGTCTTGATAGGAGGTAGGAAACTACTTGAATCTCCCTAGATATACCTATCCTAACCCTAGGACTTCATGCCTTAATTGCCAGTCTCCACAAATGAAAAAACCCACATACACATATAACATTAACAGCTGAAGAGAAAAACTCAGAAAGGTGAGGACACCACCTGGAATGGCCACAAGAAGCTCTCGTGTAGCAAAGGCTCCCTTTAGGCACTTCGCCAAACCTATCTAATGCAATCACTAAAATAGAAAACCATTAAATGCACTCGCACCAAATAGACACAAGGCCCTCTTGGCCTAACAAAATAATACACTTCACTACCATTCACCAGTGTATTGCTAAAACAATCCCTTGGTCTTGGTATAACTCTATTAAAGCACAAAATTGATCAAGGATAAGGGCTCCTCACGCACTATACTAAGTGCATCAAGTTATTAGCTAACTCCCCTGCATAAATAGCAAGGGGTGTCCGATGAATATGATGGTACACAATCCTATGTATCCATGACAGAGTAGGAAGGTGCTCATTGGCTACCTAACTCATAGTCCAAACTACCATTGGTGACCAAAATATGATGTGTCAGCAAGAAGACCCCAAAGTAGTCCAAGGCTAATGTTAGGAGATAATTGTAAAAGCTTCCCTGGGCCACAATTTAAAAAATCATCTTCAGCAAAAGCATAATTAGCTAGGGAATCTGCAAAGCGATTAGACTATCAAGGAACCAACTGATAAGTCACCATCTCAACGATATGCAACATATCTAAGGCTGCACGATGGTATATTCATAGAATGGGATCCCGCACACTATAGGTCCCATTCAACTAATTGATTACTAACTACAGGTCACCTTTAACCAATAATCGGCAAATACCACCACATCGGGCTACATTCAGCCCCATGATCAAGGCTATGTATTCTACCATATTATTAGTAAAAGTGGGTCTTAAATAGACTCCCATTTTCATGACAACCCTACATTGGAGGCCTTTATGACCACATCAATGCTTGCATGTTCAATGGGCCCTCTAGGCCATTGAAATACAGAGTATAGACCCAATCTTCAATGATAGGCCACACCATACTAATCAGCTCACTCGTACTTGTGATAATCAAAATCAAGTCGAATGAGAGGATGTATAATAGGTACAATCCCTCCTTCTTTGCTGAACTCAATATGAACACTAGTCAAAATTCGTTGACAATGGTGGTAGTAGACCTTAATCCCCCTCCTGAAAGATTCGTCTTGCCACTCAATAACCTGATACCCTTTACTCCACTAGATCACTCAACCTTGGTGGCAATGTTGCTCTAGATACGGATGCTCTAGATATGGAATGATTCGTCCCATCCAATCATCTTGGTACCTACTGCAAGGTAAAGTTGAATCTTGAAGGACCTGCACAGGCACCAAGCCCAACATTAGCTCTTACACATAGTAAGGCTTCAACTTATTAAATTTAACTTTAGTTTTAAACTCTAACCATTGCAAATTTCTTAGAAGGGCTACAGATCCATTCTTTCCTAAACGTGCAATCTTGTATGGTCCATCCCACTTGGGTTCCAACTTACTTCAAAATAGCTCATGACGAGCATCATAATATAGCACCAACTGACCTTTCGTAAATTTGTACTTCTTAGCCCAAAGGTCATGAAGGGCTTTCATTCTCCACTTTCCTACTTCTTGATGTAATAAAGCGTGCAACCAAATCTCATCAAGATGTGCAAGAGAAGCATATCTTTCTTGTAACGCTTCTGCTTCTCCCAACCAAAGATTAAGAGCGAATCACTCAGTGGGTAGCTCTATTTCCAATGGCAAAATGCACTTCTCCCCATACACTAGCTTAAGCGGGGTGTGGCATGTAACTCTCTTGAATATCGTGTTGTAAGCCCACACTACCATATATAATTTCTTATCCCAATTAGGCCTGATTTCCGATACTATCTTGGATAAGATTCTCGCCAACTATTTATTTGTGCCCTCAACCTGATTATTTGCTTGAGGATTATATGAGGTAGTCTTTTTGTGCTTAATCTTTAAAGCTTCAGTCAAAGATACTATAACTTTGTTCAAGAAGTGTGTCCCTTGATCAGACACTATCTCCTTTGATAGACCAAAATGGCAAACAATTTGCTCCTTAATGAAACTAGCCATCTCCTTAGCATTATCCTTCACCATTGCTTGAGCTTTAGACCACTTTATAAAGTAGTCTATTGCTACAATAATATACCGTTTTCGCATAGTTGATGAAGGGTATATTGGTCCAAAAAATCAATACCCCTTTTTTCAAAGGGTAATGTAACCAAAATAGGGTTTAGAGGTCGTTTACAATTCTCCCTTGCATCATGTCTTTGGCAAACATCATAGTGCTTAACATAATTGAAAGCATCTTGGAAAATGAATGGCCACCAATATCTAGCACACAGTGAGCTTTTTGGATAGTAAGTCATCCATCAAAATGTCCCCCACATGCTAAATCATGGCATTCCGCAAGAATAAATGGTACTTCATCAGGTACTACACAACGCGATAAATGTCATCTACTCCTCTCTAATACAAAACACCCACTATAATCGAAAAGTGTAATGCTTGTTGCTTGATCTTCCTCTTTTCTAACTTTGATAAAGTAGCCCCAAATCCCCCTATAGATAAATAGTATATTATAGAAGCATACCCGGAAGGGATGGAAGGTGTATCAATCTTGAATAAACCTTCAATGTCACTACCTTTAGCCAGAATTTCATTTGGCTCCCCGAAATCCACAAGAAATTCCACAATACCCTGTAGCTTTGGTGGCTTACTCCTAATCTCATAATCAAACTCTTGCAATGTGATTAACCAATTTGCTAAATGGCCATGTGGCTGCAACTTATTCAGCAGCAATCTAAGTCCTGTCACCTTCATGAAAAATACTACCTTCTCATAGAGAATATAATGCCTAAATCTCTTCGTTGCAAAGACCATTCCAAGGTACAATTTCTCCATGTACACATAATTGACTTCAGATATCCCCAACTTCCTACTAGCCAAGGCAATTGGATGATACAATTTCTCCTCCCAAATTTGGGCTAAACAGTAGCTGATACTATGCATTGTGGCTGCTCAAACTTCACCTCTTCTGGGTGCTTTTAGGATTGGCGCTTTTGTTGGTTCTTGCTTCACATCCTCGAAGGATACTTGATAGGCTTCATTCCACTCAAACAAATAGTTAAAACATAGGAGGTTCATCAATGGCAATACTCTTTCTACCAGTGCATTGATAAATCTTCGATAATATCCCATTGATGTGACAGAAAGTTGTGCATCTCTTTTGGAGTACGTGGCGGGCTCATAGTGACTATAACCTTTATCTTTTCAAGGTCAGTCGTAATACCGACCGAGCTAACCACATGGCCTAGTAACAACCCATAGGGCATCCCAAAGACACATTTTCTAGGATTAAGAGCAATGGAGAACTGTCTACAATGCTCAAAACATTTCCTTAGAATGATCAACTATCGTTCCCTTGTGGTGGCTGCCCCCAAATCGTTAATAAAGACTTTTAACTCCTCTTGGGAGATGTCACCAAAAGTCTTATCAGTTGTTCATTGCTAAGAACCAGGTGCATTGCATAGACCAAAGGCCATCACATGATACGCAAAGGTACCGAAGACAGTGATAAATGTCATTTTCAGCTTTCGTTTTCAGCTTATCTTCCTCTATAATAGCCATTTGATTATATCTAGCAAAGAAATCCATAAACGAATAGATTTTCCTACCCGCTAATTGATCCAAAATGTGATCACTAAATGGCAATGAATAGTAATCCTTAATTCTCTGCTTATTGAGCTCTCTAAAATCTACACAAAGTCGAATCTGATTGTTCTTCTTCTTCTTGATAACAACTTGCAAACACCATTATGTGTGTTGAACTGGAAATATCATGCTAGCATTCCATAGTTTTGACAATTCTTGAATAGCCTGTCCCTTAATTCAAAAGGCATATGCCTTACCTTCTGATATACAAGGCAGCTACCTTCCTTTAAAGGAATGGTATGAACAGCTAAGGTGGGAGGAATGCCTATTAGCTCATCATAACTCCAAGCAAAGATGTAATGGAATTCCTAAATCAAGGACACGTAGTCCTCTCTTTCTTCCATGACCCTAATTTAATTGGCCATGAATCATTCATCGTACCAAGGTCTAACTCAATTACATCCACGTCCCTTATCCTCTCCTAAGCTTAGATATCCTCTGTAGTGGACCCCCCGTTGGATTCGTCAGCTAATGATGACTCACTAGTAGATGGAGCACGTAACGTATCAAACTCTGATGAAGATAAAGGAACTCTCTCACTTTGAGGAGATTTAGGATATACATCTACTACTAAACGTCTGGCACCTCTGCCAAAGATCAACCAGCCAATGGGTTTATCAACCTGACAGTCTGCTTATAAAATCCATGGCCTGCCTAGCAATACTTGATAGCTGGGTCACCCTACAAACCTAATGATCCTAAAGTCCAAAATGCATTCCACATTGGTAACAGTCACATGGACTTTAGTAATGCAACCTCCAGGTTGTCTTAAAGTGTCATCGGCCATTTGGAGAATCATAGGAGGCATCTTTTTTTCTTTTTAATCCCAACCTCTCCATCAATTCCGAACTCATAATGTTGACGAAGGATCCTGTGTCCACAATAGCATGGTCCACTAATATTCCATCAACATATGCTGCTACCCTTGGACAATGCTTTTCAGCATATTCAAACTAAGTGTTTCCTACTTGCGCTATTCCCAAGGGCTCAATGATATACCCAGTGCCAAGAATCTTCTTAAATTCTTTACACGCTCCTGGAGACAACTTAATCAACTTGAGGAGGTTTACATCCACCTTACCTTCGCAAAGAGAACTTGCTAAGTCAAATTCATGATAGCTAGTAAGAGCTTGCTTTTCACGTTAGACCATTCTCTCCTTTAGTATTTGAACTGCCGTTAGTGCCTCTTTCTTGTCTTTTGCCTTATTCTTTGGCAACTTCTTAACCTTATTAGGGTCGGCTTTACCACCTACCGCCTTTAGAGGTCTACCTTCCATATTAGGATTAAGGACTTGTATCCCCTTATCATCTTGCTTAGGGTTTTCCTTGGTAGGTTTTACCTTGTCTTTATCAGCTTCTTTATGCTTTTTCCCTCTCATAAAGACTCGTAGGTTAGAAGCTTCAATGCCATTGACACAAAAGCTTCTATAAGGTTAACTCCATTGCCACTAAGCAACTCCTCTACCATAGCTTTCCCTCTTTGTAATATTTGTTTCAGTCCCTCATCTTTCTGGAGATTATTCCCTTGTGATCAATAATTAACCAGACATGGCTATTTACTTCCTTGCTGAAGAGAACTAATCTTTCTCCAACATGTACTAGCTAAATGGTCGGACTTCCCATATATGTCACATTTAACATTTGGACAATTCCTAGGGAAATGTTGGTCGCCACATCACTTACAGTTGAATCTTGAGGGGGCACCCTCTTCAAGGCATCCACTCCCTATCAAATTCTACTACTTAAGAAAATTGACATCAACTGCTATTTGTTTATATTGTTCGGTGATCATGTCAGTATAGTGCTTCATCATATCCTTAACTTCGCCAAGGAGATTCGAGACACTTGACTCATAGCCGCAATCATCTACATGTCGTTCCATTGGCCTAACCACTTGGTTAGAAGTCACCTATTGATTTCCTAGAACAATGGTAGGATTTATTGTATGGTTCCAACATTGTGGAGCCATCTAACTAGCCATAAGCATGGTCACACTGGCAGGAGCCGGCAATATAGGTACATTTTGAATCACGCTTCCTCTCCCATTAAGAGGACTCACATGGATATCCCTTAACTGCCATTCATCAATACTGAAATATTTCCAAACCCTAAACTCGAATTCCAGTTTTCCTTAGAGGTATAAGCCACTTGTAATTGTGATTCTACCTTCTCTACCCTTGTAATAGCCGTATCAATGTCAATAAGAGCAACACTACTCGACTGCACTTGACTATTAAAATCTAACCCATTCAAAAAGTATTGCAACCGAGCATTAGCACGAATGGGAATATAGGTTTACAAGTTACGTAATACTTCCTTCAATTTCTTGGTATACCCACAAGCATTCTTGTGAGATTCTTGACATGTTATATTAAGGACACGTAGCCAATATTGACCTCCCCTTTTAGGGGAAAACTCTCTTTGAAAGGCTGCAAAGAAAAAGTCAATTGTAGTTATGGTTCCATCTTCTAGGCTGTGATACCATTTTGCATCGTCCTTTCAAAGTCATATTAAAGAACATCATCAAGTGTCTTTCGTCTTGAATCCGACAATTAAACATTAACTTTTGAAATTCATTGATATAAAGTTTTGCATCTTCCTCTACTAACCCATTAAAATGGGTAGAGAAAACCCTAAGGCTAGCGAGTCTGACATTCTTGCTAGGATTGCAATGGGTTGTGTCTTGGTAATAACCAGATTCGCTAAAGGAGTTTGAACGATTGGAACTATTACTCCACTCTAAGTGGATGGACTAATTGGAAGAGAAGTACTAGGACTTCCTCCTCCTAACAAACTATGCATCAAATTAAGGTTACTAAGACCCCGTCCTTATAGAGATATCAAACCACTCCTTTGCGGAGAATATCTTCTAATAATTTCAGTCCGCCGTCTAGCCCTTTTAGCTCTTTCTTGCTTCTGAAGCTCGGCTTGACAGTCTTTTGAATCTATCTCACTACCTTTTGGCATACACTAATAATCTGGTCCCTATTAGCCGAGATTCAAAAACCGCCACTTATTAGCAACTCCCCGCAAATGCACCACTTGCTTGTCAAAACCTCAAATGGGCCTGAACACTGGCTCTAAGGCACTAGTCGAGCCTCTACTAGTCACCTAAAACCACCCCACATGGCTTCATAGCCAGAAGTGTCTAGGACTTTGCATTTGTATCTTTCTGTAGTCCAATAAATAATTCCACTCCTAAGAGGGGGTCCCTAAACAACATGCTGGTTTTATACACCACGTAGCACATGCACAGGGAGCACCCCTCGGTTGATCACTACGGCTCCACTATGGCTCTCCTACACCTCAAGGATTGGCCCCAAGATGCGCCGTAAACATAAAATACATTTGAAACAAAGTCCCCTCTTTTGATAAATTGATCTAGGAGATTATATATAAATCTCACCAAATAACTTCCAAGGAACCAAATATCTAGCCCTACAGGTCCTTGGGAAACCTCACTCAGCATTAGGTCATCACTCATACAAACACATGCTGTATATCCAAGATTCGATGCCATGAGGTGCATCAATGCAAGTGTGAATATGACCATCATGCTCAAACAAATATTCATTGAAAATCAGTAACATAAAAGTGCGAAGACAATTCTTTTAATGATTTTCTTTTCTACGTGAATGCTTTGTTACTTAGGGCTAGCACCGAGTTTCCTCCTCGTACTAGTAGTCCCTTTAATTTCAAACAATCGCAAACTCTATATGATATGCAACATCAAACATTAGCATTTAACACACGTTAACACTCAACAATCCCCTTGCTCCCTACCATTTAAAATTTTGCTTGCGTTAATAGGTGTAAGCATGATTCTTTATATATTTTCCTTTATTGAAAGCGGTAAAAACTCACTCTAACAAAGAAATGGGATGAACTAAGGCTAAACCTCGTGCTTCAGCTCCATTATATAATCACATATTAATCTTATTTTTTCTTACTTTTATGATGTGAAAAACTTAATTTTTTCTATTTTTCTTTAATTTTCTCTATTTATTCATAGAAATTCACATATAATTATTATTTTCAAATGTAAACTGATTACTCTCATAGAATATGATTTTCTTAGTATATTTCATTCCATGGGAATGGCAAATACACACCAACCCAAAAACCACATTTTTTCTAAAAATGCCTAGTCTCTCGAGTTTTGCATGTTTTGCATATAATTACTATACAACTAATTTTTTATGATTCTTTCAACATGACTGATCAAACAAAGGATTGGCAATCAAATCCAATCATTACTAACCATTTCAAACAAGAGTTCATCATAAAACAGTAAAATCTACATTTTTCTCATAAAACCGCTTATAATGACATGTTTTTCAACATTGGAGGCCCGTTGATACTCTTCCATGGCCACTGACAATCCATCCAAATCGAATTCACGTGTCGCTCCACTCCTGCATCATTGTTTGACCAAAAATGTCCGTCTCAACCTATCCCCCTCCATAAAAACATTTTACAAGAGGAGAGAGAAGAGAGGAGAGAAAAAGTCTAGAATGAGATCTTGCCGAATAATGCACCAAATCTGGTCATTCCTGAAGCGATGAAGAGTAAAAAAATGATAGAGATCACAGCCCGGAACCCCCCCCCCCCCCCCCCCCCGTCTTTTTTTTTCATGTGTCTCTTCATTCCTAAAAGCCTAAACAAGCTTAAGCCTAAGTTTCAAAAAAACTAGATCACTTTTGCATGTTCGCACTTCCTACCAAGTGGATTTTTCGATTTTGAGGGGCTCTCCACATTTGCACAACCAAAATCTCCCAAGCTTCTTCCCTCTTCTCCACACATAGGCAAAAGCTTTGCCAAATTTTACTAAAACCCACCAAAGTGTCTCTCCTCAAATGGACGCCATCAAAGAAGGTGACTCTAGAAAATTCAAGGAGCCAAATCAACTTAGAAGACATCATCGAGGAATATTGACTCTCAATAGTCAAATTTATGTTTATTTTATGTTTACTTATTTTTACTCAAGTTGAAAGTATTGCTTTCGTTCAATGGATGTAATTTAAAAAGGCATTGTTTGAAAATATTATATCCTTGGTCATATGTCTGTTTTACAATTCTCACAATAAATTAACAATAATAAGGATATTGATAGATTGGGAGCATGCATGGCTATCCCCAAGCACACCGCATTGATTTCCACCACTAGGAACTATTTAATTAACACGACTACTTAGATCGAGCCCATACACAAGATGTCTATGTCATTCGCAAGTCCAAATGCATTCTCAAAGGTCCAGATACTAGTTGGCGAACATAGTGAAGGCCCAATACCAATAGTTCTAATCCGGCAAATGCTCTATTCAAAGTTTTTTTTGGCTCAATACAAGGTGATTTCATCCAAACCTGACTTTGTTCACTTGTTTAAAATAAATGACTGCTTCTACTTGTTTTCAAGTGTGATCTAAAGACATGAAGCAAACTTGACTAAAGAATTAATTAGGAAAGCTGATTTTGAATGTTCAAACTATATGTGCTGAGGTCCTAATTCAAAAGACTAAAGATGTTTGGATGAATGTATGGGAAGGATTAGGGCTTTGAGCTAAATGATGACTTCCTAAGATCCAAGTCTTAGAACCCCGCATATAACCGTTCTAAGGAGCCTAAGTAAGATTGCCTTATGGGCAAAAGAATCAACGTTCTATTATCCCTTCTCTCTCATTGTACCCAATGTGATGCTTGCCTACTTCGAATTGTTAAGGCTGTATGTACAAGAAGGGATTGTCAACATTAACCACAAAGTAAATTACTGTTTAGCAAAACATGAGGCGACAAGCAAACATGTTACCCTCTCTTTTTTTCCTTGGGAGGTTGAAAAATCCAAACATACAAAATAACACTCGAACAAAACAAATGCTAACTTTGATTGCTTTTGAGCTTTTTACTGTATGAATTCTTAAATCCTAAGAGAAGGCAACAGCCACAGCATCACAATTGCAACATCTTTCTTGAGCTTGCACATGCATACCAAGTTTGGTGACACATTAGGTGCTTTAACAAGGCAAGTTACTCATGCCATGTTTGGTAACACATTAGGTGATTTTGAGCTTTTGACTGTGTCAATTCTTAAATCTCAAGAGAAGGCACCAACCACTGCATCACAATTGCAACATTTTTCTTGAGCTTGCACATGCATGTCAATTTTGGTAAAACATTAGGTGCCTTAACAAGGCAAGTACTGTTCCCGACACTATACAACCATCTTATCCAAAGACCCAAAAGATTTAAAAAATGATGACCCAGTAAGATGTACTAAGGAAAGCTCAGATTTCTAGCTGAATAGGTTTCATCAAGTGATACATCAGAGCAATCGCCTGACAGCGGCACTCTGGTAGGCCTCATCAGATCTGGACTGTGGTGCATATTTTGCAACCAATTATCTCCATTCCAACCATCAGAGACACCTTGCAAGTCCTGCACTCCTACCCTAGACTTGGATGATATACTAGATTTAATGCCACCGTCAAGATCATGATTTGGGCCTAGCTGTTGTGCACATTTTGAAGATACCACTCTCCTCTTATGTGGGCTATGGTATAGACGATCATCCTTTGCCTTTCCTAGATCAGCCGAAGTTTGTTGAACCTTACAAAGCCTTCTACTAAGAATGTTGAAAGCTTCTATACAATCAAGACCGCCTTTGGAGTCCAGGTTTTCATGGTTAAGGGAATCTTTCTTTGCAATGCTGTAAGGACAGTCAGGGCGTCCTTTCTTCCTACACTTATGACATTTGAATCTCGCAATCTCAGCAACATTGTCCACGGTAACCTTAAGTGCATCTCCATGAAACCATACTGCATGACAAATTGAAACCACACCACAATCATAATGTGCCACTGTTGACTTTAAGTTAACAATATACAAATCATGGATACCGAACGAGAGAGATCATGGCTTACATGGACAGAATTCACAGCCAATGAACAGATGTTGTCCATCATATATTTGACAGCAGAGAAAACATTTTGGGCCACCCACAGAGTCTGACACGGCTTGGCCAGGGCGTAATATTTTACTGGAGTCCAAACATTTATATTCGGTTTCCTTCTTTTTTCTCCACCGAACCCCTTCAGCACCTTCTTTTGTTAATTCTCCCTTGGGAAGGCTTGAAATATCAGCAGCCTGCTTATTGACCACACTATGAGAAGACTTACAATCCTTCTGCCTTGGTGTCTTCAAACAACTTAGCTTGCTCTTAATGTGACTTCCTTCATCCAGCGAATCAGAATCAGATAACTGATGTTTTGAAACAGCTGTCCCTTCATAAGGTTCCTTTGTCACTGCACTTGATTCAGATACTTTACCTGGAAAGAGAGTCACTGTTTGGAACATCATTCAGGAAAGGTATAATTTCAATTACAATCATAGAAGGGATGCTGGAAGATAATTTCTGAAAATTCATCTATATTCTATGTTTTTATTAGCTTGAAGACATGAACCTCCTGCAATTGCATTCCCATTTCGCATTCAACTTTCTCACCTGTACCTGAAGCTTTTATTTCCTTTAGGTTGTTCTGCAAAGTTTCTACTTTTCTCACTACCTTACTTGAATGTTCTACATTCTGGCATTCAACCTTCTTCAATTTTATAGCACTCCTAAATCTTTAAATCAATTTTCCACCCTATCATAGTATGTCAACACAAATTGGGTTTCTCATCTTCAATTTGTTTATCCGGCAATGTTCTCACTCCTAGGTCATTACATTGGCAAAGTCGCACTGGGAGTAATCTGTGATCATTAATGCTAATCCCAAAGGAGCCTATAACCCAGCCAGCCACTACATGTCGTGTAATCCATCCTGAAATTAACTGCCCAAAGGCACAGATATAAGTGGTACAAATACCACACAAGCACAACGGAGAGAATCCACAAAAAGAATCCATACCTTGATAGCTCCAAGAATAATCCTTGTAGCTGCAAACATCCAATCCCATCAAAAATTAAATTTTAGGTCATGGATAACAAGCTATTTGTGCAGTGAACATTCACACTAACTAGAATTTGCAGCTAGTAACAACTACGAGATCATATTGGCAAAGGCCTGGTGAAACCAACTTGACATCCATTAACTCAAGAGTCAAATCACTAGACCCTAAACCATGCACCAGGCTATGTGCAAGGAGTCTTTTATATCGCACCTATACATGATGGCAACACATGCAACAAAGATTTTATAGCATTTCAACTGGCTACAGTTTTTGAATAGTTTCACACATTCCTAGATCCCAAAGCTTTAAACAAAATACTAACCGCAATGGTCAATCATTCTCAAAAGTAATAACAGCATGATCTCAGGTGAAAATGTGGAGCATACCTTACTCGAGGCTTGTCTTGGCAAACTTCCCTTGACGATAAGGACGCAACTTGTACAGCAAATGATCCATCCTTCACCAAAATTTTTGCAGAGGATCCTTCCTTCTGCTTGTTCTGAGTTGGCAAAGGTCTCCTTGACAAATTTGTGCATTGAATAAGTCTCTGCCGTTGCATCCATAACCTCTCCTCAAACTCTCTTAGAAGAAAAAGTGGAATTTGATTTTCAGTCAGCCACATCCTTGCAGAGTCTTTTTCGATCACCGGTAATGCTCCTTTTTGTCCCAACTCAATGAGTAAACCTAAGACTTCTTGTGAGTCAACCAAATACATAGGCACATCTCCTTTCCACTCCTTAGCATGCACAATAGAGGTCCTTGCAGTCCCTTTGACTTCAAGTTTGCTAATGGAAGTAGAATTCACAAACAAATCATCCCACCTGATGCATGCATCAAGGCAGCGGACCTGAACAACAATGGAAAACATGGACAGTAATTCAATGTACATGAAATCAGCCTCAGCTTATCAGACCATAAAGTATGTTATACTGCAAGGCATGTTGACGTATGCAGATAATTACACCTCATGCATTACTTCCAAGGTTCATGTGTTACTTCAAACGGTCAAGCTTTTCCAATTAGCATGACCAATACCACCAGGAAGTTACGTGCGGTAACTGAAAAAAGCAGACATGCAAGCAAGTCCCTCAGCACACTGTCATAGTTAAGAGAAAAAGAGATGCTCCATGTGAATCATGGTGCAAGCAACACTCATTCTAGCAGCCCATACACGTGATGACAACAATCTTGTCCAGTAAATAGATATTCCCCTCAACCTTCATGCAATGCCCAGCAGCATTCACAGAATCTGCGTGTACACACAAAACTACAAGATACATTTAGTAGCAACCAGATGGCTATGTAAAACAACATAAGGACACACATTCACCCTGCATTAAGAACCCTTTATCTGTAGTTACCCTACCTGATTCGCCCAGCCAATGTAGTTTGTTGCTGGTGCAACTACAGTACAGAATGCCTTAGACAAATTGAACTGCCAAAACTTTTTTCACTGAACACAACTCTGTTTGCTGCCACAGAACTAAAAATCTGCACATGCTGTCCATGCAGCCAACAATTCAGAAACCACCATGACCAGGCATTGGGCAATCCACCAGTAAATTTCTAGATTTCAGCCACGAAATGGCGATTTAGACATTATGAAATTAGGAATCATTCGGCTGTTCTTGAATTTCGGAATTTTATAGCTAAAAACGTACTTGAAAGGTTGTAAAGCCAGATAGTCCAAACTCTTACATGATTTTGACCATTGAATTACAATACCAAAAAGGGAGATTTAATGTTATGGCAGATTTCCTTAGAAGGATAACTATGATAAGTGAACTATACTTTAGTCACTGCATTAATGATCTATTTGAGTCAATAAGAGGAGCTGATCCTGCATATTCTAACATAAGTGAAGCCATTGCAAGCAAGGATCCAAATTAGGAGGCTTTCAATGAGAATAGGGCATCAACAAGTGCTCAAGACAAATTCAGGTGAAAGAAAATTACCACGAATGATGGTTATTTATTCTATGAAACTAGAGGGTGCCCCAAAGTATCAGGAAAAGAGGTGTTCAATTCTCTGAGTGGGTACACTCAGGAGTTCACAACAGCTATTGTCTTGTGAAGATTATATTCTATTGCTCCAGAACGTATAAGGACATCCTTTAATAAGTGTCAAAAACTAAAATGGAATCAAACCATGTGATGTGAAAACCCTTGAATTGGCTAGATTATTTGATGGTTTTTTACCCTACAAAAGTAGTGTGTGTGTCCCAAAGTATCAAGCAATGAGGCTCTGGTGCTGGATACTCTGAGTGGGGACACCCAGGACTTCACAAGAACTATTGTCTTGTGAAGAGGTAATTATTGGTCTGGAATGTATAAGGACACCTAGACTATATAGTCATATATAATAAATGTCAAGTCAATAAAGCTGAAAGGCCAACTACAGTAGTTCTCCATCCTTTAGATATCCCTTTGAGAGTATCCTTCATGGATTTCTTTCTAGGATTACCTAGAACCCAAAGGAGGCATGACTACTGTGGATAGATTAACCAAATTGGCTTACACCAACATGTGATGTGAAACTCTTGAACTGGCTAGATTGTTCGAAGAGAACCTATACTGATTGTATAGCCTTATGTAGATAGTGTTTCTAATCAAGGAAGGAATCCAATTACCACTTTTGGATTGTTAATTTTAAGCAGTTGGACGCAAAATTTAAGATGACTATTACTGAACGTCCAAGGACCAAAGTTAGTGGACACATTGACAGAATTAACCAAATCAAAGAAAATGGCAAACCAGTAGGAAATAGTATTTTGATATCATAGGATTTGCATATGACGACGTCAAATACTCTTCCAAGGGATATAGTCCATTTATGTTAATTTACATGTTTCAGCCTAGAGCTTTCTATATGGTAAGACTGCAAAAGGAGAAGGTTTAGGCAGCTAAATATTTATAGCAGACATGAATTAAATGTTTATATTCTATATAAGAAAAACTTAAGATGAGCAAGAGCCTAGGTGCATAAGGGACATCATATACTCGAGAAGCAATTCTATAAAACAATACCAAAACAATTTGAAACTAGTTACTGCAATAACTAGATCTTGTCCCAAATAGTATGTTAACTGCATAAGGGATATCATATAATTAGAAGCAAGTCTATATTACAGTCCCTGAACAATCCAAGATTACAAAAACTAGACCTTGTCCCAAACAGTCACCTAAGTATTGGGACCTTTCACAATAGGAGAGAAAGCTTACAAACTCTAATTGTCTCCTTCCAGCAAATAGCATCTAATACGTCACTTGTGTAAATTTGAGAAGAAACCAAGATTCAAATTATCTCAACTCTCAATATGATATCTTCATTATACCCTACTGTAAAAATTCTTACGATACCCTTTAGTACCGTATTTTATCGTACAGTACCATGTCATACTTTTCGTACCTGACAACCATGCCATTTGGGTCCCTCATTTCTGCTTGACTGCATGCCTATTCCATGTGACTATATGGTCACAAGGAAAGGCAATTCATGGTCATCCTTGTTCCCCTTCCCCGTCCCCATTTCTGGTCCCATGCAACAATGAAGTCAACCCATATTTTGGTCTGACCTGATTCTAGGATTGTTCTATATATGGCTTTTAGTCATGTGATTCAAGTAACAGTGAAAGCCACTATCAATAAGTGTGAGGTTCTTTGAAAGAGATACAGCCACACACCCTCGTCCATATTCTGTTTGCACTTATTCAGTATTCAAGTTTCACTTTCTGAAT
Organism: Lygodium microphyllum; assembly: GCF_053477565.2. Classification (NCBI taxonomy): domain Eukaryota; kingdom Viridiplantae; phylum Streptophyta; class Polypodiopsida; order Schizaeales; family Lygodiaceae; genus Lygodium; species Lygodium microphyllum. The sequence continues at coordinate 51,251,267 of NC_141151.1, forward strand.
TTCTCTCTTTTGCATTTCAATCTTATATTTCAGTCCATGCATCTGCTTCTGTATCGTAGCACTTTGATAGAGCTATGTTTGTCCTACAGTTTCATATAGGTACTTGTGCTTGATTTGCATTTCCATCAAGAACTAACACCCCAAGGACCTATCGGTTCTGGTTGGGTTGGAGACTTGAATTATTCAGCACTCCCATGAGATTTCTTCCTTGGTTGAGCTTCACCCACTTGGAAGTTGGACTAGCATCATAGTAATATGGAACAAGAGACAAGAACGGGGACCAGGACAGGGTCAGGGATGGAGGATGGCCAAAACCATGAAACGGGAACAAGGGGGACGGCAAATTAAAAAATGCATTTTTACATATAAAAAAGTTTTCAGCTCATCACATTGGACTCTACTACAATATGATACATAAAGAAGCACATTTTAAGCTTATTGTATTTATTAGCATGTTGATTAGTGAGCACAAGATAAGCAAATGACAATGATGAACCATATGGAGAAACTTTAAAGATAAGCAAATGACAAGAACGGGGACAAGGACAGGGTTAGGGACGGGAACGGAGGATGGCCAAAACCATGAAACAGGAACAAGGGGGACGGCAAATTAAAAAATGCATTTTTACATATAAAAAAGTTTTCAGCTCATCACATTGGACTCTACTACAATATGTTATATAAAGAAGCACATTTTAAGCTTTAAAAACATCAGTTTTCATTGTATTTATTAGCATGTTGATTAATGAGCACAAGATAAGCAAATGACAATGATGAACCATATGGATAAACTTTAAAGATCAATGTATTACAAGGGTGCATCTGTCCACTATCATGATTCATGTGACATGAAAACTCAAGAGTCCAAACTAAAAACAAATAGTAAAAGTTACTACCAATAGATCATGACATCACAGAGGCAGAGCTGACTACGAGGCTATAAACAGCCATAAAGCAACATACAAAAGAAAACTTCAGCTTGGATGAAGTCCAAATCTAAAGGGCATCATTCTCATCTACAGCAAAACGAGCATCTGCAACTCTCAAAGTGATGGTCTCATGATCATGGGTGCCAGGAAAAGTCTCCGTAAAACGAGCATGCTTCTCCTCCTCATGTTCCATCTCCCACTGGGTAAATGGATCAGCATGTGACATAACACTTTTACGAAGGATCCTCAATTAGCACTAACAAAGGCCAAATCATATGTCATTTCCACTCCAAGGCAATTCATCTTTTTTTATGCAATATGACTGATGGTGCTCCATAATTGTTCCAAGAAAGAGGATCTCACCACCTCACTCAATATGCAAATAGCCAACTTCTGCAACTCTGGCCCACTTGATCCAAAGTCCTCCCATCACAAAGGTGCCGCAAACTTGCATTGGTCTAACTACGCATCATCACAACCATAAGAGCCTTGTCTTCTCTTGTACATAACAAATTTATTTCCGATCTTCACCTGGTATCTACTGTAACCGGCCTGTTCACTGGGAAGGGCGGTAGTGTACAACCAAAATATATAAATGCTTTCACCCAATTCACAGTCGCCCACTTTACCTGAACTTAAAGACACAAAATCAAGAAGAAAAACAGGAAGCTAGAATGCTCCTGTTGCAACACATACACCCTTTTGGCCCCTAAGTTAGGCGCCCCTTGCGGTATTTCTTTATTTTTAAAAAGAGAGAGTACAATGGGCTGTCTTTCACCTGTTCTGGGTGAAATTTGACAGCATAACAGTACAATTACTGACCAAAAACAAGCCGACCAGGAGGGGAAACTCTGCCCAAGGCTGAATCTTCTAGTTGGAGTGCAGAATTGACCATTTCAGCCTGCTATAACTACTGGTTCAGACCTGTTCTGAAACCTGTTTACAACTCATACTGTTCCCTGTACTGTTCAGCCCACTGTAATTACTGGTTCAGACCTGTTCTGACACCTGTTCTCAGCTCATATTGTTCCCTGCACTGTCTTGCATCATCTGGACCAAGTGCCCCTTGATTCTGACATCAATTGGGCTCTGAAATAACCTCTGAACAGTCCAGAATCAAAACTGATTTAGTGCTGTTTCAGACACTTGCTTGGTGAGGTTACCACCCTCACCTGTTCCTACTTGTGGGCAGCAAACAACTGCTCCTGTTCCTAGAGAAAAGAGGCTCTTGCCTCATGCAAAAACAGCATATTCCACACAGCTGTACCTGAATCAGAAGAAAGGCCCTTGATTCTACAGCATAACCATACTGTCAGGGAGAGAGAGAGAGAGTAGGGAGCAAGCCCAGTCCTCTGTGCATCATAGACAAGGTAGACCAGCTCTCAAGAGCTCTCCATCTGCAGCAATCCATCTCCCTTTCACAAAATGAGCCCCCCATGCATTGAAACTCGTTTTTGTGCTGCCCTCTCTCTCTCTCTTTGGGGAATTTATGCCCAAATTGTGACACATGGCATACATGTAACAATTTTCTTGTTTAAACCTTTCGGTCTAAAATTCTCCATCCTCGATTCAAAATTTGTCCTCGGCACAGACCAGAGGATTAATCCTCATACAAAAATAAAGATAATGACGCGAACAGATTCTGGGGTCTAAAAATAGTAACTCCCTAAATTTTAGGAGTTGCTTCCATTGCATCCCCACTAGTCTTCTGACCATCTTTGCAGACTATGGCTACATCCAAATCTGTAATGTAGCTCAACTGAAAGTGAATTTCCACTGATGACCCCACATGGACTAATCTTTTAAAGATTTGTCCATCTTCACTTTGAACTAGTCTCCTCCAAGCTAGTTCTTCAACACACTTGTCCATATACACTTTCACAAGTCACTTCCAGGCTTGTCAATCTACAGTGCCATCAGTCTCTTCCAGACTTATACTGGACCTTAACTGTCCAATCTTGACTCACTAGACATTCCTGTCCGTTTCACAAACTGGCCATGCAACTCAGGCGTTTAGATTTCAAGAGGGATCCTTCCAAAAAGAAAAATCAAATAAAATATGTAATAAAGAAATCAACAAAAAGGTAACAGTTGTCACAGTCTTGTGACATACCTCCCTCTCGAAATCGCAAACGTCCTCGTTTGCATGAATGTCATACATGCTTCCAGCTAACCCAATGAACTTACACTTGTCAGCACATGTATAACACATACATGCTACCAATCAACATTGTGAACTAAACACACTGTTAACACATGTATGTTCTAATTGTGAAACATGGCAAACTATCATCATGTGACTCCACATCACTATTTCCAGATATAGTGGTCGGTACACCACAATGATATCCCCATAGTGGCAGATTCTCATTTAATGACTCTCACATCACCCTGACTAGAGATCTAGTGGCCGGTACATCAAAATGATATCCCCACTGAGTCAATTCACAAAATACATGCTCTATCGAGTAACCATTGTTACAACATGTATTCAATTCAATAGAAGTAAAAACTGTATTCTTGCAAGCAATACTTACTTCTTTAGCACTGAGAAAACCATATGGACACAATAAGTGTTAACCTGTACAAAATCTATTTCTGTACATAATTTCATTCTTGAGCAATTGTCACTTTGACAATCTATTTCAGCTTAGAGATACAAGGGGTCAAGGTAGGTTGCAAGCGAAATGCTTCAAGGTAAAGTTCCAACACATTAGGTGACTCTGCAAGTTCACCTTCATCCATCCACTTAGCATCTATAGTTGGATAGTTCTTGAACTTAACCAAATACCTTCTAGCAACTTTGCCTTTCACTTTCCTTTCCTTGTGTGCCAGTACCTGTTCTAGAACAAGAATTTCATCAAGTTACTCAACTTTGAGCTATTCCTCAGCTGGCATATCTTCTGGCACATCACCAACATAGGGTCTAAGAAGACTTACATGGAAAGCATTATGAATCTTCCAATTGTCAGGCAATTTCAGCCTATAGCTGACATCACTAATCTTCTCTGTTACTTGAAAAGGCCCATAGTATCACATACTAAGCTTAGTGAAAAGACTTTCCTTGCTTTTCCGCTTCTTTAAGCGTGCCTTTTCAAACCGCAACAGTACCCAATCACCAAGTGAAAACAACAATTCACGACGGTGATGATCAACAGCTTTCTTTTGCTTTGCCTGAGTCCTTTCAAGGGCATGCTTAACTTTCTAATACATTTCACCCATACTCTACACATATTGATCTGCCTGAAAGATCTTATCCTTTGTATGCAAAATGGGAGGAACCTTTTGACCACCTTCAACAATTTCAAAAGGGGCTTTGCCTATTGACGAATGCACAGTATTATTGTATGCATATTCAACCAAAGGCAAATACTGCTCCCACTTTGACTTGTGCTCTGACACATAGCACTTAAGCAGATCCAAGACAGTAGAATTTGCCTCTTCTGACTGTCCATCAGTCTGTGGATGAAATGACGATGAGAACTTAAGTGTTGTGCCCATGTTCTCAAATATGCCTCTCCAGAATAGACTTGTTATCCGTGGATCACGGTCACTAACAATAGACTGTGGCATACCATGATACTTGAAGACATTGCACATAAACAAACGTGCCATCTGATCTGGTTTTTTCTTCCTGACAGGAATGAAATGAGCCTGTTTGCTAAACCTACAAATAATAGTCCATATCCCATCATTTCCTGTCTGTGTCCTTGAAAGGTCAAAGATAAAATCCATAGCTATACTTTCCCATGGTTTATCTGGAATAGGCAATGGCTGTAGAAGCCCTAGTGCTTTTTGCCTGTCAAACTTGACCTTCTGGCAAATCAAACACTGCCGCACAAAAGCATCCACATCTCTTCTCAAAGTAGGCCAATAAAAGAATGTCTCTATTGCTTTGACTGTTGCATCAGTACCATGATGCCCTGCATACGGTGGAGAATGACTCTCTGTCATAACTTTCCGTCTCAATGGCATAGTCACACATAGTCTACCATGCATCAACATGAAACCATCCTTGAGAAGATAATGCTCATGATGTTGTCCATTAACAAGCTGATCAAAGATCCCCTTGCAAAATCTTCATCATCAGCATATTGTTCCTTCATATCATCAAGCTCATGATGATAAGGAATTGACACAACTGAAATTTGTGGCTTCCTTGACAAAGCATCAGCCACAACATTCTTTTTGCCTTCCACATGCACAATCTGAAAATGGAACATTGACAAAAAGTTTGCCCAACGCATATGCTTTTCTGACAACTTAGTCTAAGTTAAGAAATAACGCAATGTTTGATGATCTGTCTGGACAACAAAATCTGCCCCAAGTACGTAGTGTTTCCAACAAGAAAGCGCATGAATCACAGCCAACAATTCTTTCTCATAGACCTGCATAGTCTTCTCTGGCCCTCGCAAGATTCTGCTTTCATAAGCCACTACCCGGCCATCTTGCATTAACACTGCACGAATGCTATTGCCACAGGCATCACATTGGACAACAAATGACTTCCTAAGATCTGGCAGAATGATCACTGGACTAGAAGTCATCTTTTCTTTAAGAAGGTTAAAAGCTGAAATCTCTTTCTGTGTCCACTAGAAAGAAACTCCTTTCTTCTGTAAAGCATGTAAAGGTGAAGCAATCTCTGCAAAATTGCAAATAAACCTCCTGTAATAAGAACACAAAACCAAGAAGCTTCTAACATCATGGACAGTCTTCAGATCTGGCCATGTTCTAATTGCTTCAACCTTAGCAGGATCCATTCGGACACCATCCTTTGACACTATGTGCCCCAGGAACTGGATTTCTTCCAAGAAGAACTCACTCTTCTTGCCATTGATAAGCAACCTATTACTGCAAAGCTCATCAAAGACTGCTTTCAAATGTTCTCTATGCTCCTGTTCATTCTTTGAAAAGATAATCATGTGATCAAAGAATGTACCAACAAACTGCCTGTATGGACGAAAAATCCTGTCCATCATTCGATTAAACGTAGCACGAGCATTAGTAAGTCCAAATGGCATTACCAAGAACTCATAGAGACCAAACGTGGTCCTAAATGCAGTCTTATGCACATCCTCTTGCTTAATCCTGATTTGGTGGTATCCATTCTTCAAATCTATCTTGCTGAAAATTGACGCTCCTTCCAAACGGTCAAGGATGTCATCAATTCTTGGAATGGGGAACCTGTTCTTGATGGTACTCTTGTTCAACGCTCGGTAATCTATGCACATGCGCCAAGAGCCATCCTTCTTCTGCACTAGGAGCACTAGTGAGCAAAAGGGAGATGGACTTGGCTGAATCAGGCCTTTTTCCAACAGCTCATTCACCTGGCTCAATATCTCTTTCTGTTGGGCTGCACTAACCCTATACGGAGGTCTATTTGGGTGGCTACTGCCTGGCACCAAATCTATCGCATGATCCTCAGACCTCTCTGGTGGCAACTGTGATGATAATGAGTCAGAAAAACAATCACTGAACTGAGACAAGAAAGTAGACATGTCTCTATCTAACATAGAGAAATTTGACTCATTATTATCCTTGACATCATGTGTAAAAATCAAGTATGCAGAAAGATGATTCTTTATTACAAATGTAATGGCAGAAGCCGATACAACAAGTACAGACTCTCCTTTAAGCTTCACATCAAGCACATGAGTCTTTCCCCTATGTTCCAAAGTCAGTGTCTTGTTAAAGGCATCCAACACACTATGCTTTCTGAACATCCATGGCATTCCCAACAAGACATCACAGCCTTCAAGTGGCATGATATAAAATTCTTCTGCATCAACATAAGACTGTATATGAAGACGCAGCTTTCCAAGAATGGGTGTCACAGACTCTGAGTGGCCAGGATATGCCAACCCTGCCTCTGTTGTGTAGCCCATCTCATCTGCTCTAATGCCCAAAGTAGAAGCCAACTCTGGTGAGATAAAGTTTGCCTTAGCTCCAGGATCAAAGAAAATAAGTACATGTTGATCCTTAACTTTACCCCAAGCTCTGCAAAGCTCATTAACATCCGAGTGTGGCTTGTCTCGCAGCATATTTGGCACTAAACCTGCTGAAGGTTTGGGCTTCTTTCCTTTCCTGTCCTCTTTATCATCATCAGTTGATCTCTTATTCTTGTCCGGACAGTTAGACACAATATGACCAATCTGCTCACAGATAAAGCATTTCCTCTCAGCCATTAAAGCCTTTCTCTCTTCAAGAGACTTGCGTACAAAAGGTTTCTTCTGGTCCTTTGACTGCTGTCCAAAGGACTTCGCTGGCTTCTTCTTGAACTATCAAGGTTTACCTGTGCTTTGAGAAATCTGATAAACCTGTTTACCAAATGGCTTCTTTGCTGAAAATTTCTCAGGTTTGTTATGTTTAATGCTGCCCCCAAAATCACTTGACTGTCCCAACAATAATGCATTTCCTGTGGTGGCATTCTCAATTAACTGAGTCAAAGTGGTGACCTTTGTCTTTGTACAATAATTCCGGAGTTCATTGGGCAGCCCACAGCAATATTTCTCTATCTGCTCGGTCAATGGCACAACCCTGTAAGAAGTGACTGGAAGCAAAGCCTCCCAAGACTTATTGTTATAGTCTTCCAGATCCTTGCATTTAGATGCGTCCAAATTGTGCCAAGCTGACATAACATTGATCTCAAATTCATTGGTCAACCAAGCAAAAGCAAATACTTGCTTAAAGTAAGTCCAAGTGGCAGGAGCCTGTCCTTGCATCAACAGTGTACTCCACCACTGATTAGCATTGTCCTTAAGAAAAGTGGTAGCTTTCCGGACCTTAGAAGGCTCTGTAAAGTTCCCTCCTGCAAATGCGGCATCAAACTGCTGTAAAAAAGAGAGTGCCTTAGTCCTATCTTCAAACCCTCGAAAGATATCAAACTGTACGGCTGCACCCCCTTCCTTGTATGGCTTTGGCTTCTCATGAGCCATCAAGGGATCCATAGGATATGCCTGTAACATAGGAACACTAACATGTGGCATGGGAGTTGCCGGACCACTGACTACAGTGCTTGTAGACACAATACTTGCTTGCTGATTTTGATAACCAGCCATACCAAAAGTGCCCTATGGCATGCCAAAACTGCCCTAAACTCCCTGAAATCCAGGCTGCATGCCTATATTACCATACATGGGGTTTGGCATAAAACCCTGTGTACCCCCAAACACTGTTCCTGGTACATAAATCTGGTTTCCAGGTGCATAACCAGCTATACTCTGAAATACAGATCCACCTCCAAAGTACCCAGGATGTACAGAGGTCACTGGGAAAACCTGTGGTAAAGCCTAAAAACTGTTTCCCTGTCCATTTAGGCCAACATTTGGTTGCTGTAAAGTGGCAGGCTGAACTGGCATGCCTGTGTAACTAGTGTTTCTGCCACCTGTTCCTGGACAGTCAGAACCAATCTTGAAGTCTCCATTGACTCCGCAAGCTGCCTTGGTGTTTCCACTGAATCTGCAGCATGCTTACCCTTATCCTGGACCTCTACTGGATCCAAAATCTTTGCAGATGGCTGCAAAAATGCCAAAAACCTTGGATTCTGCATCACTTGAGTAAACATACTCACAGCAGCAACTAACTGAGTCTTGAAAGTGTCTTCATCCATAGAAGAAGCCGTAAGAACTTGTGGCTCAACCATAACAGGAGGAGTAACAAACTGTGGAGGTCTAGAAGACTCTCCCACCTCATGAACAACAAGGATCTCCTGTGATGAAGACGCTTCCTCTCTGGTGTCTTCCTTTCTATCAACCATAATGCACAATTCTGTGTCTTACACCCAAACAGACCCTGGCTCACTCTTTAGGGAAAAAGTGATTCGATCCCGGCAATGGAACCGTGTAACGGGCCTGTTCACTGGGAAGGGCGGTAGTGTACAACCAAAATATATAAATGCTTTCACCCAATTCACAGTTGCCCACTTTACCTGAACTTAAAGACACAGAATCAAGAAGAAAAACAGGAAGCTAGAATGCTCTTATTGTAACACATACACCCTGTTGGCCCCTAAGTTAGGCGCCCCTTGCGGTATTTCTTTATTTTTAAAAAGAGATAGTACAATGGGCTGTCTTTCACCTATTCTGGGTGAAATTTGACAACATAACAGTACAATTACTGACCAAAAACAAGCCGACCAGGAGGGGAAACTTTGCCCAAGTCTGAATCTTCTGGTTGGAGTGCAGAATTGACCATTTCAGCCTGCTGTAACTACTGGTTCAGACCTGTTCTGAAACCTGTTTACAACTCATACTGTTCCCTGTACTGTTCAGCCCACTGTAATTACTGGTTCAGACCAGTTCTGACACCTGTTCTCAGCTCATATTGTTCCCTGCACTGACTTGCATCATCTGGGCCAAGTGCCCCTTGATTCTGACATCAATTGGGCTCTAAAATAACCTCTGAACAGTCCAGAATCAAAACTGATTTAGTGCTGTTTCAGACACTTGCTTGGTGAGGTTACCACCCTCACCTGTTCCTGCTTGTGGGCAGCAAACAACTGCTCCTGTTCCTGGAGAAAAGAGGCTCTTGCCTCATGCAAAAACAGCATATTCCACACAGCTGTACCTGAATCAGAAGAAAGGCCCTTGATTCTGCAGCATAACCATATTGACAGGGGGAGAGAGAGAGAGAGAGAGAGAGTAGGGAGCAAGCCCAGCCCTCTGTGCATCATAGACAAGGTAGACCAGCTCTCAAGAGCTCTCCATCTGTAGCAATCCATCTCCCTTTCACAAAATGAGCCCCCCATGCTTTCAAAACTCGTTTTTGTGCTGCCCTCTCTCTCTCTTTTGGGAATTTATGCCCAAATTGTAACACATGGCATACATGTAACAATTTTCCTGTTTAAACCTTTCGGTCTAAAATTCTCCATCCTCAGTTCAAAATTTGACCTCGGCACAGACCAGAGGATTAATCCTCGTACAAAAATAAAGATAATGACGCGAACAGATTCTGGGGTCTAAAAATAGTAACTCCCTAAATTTTAGGAGTTGCTTCCATTGCATCCCCACTAGTCTTCTGACCATCTTTGCAAACTATGGCTACATCCAAATCTGTAATGTAGCTCAACTGAAAGTGAATTTCCACTGATGACCCCACATAGACTAATCTCTTGAAGATTTGTCCATCTTCACTTTGAACTAGTCTCTTCCAGGCTAGTTCTTCAACACACTTGTCCATATACACTTTCACAAGTCTCTTCCAGGCTTGTCAATCTACAGTGCCATCAGTCTCTTCCAGACTTATACTGGACCTTAACTGTCCAATCTTGACTCACTAGACATTCCTGTCCGTTTCACAAACTGGCCATGCAACTCAGGCGTTTAGATTTTAAGAGGGATCCTTCCAAAAAGAAAAACCAAATAAAATATGTAATAAAGAAATCAACAAAAAGGTAATAGTTGTCACAATCTTGTGACATCTACATCAAGCACCATGCGCTCTAGAAATAGCCTTTAATGCAAATTCATCTTAGCATCATTTTCTTGATCCTGACCCTGAAACTCAAGGTCCACAACAAAGATAGTTGAATGCAAAGGTAAACTATAGGCATTCCACCTACCAATGTATAAATCATGTATCTCCTCATATTTCTTAGTATCAAGTATTAAATCTTTTACCTCTCAATCATCCTATCCATTGCTTTATACACTTTGCAAATACATGGTTGCATACCATCAACAAGTCTCGACAAGTGTATGATAAGATGTGCCATTGCATCATTTCCTTTACATCCTCCCAAAAGTCATTGCTCTCTACCTTTTTCTTGCATAACCTACCCATGGGAGTGGCTACTAATGGAGAAATACTAAACTCGTCACTAACAAACAACTGTCTATCTACACCCATGCACTCTCTAAGACATCTCAACATCAAAAAGTTGTAGACAAAGTGTGTTTTTGAATACTTTAACTACATCTTCCTTGAAATATTTGTGAGCTCGTGGCAAAGGAATTGGTGATTTAAAATAAAAGTGACCATTTGATTTGCATCATGTCTAACCCACCAATATCCTTCAAAAGGTTGTTCAAGCAATGTGCCGTGCAATAAGAGAATGCAATGTGCTTGTACACTCCCTAAACAATAACACCCGCTAAAACCAACCTTCCTTCTCAAAGAGGGTGGTAATAACCTTATTTAACAATAATATCAGTAAGTAAATAATTCACATAACTGAAATGCACACTTATCACTTCGTCTCGGACAGCTAACACCCGATTGGCCCCAAAACTTGGCACCCCTTGCAATATTTCTTTAACCTGTATTGCAAATGGATGGAGTACAACTGAGATTCTTAAACCTCCACAAATCCAAGTGCCTCTTGCTGTCATCAATGACCAACAAGTTTTCAAATCAATCTGTCATTCCTTTGCTAGGGGATAGCCCTTCAGATGTGCTCTTTAAGAAACAAATTAGCTCCAAATTCAATGTTAGCAGGCTGGCCTCTTGAATCCTCCTCAAATACACTAATTTCAACTCTAAAACTTGCCAAAGCCTTCAAATCTGGGGACACTTCCCCAGGTGGCCGTCAAAACCTAATTTCTAATGTAAATCAAGGCTTACATCAAAGATTCACCAAAAACTCCACCTCCAACAATTGCATTGCAGTAAAACCTAGAGCAAATCTAGGAAATGGCTAGAGAAAGAGAGAGAATACTGTAGAGAGAAAATTTAGAGATTACTCATGAGAATTTGAAGAAATTAAGCTACTAACCCAATTTTCAATCCCAAATGGATTCATTAACAGCAAAGGGAGCATCTTCAAGAGAGAGTGCATCAACCGCAATCACCAACTTCCCTTGGTTAAGAATATGCAATCAGCTTCACCAAAATGGTCTCCAATGGCTGGGAAATGGCCCCAAAAGCAAGCAATAGCATCCAACACCTCTTCCCAACAACTTCAAAATGCAAAAACGAGATTTCCTTATCCCTTCAGCTCCAATTCAACTTTTTGAAACTTACATGGGCAAGTTTTGCCAAATGACAGCCTTCTAAACTAAATTTTCAACATTATCCAACCCATTGAATTATTTTTCAAAATTCAAATTCTGAAAATTAATTTACTAAGTATTTTTGTGTCCAAAAAAATAATCTAGCCAACCAACAATTAAATTGGCTAGGCAATTTTTCCCTGAGTATCCTAGAGCAATTATTAGCTACTAGACCAACATTAATTAATTGATGCCTAGCCTTTAATGTCACCACTAATATTAATGGCCAATAAATTAGGCCAAAATCTAACAATGAATTCCACCTAGTACCTATTAGGCATAATTTATACAGCTTTTCCCTTTGGCACCAATTGATATCTCAAAGACCTAGTTATCACATTGTGAAATAATTAACTTGCACCTCACGTATGCAAATCGCATGTGCACATTTGATTTAGTTTTAATCAGATGCTAAGAAAGCATCAAAATTGCACATCCTCGTGACAAAATTCCCCCTTGAAATCCTCGTAATCCTCCTCGATTGCACAACAATGTTCCAAAGCAAAAAAGCATACTGCACTGGAATATTTCAAAAGGCATCATAGTGAAAACATCATTGGTCATTGTTGCTTAACCATGCCAATGCCAAATACTTGCCGAAAATTTCCAACCAACGTAAATAAAACATAAGACTCGTAAAGAATCCAAAACTTGTGCCAAAAACCCATAGAATATATCTCAATAGTATATCCCAATTATTCTAGCAAACAACTATAGCAAAGTATAAACCATGGTTGAACTACCTATGGCATTCATAAAACACATTGTTGTCCACAAAACCAACTGAATACCACTAAGAATTGATGATCATCCACTAAAACCCAACATTATTCTATTAGTCTATCACTTTTAGTGTTGTCAGCTTGTCATCTCCCGATTGTAAGCTCCTGTCTAAGTCTGATGGAGACATGGGAGCACTAGCATTTTAACATGCATTTCTCATGTTTAATGCCCCTTTCCTATGTTTGTTTGTCGATTTACAATGTGATCACGAAGGGCTATCAGCTCTATGACCCAACAACTCAAAAGATCGAGGTGAGGAGGGATGTGATCTTCCATGAGGTTGCGGCCTCCAAAGATCCACTTGATGGTTCTTCTATTACTGGTGATTTTTCATCTTCAACTAAAAACCCCTTTCCTGAAACCATCAACCCCTTCCCTTTCTTCCAAGTGACCCATGTTGGGTTTCACTCACACCTATGCTCACAAAGGAGTGTCGGTGATCAGTAGGACATTGAAGCACTTTTTACTCTCCGCACAAGACGTTTTTTCCCCCAGACTTATTCTCTTTTTTCGTATGTGCCTATATTACACATTTACAGGCACTTATCATGATGCACACACTTTCGGATGTGAATACCCCTTACAACCCTAAGGTTTAAGGGTTGTACTTTGTACTTTCAAGTTACACTCTTTCAATCTATTGCATTGGATATCGTGCTTCACTCTCTACACCATCTACTGCACTCTCAACCGAGCTTCAATCCTCTTAGCCTCTCACATTTAGTATCAGAGCTAAGTTCTCACCTCTAGCTCACGTGTTGTCAGCTCCCATCCTAAACAGGAGCCTCCTTCTACAGTCAACCCATAGCTTGCACCTGCTTGCTCCACATACTGGATCGCTTGGGCAAGTGATCAATTTCCCCACAAGGGACACTATCCAAGTGGCATCTATTGCATAGGCATTCTTCAGCATGTAGCATTCCATCTCCGCCTCACTCTTCTCTTCTTTCCCTTTTTGGGCCTAAGAGGGGGTGTTGAGAAACCCTTCACCCTTTACCCGCAGTTTGCGTTTCTGCGTTTTGCATATAGGGTTTAGGATTTGCAGCCCCAAAAAGGGGCACTATCCTAGACTGACTATGTCTATTTACAGGCCACTCTCTCATTCATTCCTCATGGTTGATTCATTCAGTCTGACGCCTCCTCTCCGGCCTCTCCACTACCCTCACATCCCTTCAAGAGGACACTGCAGTTCGTGGTTCGTGGATGTCTTCATCGTCTTCCTTGTGCTACGGCACCCTTGTTCCCTTGTATCACATTCACTCCATGATTCAGAACTTCATCATTCCATTCATCGGAGTTTCTTCTCTCTTCTCTTCTCTTCTCCACGTTTGCCGAGTTCACTCTGTGTTCCTCCCCGCAAACCCTGTTGTCTCGTTGGTACGTCATCTTTTGACACCAGAGTCGATCATTAGTGATCAAGTCCCCTGGATAACCAATTTATTTTGGAAGGGGTTGTTTAAGAATATGGGTACCACACTGGAATTCTCATCATCCTTCCATACGCTGTCGTGCCACTACGTGGACACAGTGTGAAAAAATCTAGGGTGCATCGTCATCCAGCTTTCTTATTGATCTAGAGAGTCAATGTCCTCTTAGTCATTAGTGCTAGTGTCCATAGTATGGTTAGTTCCAAAATACAGGATTTTTAGACAAGTTTAGCCTTTTTTTATATTTTTTATATTATTTCTTGTAAATATTCTAAAAAGGTATGAAAAACTTCTAAAATAGGGTGACATGTAAAAAAGTAAGTGGCTTTTCAACCAATTTGGAAGATCTCGTGCAAAAAAAGTGCTTTCGAAATCACGCACGGCGCAATCACAGTTTGCAAGCAGCAAACATCACTCCAAACTAGGAGAAGAAGAAAGAGCAATCTCGAAGAATTCCGACTGGGTCTCCTACATTATACCCCCCTTTTGAAGCCAATAGAACCATCAGATTTGCCGTCTGAGCAACAAAGAAAAAGCTAGTGTTTGGTGTACCTTTTGGGTCTACCAGGAAGCTCTAGAAGATCTAATGCTTGGAGATTGCTTCCGAGTAGCCACAGACAAGGATTTTGTTTATCTTTACAGACTCTATCAATACATAGTGCTTTGATTCATTGTGCTTTGTCTTTATCTTATATACCTCTTGTCTTTTTTTTTTTCCTTCTCTTCTATCTCCTATTCTCTACTTCCTTCTCTCTCAGATCTCCGATGATTACGACCTTTCGACTAAAACCCCTCCGACAATGCAGACAGATGATCAATCTGAGGAAGTAAATTCCAGAGTGTTAGAACTTTTGAGGTGCTATGTTTCATACTATAAGACACAATGGAAGCAGTATTTGCCCTTGGTTGAGTATGCTTACAACAACACAATGCATAGTTCTACATGCAAAGCTCCATTTGAGGTGGTTGAGAGTGGCAAGAAGGTATAACCTATTCTACAAACTATTAATATCTTTGAGGTTGATTATTATATGGAAAACTTGGATGTAGCATATGCAAAGATAAAATATGCACTTAAAAGATTGTAAGAAAAGCAAAAAAAAACAGCTGATCGCCACAAACGTGTTTTGCAATTTGCAGAGGGTGCTATGTGTTGCTACATTTTGAAAGGCAAGGCTGAAAAAGATGAAAGGAAAAGAAAGATCATATCTGAAGTTGAGTATGAGATCCTATGGACCCTTCTAGGTGTTGGAGAAGATAAGCGATGTGGCTTATCAGCTGAAATTACCTCCACATTGGCGGATACACAATGCCCTTTGTTACATTAATAAATGTAACTTATTGGGAATAGCACGAGAGATGACCGTCCGGGGGCTTTGGACACCCGTACGGGGTTAGGGGAGCTTAGGAAGCAAGCGAGTTATAAATTAGTATAACTCACCAAGAATTGACGGCTGGCAAGAGAGATACGTTGGATTTCACAACCATCGAAGGTGCTCATCCCCTTATGTAGGTGCCACCTAGCAATATACCCTTGAGGACCATAGCATCATCGGTAGAGGAAATTTGAGATGAAGAACGCTTGAGAATGATGGTATTTCTGTCAGAGATCATAGCCAGGGCTGCACAGTCGGACTGTGCAGTCGGACTGCCACGTGGCAGTCCGACTGCCTGCAGCCCAGTCGGCTGCATTTAATGCAGCCGACCTGTCCTATTCTTTGGGCAGATTTCGGCTATTTATACCTGAGGTCTCCAGCAGTCTTCCTATGCATTCTCTGTCGCAGATTACAGACCGGTGCCGTGCAGATCTCTGTCTCTGTTCGCAGATTTCTGACAGCAGACAGTGCAGACTGCAGCAGACTTCGAGGTGGACAGCAGGTCGCATCGTCGAGGTGGAGACACGCAGTCCAGCGCACTGCGCCCGTGTATATCTTTGTATTCAGCATTCTTTATACAGCAGATCTTCAGTGTACACTGTCTCTTTCTCTCCCTTCTCTCTCTGCGTTCTCTCTCTCTCAGTCCTACGCTTCCGCACCGCTGCACTCTGACATGGTATCAGAGCAGTGTATGAGGGCTGACTGAGCGCAGAATCAACCTGAAGAGGAGTTTCCATCGCGACACAAATTTGCGTTTTTTGCGTTTAAGGGCAGACAGGAGGGCTGCGCCTTGGAACAAGGCTGAAACGAGTGTGGGCGCACAGGAAAGGAGTACAGGTGGTGGATTTGCTGCTGTTTACTGCTGTTTGTCGCGGAGAAAGTTTGAGTTTTCAACCTAAAAGTGCAGGTTTTGCTTTTTCATCGCCTCCGGCGGGTGAAGGAGCTTCGGGACGCTGAAGAGCCTTAGCAGGCTGAGTCTACTCAGTCAGAGGGGGCTGCTTTTGCGTTTGAGAAGGCATTGCAGGTGAAGATGTCTACAGAGATGGACTTGGAGTTCCAGGCGATTATGGACCGGAAGGTGCCTGTCCTACCGGCTCTTCCTACAGATCAGAAGCTCGACGGCGACAACTACCGCATTTGGCGCGTTATGATGTTGGCCATTCTGGAGTCCTATGATTTGGCGGAGTTGGTACAGGAAGATATTGACCGGCCTTCGGTAAGAGATGAGTCCAAACTCTCTTCCGATGCTCGTGCGGAGTTGGCCAGGGCCCAGTCTCATTGGGACAAACTGAATGCCAGGATTCGATCCTTTCTCTTTCTATCATGCACTACAGCCGTGATCGCTCACATCGAGCACTTGACGGTGGCTCGTGAGATATGGCTGGAGCTTGATCAAATGTACAATCGGATGACCCTGATGAAGAGGGTTTCTTTGGAGGTACAGATGCGGACCTTGTCCGTCAATAAGTCTTCTTCGCTAAGGGAACACATTAACAAGCTAAGGCAGCTACAGATGCAGGTTCAGAATGCGGGGAAGCCGATCTCCTCCGAAGACATGGCGATCACACTATTGTCCCAGTTGCCGCCACGATTCGGTACATTTTACTCTGCCCTTATTGCTTCGGGGCGAGAGTCTACTCTTCGGTGGGAGGAGTTGGTTCCTATGGTCTTGGACCAAGAGGAACAGTTAAAGGGACAGAATGCTTCCAAGACCGAGGCGTTGATAGGTCAAGCCTCTCAGAAGCAGGGGAAGGACCAAAAGAAGAAGAAGGGGGATAACAAGTCCAAGAAGGACAAGGAGAAGGACAAGGACAAAGATTCCACATGCCATATTTGTGGAAAGACTGGCCACTGGAAGAAGGATTGCCCTGACAAAGACTCGAAGGACACCAAGAAGAAGGAAACCAAGGATTCTGGAGCGGTGGCTGCACCCTCATCAGCTGCATTTTTACACTTAGTTGTCATTGAGGACGCTTCACCGAATGCTTCTGATGCTGCGATGGCAGCTTCCCAATCTCGAGAGTGGATTATTGATAGTGGTGCCTCACGGCACATGACTCCTTCATCGGATGGTGTTGCCCAGCTGCGACCTTCGCGTGGGCAGGTTCTCATTGGAGACAGCTCTTCAGTTTCTATTGCAGGTCGGGGTAAGATGCAGCTTATTCCGGATGGACGAGGTGGCACCCATACCTCAGAGGTTTTGCATGTACCAGGATTGGGGTACCATCTCCTTTCAGTCCATAAGATTTGCTCCCTTGGTCTTCTGGTGGAGTTTGACAGTTCTACAGTGCGAGTCCTTGATCGTGAATCGAGGAAGGTTCTATCATCGGGATATGAGGAGAACGGCATTTACAAACTGAAGTCTTCCACTGCCCTCTCTACTCTTCTTCTTACCTCACAGTCACAGTCTGAATTATGGCATGCTAGGTATGGTCACCTGAACTATGACTATCTTCGGAAGGCGTCACGGGGACAGCTTGTTCGAGGGTTGCCGGATATAGTGGTGAGCCAGCAGCCATGTGTCTCCTGCATAAGGGGGAAGCAGCATAGGGATGCCATTCCCCACACCGCTTCGCGGCGGTCTACTTCACCGATGGAGTTAGTATCTACGGATCTATGTGGCCCTATGAGGAATGAGTCCCTGCGTGGGAGCTCGTACTTCATGCTGATCGTGGATGACTATAGCAGGATGACATGGGCCTACTTTTTGGCACTAAAATCAGAAGCTTTCTCGCACTTCAAGGATTGGCTTCTCTTTGAGGAGAACCGATCAGGCCGGAAGTTGAAGACCTTGCGATCCGACAAGGGAGGTGAATTTGTCTCTAATGAATTTGCTCGGTTTTGTGCAGATAGAGGAATTCACCAGGAGTTTGCCAATACGAATACTCCACAAGAAAATGGTATTCTCGAACGGAAGAACCGCAGTGTGATCGAGATGGCGCGCACCATGATGGAGCACCGACAGACCCCCCAGGTTCTGTGGGCCGAGGCTGTGGCTACTGCAGTCCACATCCTTAACCGATCTCCTACTTCGGCCGTGGAAGGGATGACTCCATTTGAGGCGTATTTTGGTACGAAGCCAGATGTTTCTTACTTTCGGGTCTTTGGGTGTGATGCCTATGTTCACATTCCCAAAGCTCACCGTGACAAATTCGAAGCGGCTTCCCGCAAACAGGTATTTGTTGGCTACAGCTCCCAGTCCCAAGGCTACCGACTCTATGATCCCGTCAAGCGGGATGTATATACTAGCCGTGATGTGCGGTTTGTGGAGGTTCCGGCTTCTTCAACGGGTGAGGAGCATCCCGTTCTTGGAGATCCAGGGGAGAGTTTGGCTCCTTCTACAGTTCCACTGGAGCTTGTGCCGTTTGATTATGATTCTGTTTCTGACACAGAGTCTACAGTTCCACCGGATCCTTCTGAGGAGTTACCACCGGTGGACATTCCAGAGTCTTCTACTGATGGAGAACGACGAGGGGAGGTTCGGCCTTCTCCTCGCTGGGCCCGTGACACACTCCGTGATTCAGGGATCGAGGGGGTTCCTGAGGAGTGGGGACCGCAGGATGGTCCGCGGCGGTCACGGAGGCACCAGGCACATTCTTCGGAGCTTGTGTGCTCCAATTATTGTTTGATGTCCCGAGTTATGCAGGATCGAGAGCCCACCTCCGTGAAGGAGGCTTTACAGTCCGCCCCATGGAAGAAAGCTATGGAAGCTGAGTTGGAGGCTATTGAGAGGAATGGCACTTGGTCACTTGTGCCACGCCCCCCGAAGAAGAAGGTGATTGGAGTCAAGTGGGTCTTCAAGACCAAATATCTCAGTGATGGTACTTTGGATAAGCACAAGGCTCGCCTTGTTGCTAAGGGTTTTGCCCAGCGCCCAGGGATTGACTGTCATGACACCTTTGCCCCTACAGCTCGTATGGCAACCATTAGAGCTGTTCTTGCTTTGGCTGGCCATAGGAGATGGCCTGTTTATCAGCTGGATGTGAAGTCGGCCTTCCTGAATGGTGATTTGAAGGAGGAGATCTACGTTGAGCAGCCTCCTGGCTTTGGTTCTTCAGATGGGAAAGTCTACAGGTTGAAGAAGGCCCTGTATGGTCTCAAGCAGGCCCCGCGAGCTTGGAACGAGAAGATTGATTCGTTCCTCCAGATTCAGTTGGGATATCGGCGGTCCAAGGCCGATCCGCAGCTGTCTGTTCACACTTCCGAGGATGGTTGTGTGCTGTTTGTATTATATGTTGATGATTTGATTGTCACAGGTGATGATGCACAGCAGGTCCAGGAGACAAAGTCAGCTTTACATCGGACGTTCGAGATGACGGATTTGGGGCTACTCCATTTCTTTTTAGGACATGAGATTTTTCAGTCTCAGAGGGGGATCTTTCTCTCCCAACAGAGATATGTACAGGAGCTCTTGGTGTCTTTTGAGATGGAAGATTGTCGAGCCCTCTCTACTCCTATGGATCCGAACTGGACGGCCACTTCCCACTCAGCTTCTCCTTTGGCGGATGCTTCCCGCTATCGACAGTTGATAGGGTCTTTGATTTAGCTTCTCAACACCAGGGTTGATCTATGTTTTGCTGTTGGGCTCTTGGCAGGGTTCATGAGTGAACCTAAGACGATGCATTGGCAGGCTGCTCAGAGGATACTTCGGTATCTGAGGGGGACGTCTGATTTGGGGATTCATTACCCCGCAGGGACAGATGGGTCAGATCTTGTACTTGCAGGTTGGAGCGACTCGGATTGGGCCGGTGACGTGGACCACAGGCGGTCTACAACAGGTTACTGCTTTACTTTGGGTGCAGGAGTTATTTCATGGAGTAGCAAGAAGCAGCCCACGGTAGCCCTTTCGTCTACTGAGGCGGAATATCGGGCCGCATCTTCCACCACATGCGAGGTTGTGTGGCTTCGGAGATTGTTGGAGGAGCTTGGGTGCCCCCAGACTCGTCCTACATTGCTGCGATGTGACAATGAGAGTTGCATTGCCTTGGCAAGGAACCCTGTTTTTCATGCCCGGACGAAGCACATTGAGATCCAGTACCACTTCATCCGAGAAAAGCTTCTGGATGAGACCATCACTGTGGAGTATTGCAAGACGGAGGATAATCTTGCGGATTTGTTTACGAAGGCTCTTCCTCAGGCTCTACTTCGGCAACATTCCAGATCCCTCAAGCTTCTGCCCTGCCCAGGCTCTGAGAGGGGGTGTCAGAGATCATAGCCAGGGCTGCACCAGGGCTGCACAGTCGGACTGTGCAGTCGGACTGCCACGTGGCAGTCCGACTGCCTGCAGCCCAGTCGGCTGCATTTAATGCAGCCGACCTGTCCTATTCTTTGGGCAGATTTCGGCTATTTACAGACCGGTGCCGTGCAGATCTCTGTCTCTGTTCGCAGATTTCTGACAGCAGACAGTGCAGACTGCAGCAGACTTCGAGGTGGACAGCAGGTCGCATCGTCGAGGTGGAGACACGCAGTCCAGCGCACTGCGCCCGTGTATATCTTTGTATTCAGCATTCTTTATACAGCAGATCTTCAGTGTACACTGTCTCTTTCTCTCCCTTCTCTCTCTGCGTTCTCTCTCTCTCAGTCCTACGCTTCCGCACCGCTGCACTCTGACAATTTCATCTTCATCATCAGCACCGCACGAAACTATGATTGATAAAGATGGTATACATGTTCAACCTTCAATTACTTCTTGCTTCAAGAGACCATCTATTATACAAACATCCTCAACAAATGCCTCACATCATCCGTCTCTTACATTCAGCAGCTCACAATTATCCATGTTGAAGCAGACTCCTTTAGTCTCTACTTTGAAAGATATGGAAGCAATGCAACTTGCCGAATTGTGAGTTCTCATGCTTCCTTCCGGGGGGGTTTGTCTGCACAAAGACAATCCCGTAATACTCAGTCCCAAGCCCCTAATACTAGTATCAGAGCATTTTGCAACCTGGAGAGCCATTTGCAGCCTGGAGACGAGCGAATTATTTGAGATTGGAGACAAGCGTCGTTACTAAGGGTCACTTGCGATTTGAAGACAGGCGACGTGGTTGGTGTCTAGTGGTCCAAGCGACCCGGTAATTCGCTAGGGCCGTCGCCCAAGTTCAAGCAATCTCGTAATACACGTGGCCAGTGACGTCCACCCCTTCGGCCGTAAATTTTCTTCTCTTCGGGTTGTAGGCGATAATATACATTCAAGACCACATCCAGCGTGATAGGGCAGCCCAGCTTTCCTACTTGATAGGAAAGCACGAAAACTCCACCTCATCTTCCACGGCCCGTTTACTATCACGCTGCCTGACAAAAATCAAGCGGACAAAATACAGGGAAGTATACCGCCCTTTGTTTCCAAATTTCTTACAATTTCTTTCTAATTCCAATTCCAGTGTATAGATGAAGGGGAAAGAGAGAAAGGGGGCTAACGGAAGGCTCTAGTTTCGGGGACCACCCTATGGTGGATCCCCATGAAACTGAAATGCAAAAAGAACCTTGGGAAGAATTTTTTGCTACACGAGAGCAATTTGATGATCTAATTGCTCGTGTCCAAGCACAAGGGATTCAAATGGAGTTGCTAACTCAAGAATTCAACGAAATAAAATCCCAATTAGCCTTATTACTAGAAAGGAATAAAGATAAAGTAGAGACCTCAGATATTCCATCTTCATCGAAAGATGTAGATGTGACTATGCGAGACCCAAGGGAACCCCACCAAAAGCTGAGGAATAACCCAATGTTAAAAGATATGAAACCCCTCACTTTCATGGGGAGGAAAAAGATAGAAACAAAGACACTATCTTTAATTTCCTCCAAAAATGGAAGGATTTACACAAATTAAAGAATACTCCACTACATCTCCAAGCGCTGGAAGCCAATTTAAACTTGGGGCCAAAAGCATATAAATGGAGGAGAACTTTAAAGGAGGCAAATAAAATACCTGAAACTTGGGCTCAATTTGAATCGGTCTTTTTGAAAGAATTCCTTCCTGAGAATGAAATGGAAAGAAATTGGAAAGATTGGGATTTTGTCAAACAAAAGAAAAGACCTTTGCTGACATATCTCGAGGAGTATTGTGAGATAATCCTCGAATTGGAAGGAATAGATGAATTTCAAAAGACGAGGATTCATAAGGGAACTAGATAAGGCCTGTAAAAAGGAAGTGAAAAGGAGTTCACCTAAGATGCTTGAAGAGGCAATTAAATTTGCATTAATCAATGAAGATAATACGTGTCCAGGTGCACTCACTAGTCTCACCGACACGGAGCCCAAGACTAAGGAATTTGAGACCTCAAAATTTGTAGGTAAATCCAAAAGGAAAATGCCATTCCTTAAGGGTAAGAAACAACCCTTTGAAAAGAAACAATATGTACGGCCGAAGCTAAGTCAAGATGACTTTGATAAGGCCAAAAAAGAAAGGTTGTGTTTCAATTGCTTATCTCCTAACCATGTTGCTTGGAATTGCCCTCAAAGGAAAAAGGAGGAAGATAAAGGAAAGGATAAGGACAAGAGCAAGGGAAAAGAGAAACAAATCCATATAGTGCAGACCCTGGAATTAAAGGGACATGAAAAATATAAATCTTTAGAGGTCTTGCACAAGGATGTACAACACAGGTGTTGTATGTCAACTTCTATGTGGCAACCTACCTTCGGGCCACATGATTTAGTTAGAGTGCACGGATTGATAGGTGAAAAGAGGGTTAGAGTTATGATTGATGACTCTGCCACCCACAATTTCATAAGTTATGCACTTGTCAAAAAGTTGAAACTTCCCCAACAAAAGAGTGAGCATCAATATGTTGTTCGTATGATGCGAGGTCAGGATAATAAAATATGGAATACAGTGGTATCCAATTTGGAAATCGAGATCCAAGGATATAAAGATAAGCTTGATTTCCAAATTATGAATATGGAAAGGGCCGATATCGCTTTAGGGAGGGAGTGGCTATGGGGATTGGAACCATCCTTAAAGCATAGTTATTATCATAATACACTAGAATTTGAAAGAGATGGTAAGACTTTTGTGATTCAAGGTGAATATAAAGTATCTAATAACCCTTTGATGTGTTCCCTTGAAGTACAAAAGTTGATAAAGAAGGAAGCTTGTGAGGTATACATGTTATGGTCCCTCCTTGTACATGACACTTTTACTTCTTGTAATATAAAGCAGCAATTTTCTTATGTTTGTGAGTTGAATGTAAATAATGAATTAAGTGGTTTGTTAGATTAATTTAAAGATGTGTTTCCATCTGACTTACCTAGTGGCCTTTCACCAGATAGGGGTGATGTAAATCACCCAATTGACATAGATAGGGACACACGCCCTGTTTCTAAACCAACTTACAGGCTAAGTGAAACACAGCACCGAGAAGTCGAAAGACAAATCAAGGATTACCTTGATAAGGGGTTTATACAGCCCAACAATTCACCTTGGGCTTCGCCAATTTTATTAGTGAAGAAAAAAGATGGTTCTATGTAACTTTGTGTTGATTATAGAGCACTTAATAAGATAACGGTGAAGAATAAATTTCCTATGCCCAGAATGGAAGATCTTTGTGATCAATTACAAGGGGCAAAATTCTTCACAAAGATTGACTTAAGATCAAGCTATCACCAAGTAAAAATTAAGGCCCAGCATGTTCGTAAGACGGCATTTCGTACTAGATACGGGCATTATGATTTTTTGGTGATGTCTTTTGGTCTCACAATGCACCAGCTACATTTATAAAGCTGATGAATAATGTGTTACGGCCCTATCTAGGACACTTTGTAATCGTCTTTTTGGATGATATCTTAATCTTTAGTAAGTCAAGAGAAGAATGTTTGGAACACTTACGGTTAGTGTTCCAATTGTTGAGAACCCATTCTCCTTATGCGAAGAAAACTAAATGTGAATTCTTCGCACAAGAGGTCAAATATTTGGGGCATATTATCTCAAAAGAGGAAATCAAGGAACCAGGAAGAGTTGTAGATCTTTCTAGGTTTATCTGGATTTTATTGTAGATTCATTCAAGATTATGCCAAGATAGCTGTTCCAATGACGGACCAACTTAAAGAGAAAGGGAAGAGCTTTAATTGGGGAACAAACCAAAATGAAAGTTTTGAAAAACTCAAGGTAGCTATTGTTACAGCTCCAATACTATTAATTGTGGATTCCAATAAACCATTCGTGGTTGAAGCTGATGCCAGTGACAGGGCAATAGGCGCGGTCTTATTACAAGAGGGTCGACCGGTTGCTTTTGAAAGCAAGAAATTAGACCGTGCAAAATGAAATTATTCCGTTTATGAGAGGGAGTTGTATGCAATAGTACATGCAATGAAGAAATGGAGGCACTAGCAGTATGGTGCCAAACTTTTGATCTTGTCGGATCATGAAAGCATTAAGTGGCTTAATGACCAACCGGATCTGCAAGGGCGTAAAGCCAGATGGGCCGAACTCCTTCAAGATTTCGACTATGAGATAAGGTATAGAAAAGGAAAGTATAATATAGTGGCTGATGCACTCAGCAAAATGCTCATTTTAAATGAATTGAGTTTTATTCAATTCTCTTCCAATTTGCTTGAATCCTTAAAAGGGAAATGCCAAGTTGATCCGGCATATTCCAACATATGGGAAGCAATTGAAAATGGGGATCCAAATGGAAGGGCCCCCACTGAGGAAGGAACATTTGAGGATGTTCAACAAGAAAATGGAGCATCAGGGGTTGCTCAAATGGGATTCAAATGGAAAAATTTTAATATTTACTATTGTTAATGGTTATTTACTCTACAAGGATAGGGTATGTGTCCCGAAAGATGAAGAAATAAGGTGCCAGATACTCTTTGAGTGTCATGATACCCCAAGTGCGGGACATCCACAAGTTAATAAGACTTATAGTCTTATTAAAAGACAGTTCTATTGGCCTGGAATGAATAAGGACGTCCTTGACTATGTAGTCAAATGTAATAAGTGCCAGGTTAATAAAGCTGAAATATTAAAAATGGAAGGACTTCTCTACCTATGAGAGATTCCTTCGGGAAAATGGGAGAGTATCCCCAAGGACTTTATTGTCGCGTTACCCAAGACACAAAGGGGACACGACTCTGTGTGGGTGATTGTGGATAGATTAACCAAAATGGCTAGGTTTATTCCAGATTCTACTGATGTTAAAACACCAGAATTAGCTAGATTGTTCATAGAGAACATATACCAATTGTATAGCCTTCCGACAAATATAGTTTCCCATCGGGATAGAAAATTTGATAGTCAATTTTGGCGTGCGGTATTTAGAAAGTTGGATACTAAGCTTAGCACGAGTACGGTGGAGCATCCGCAAACTGATAAGCAAACTAAAAGAGTTACCCAAATCCTTGAAGATATGTTGAGAGCATATGTAAGTAAAAGGCAAACTAATTGGAAAGAGTATTTACCGATAGCAGAGTTTGCATATAATAGTGCCAAACACTCTTCCACTGGATATAGTCCATTTATGCTAATGTATGGGTTTCAACCCAGAGCTCCTCATGCAGCAGGATTGCATAAGGAAAAGGTTCAGGCAACAAAGGATTTTTTGGAGGATATGAATAGTATGTTAAAATTTGCTCAAGAAAATATTAAGAAAGCTCAAGACCAAGCTAGATCTTATGCAGATCCTCACCGAAGAGACATCTCCTTTGAAGAAGGGGAATTGGTCTATCTTAAAGTGCTTGGACAAACTAAAACTATGAAAACGGGAAGATGTCCAAAGCTTTCACCCAGGTATTGTGGTTCTTTCACAATACTTAAGAGGGTAGGGGAGCAGGCTTACAAGCTCCAACTACCTGTTGGTAGTAAAACACATCCAGTTTTCCATGTAAACAAGCTAAGAAAGAAACTGGGTGATATGGATAATCTAGTCTTAAATGATAAGATTGAGGAGCTATTCAATGACCAATCTATTTCGCATGAACCAGAAAGAATTTTAAATGTTCGTAATAGACGAACAAGGCATACTATTTATCAAGAATGCCTGGTAAAATGGAGAGACTGTTCAAAAGAAAACTCAACATGGGAGCGAGTAAGCACTTTAAGAAAAAAGTTTCCCAATTTACTGTTGGACCTTCCAAGTATCGTTTTCGAGGACGAAACAGATTTTTAAGGGAAAGGAAATGTTACATTAACGAATGTAACTTATTGGGAATAGTACGAAGATGATCGTCCGGGGGCTTTGGGCGCCCATACGGGGTTAGGGGAGCTTAGGAAGCAAGTGAGTTATAAATTAGTATAACTCACCAGGAATTGACGGGTGGCAAGAGAGATACGTTGGGTTTCTCCATCATCTTCCTAAGCGTGGCTGGGTAGCGAATTGTGAGTTCTCGTGCTTCCTTCCACGGGGGGTGTCTCCACAAAGACAGTCTCGTAATACTCGGTCTCAGTCCCGTAATACCTTTTATATCACTTTATTGAGGATTTTTCATGGTGAAGTGTCAGAGGATATGTCTGTTGAAATTCAGCCTGAGGTTGAGGAGTTGGATGAGATTTTGGTACCCGAAGAGATTTTGACACATAAGGAAAGAGAGGTTAAAGGTAAAGTTTCCAGAAGATACTTGGTGAAATTTCAAAATTATCCACCAATGGATGCCAAATGGATGGAAGAAGATGACTTGGCAAACCATCCTCAATTGTTGCAACTTTACATAGATGCCTTTCAGTTAGAGCCAACTTTAGTTCGGGCTCTGTCAGGTTCAACAGAGCAAGGATCCGAAGTATTGCATGATGCTCAAGGGAAAGATAGCACTTCCACTCCTCCAGTTGTCAACAGCTCTCGTATATAGTGCATCTCAAATGTATTCAGCATCCATCCAAGGTACTGCACTGACAGTATGTTTGCCATGAGGTCACTACTTAGTGACCAATCACCGTGAGATGTATGCAAATGAGTATGAGTTTCATACAAGCACTAGAACTATACTTTTGCATCAGCTTATGATCAATTTGGCATGAATTTTGCCTCAATTTTGAGGTAAAAATTTTGATCAGTTTCAGCTCAAATTTTGATCAACTTAAGAACCGTTTGGGGTCACTTTTGGGATCAATTTTGCATCAGTTTTTGAATTGATTGTTGGTCAGTTTTTGCAATGAGTTTGTGATCAGTTTGGGGTCACATTAGCAACAGTTTGTGATCATTTCTCAGATCGGCAAGTGATCAATTTATGATCAGATTATGCTCAGACTTCAGTTTTCAATGGTTTACATCTGGTTCCATGGACAATAGCATATGTTATGACGTCATTGATGTTTTAGCCATGGTTTATGCTTGGTTATGCTATGCTATGGTTTGGTTTTGCCACATGAGTTGAGCTCATGAGAAATAGACATGTCATATGATAATCTAGCAATGTTTTTAAAATTCTTTGAGAGTCTTATATTATGTTATGATTGACTGGTAATTTTCAGCATGTGTTGGGCATATGGAATGGTTAAGCAACAGTGCGTAATGTTGTGTTCACTATCATGCCTTGTGAAAATTCCAATCCACTATTTTGCTTTTGATGCATTTGGCAGTGTAATCGAGGACGAAGGGGGAGAGTTGTCATGAGGACATGTATTTTTGAAACCTCACTTAACATGTGGATTAATTTTTAACCACATGGTTAAGTAAATGTTACACATGTGAGATGTAACTGGGGTAAGAGTAAATTTACGAGCGTAGGACCCAAGGAAATCACGGGATGTCAAAGGCAAAAGTTGATGTAAGTTATACTACACACATACTTGGTGGTATTTAGTGCTAGTTATTGGCCGAGGTCATTCATTTAGCCATAAGCATCAGTTCGTAATACTAGAGAAGTGGCATTTAATGATACCTAACGCCAATCTGCTGGTCAGAGATGGCTGATGGCACAGAGACACTCAGAAATGAAAATTGCCTAGCCAATTTAGTTATTGACCAATCAGATTATTTTTCATGGCACTG
Source organism: Lygodium microphyllum (assembly GCF_053477565.2). Taxonomy (NCBI): domain Eukaryota; kingdom Viridiplantae; phylum Streptophyta; class Polypodiopsida; order Schizaeales; family Lygodiaceae; genus Lygodium; species Lygodium microphyllum. The sequence goes on from NC_141151.1 coordinate 51,279,693, forward strand.
AAATAATTAATAGATTAATTATTAATATTTTAAGACTGAAGATTAATATTTGATTATGGATAATCCTAGAAAAAACATTTGAAAAGGCTACCACTTATCAAAAATGCCCATGTAAGATTGAAAAACGTCTTTAGAGGCTTGAGAGAGGCATTTGAGTGGATTCAGCTTGCAAGAGAGAGAGAGATGCTACTGGTCTAATTTGCAGCCATTGGAGGACCTTCTAAGGTAACCAAGGGCAAGAGAAGACCAATCAATAGCAGGTGACAACATCTACACGTTGTTGAGATAGGGCAACAGCAGTAAATGACGGGTTTTCTTTAATTCTTTGCATCTACAAGCTATTAAGATAAGACAGCAACAGTAGACACGATCCTCATCTGTTGATAATAAGATAGACAAGGCACTGATGGTTCTAGCACAGATTCTTCAGTTCTTCGCAAAGAAAGTATTTTCTCTCTCCTCAACATTCTCTCTCATCTTCCAACCTTGCTCCAAATATTGCAGCATTGAGATCACCAAAGGGTGAGAAATTTCAGATTTCTTTGCTGTAAACCCTAATCTACAACAGAAATAAGAGTTTAGCAACATCCTCAAGAAGCGGGCTAGAAATTGAAACTCTAAGTCTTGGATTCAACAAGGATGAAGCTGTTTTTTGTCAAATTCAAGTGGAGGGACCAGCAAATCAATGAATTCTCCCAACCTTGCTCCAAATATTATAGCATTGAGATCACCAAAGGCTGAGAAATTTCAGATTTCTTTGCTGTAAACCCTAATCTGCAGCAAAAATAAGCTTTAGCAACAACCTCAAGAAGCGGGCCAGAAATTGGAACTCCAAGACTTGGATTCAACAAGTCTGAAGCTATTTTTAGTCAAATTCAGGTGGAGGGACCAACAAATCAATGAATTTGGGGCATTTTCCATCTCCATCAAAGAAGATGAAGGCTAATTGACTACCTGAATCAAGGGGCAAATCAGATTGAAGACTTGCTGGTCATTTTGAATAGCAAGGGAAGTTGGAATACCGAAAGGAATTAGGAGAATCCCATTGTACATCAAATTCTTCTTCAATTAGAATAAATTAAAAAAAAGGGGCATCAATTTTGGGGCCAACAGGGTGTCCAAAGTCCAAGATTGTATGGTAAAGTCTACATTTCAGTTTTGTGAATTTGTTAATTGCTGTAAATAGTGCTTAATCAGGTTATTTACCACTCTATCCAAGGAGGAAAGCTCGTTTCAAGTATTGATAGTCGCAAACTTCTCGTGGATACCTCGATTTGCGCAAAACCTAGCAAGCTCATTAGAAACAAATTTGCCACCCTTATCCGATCATAATGTCTTCAGTTTTCAACCTGATCGATTCTCCTTAAAAAGCAACGAATCCTTAAAGTGAGAGAACGCCCCTGACTTCAACTGCAAAAAATAAGCCCATGCCATCCTACTAAAATCATCCACAATCAGCATGAAATACAAGCTCCCCTTAAGGGACAAGCTCCAATATTGATCTATAGATACAAGCTCCAAGGATACTAACAACTGTCTCGAAGCCCCGCTCGGAATGGCATCATGATGTTGTTTCCCATGAATATAGGATACACATGGCTGCTGGCTCTCTACAATGTCTAGCACACCTTGAACAAGGTGCTCCCTAGAAGCCTTTTGAAGATAGTCATAATTTAGTGGCCAAACCGCGCATGCCAAAGCTTGTACTATGTCTACGAGGTAAGAAGAAGAGAAGTCAAGGCAAAAGGAGACCTCAACTTGTATACTCCATTCTCCTCATAACCGGAAGTAAGCACTTATCCCGATCCATGATTAAGAATCCGAAAGGAATCCTCGACAAACTTAACCAAGAGGCCAAGGGTACAAATCTTGTGTACTGAAAGCAAATGGTAACCCAAGCCTGGCACATAAAGCACCTCTGAAGTATTTAGTACCAACCTATCTATCTGAAATAAGCTACAAATTATCCCTCCCTTGAATAGAGACAAAAGAGCTATCGCCAATGAGAATCTATCCATGAGAAGGCTGCAAATGTGCAACACCTCCTATAGGAGTCATGTGCCAAGAGGCACCACAATCAACAATCCACTCGCGACAATGTGGGGCCATCAATGCAACATTAGAAGCCCTGGATACCTCAATCACCTCCAAGTGGATGAAGGCAAACGAGGAAGGAGCAACCACCGCTCCTAAATCCTTTAAAGACTTCTCCTTGTCAAGGCAATCCTTCTTCCAATGACCTATCTTGCCATAGATGTGACAATTGGAAGCCTTCTTTGTCCTTCTTCAATTTGTCCTCCTCCTTTAGGTCCTTCCTCTTCTTCTGAGAGGACTAACCTGTCAATACCTCTGATTTGAAAGCATTCTGCCCTTTCAATTGCTCCTCTTGATCCAAAACCAAAGGAGCCAACTCTTCCCAATAAAGCATCTCTATCCACCCTAAAGCAATCAAGGTGGAGTAAAATGCACTAAATCGGAAGGGGTAACTAAGAAAAAAGAGTTATCGCCATGTCCTCCGAGATAATCGCCTTCTTTGCATTTTAGACATGCATCTGTAATTGAACTCTTTCCAATAAAGCATCTCTTTCCACCTTGAAGCAATCAAGATGGAGTAAAATGCACCAAATCGAAGTGGTAACTCAGAATTAAGAGTTATCGCCATGTCCTCTGAGGTAATCGCCTTCTTTGTGTTTTAGACATCCATCTACAATCGCCGAAGTATAATAACATGCTCATGCATAGAAGAAGACTTGTTAGGACTTAAAAGTCCTCATCTGAACCTCCAAGGACACCTGCTTCATCACGATCATCTAATTGTACATCTGATCAAGCTCCAACCATATGTCCCAAGCCACAATCAAGTACTCAATGTGAGCAGTGATGGCTAGAGTACAAGAAAGAAAGAGAAAAGAATGGATGTATCATTCAATTTGTCCCAATGCGCCTGTATCTTCATCAACTCGGCTTTCTCATCTGAAGAAAGCTTGGAGGGATCACGAGCTTCAAGACGGTCTATAGCCTTGGTCACAAGCTCCACCAAATCATAAAACTATGGCAGTCCCCCTTTGACTCCGCGCACAATGCCAATGCTTGCTAAGGCTTCCTCTGCTCGTCCTCAAAGAATTTCACCTACCGAAGGCGATGAAAACTCAAAATATGTAGCAAAAGGCTGAAAATGCAGCCTATCCTCCTTCACGAACGGCAAGGACCTGCAAAAAACAGCAACTTTGCTCCTTCTCCGCACACAACTTGTTCACCACACCCTCCAAAGGCCGAAAACTTAAAACTTTTATCGCAGAGAATCCTCCAAATCAGGTCTGCCCACAATCAATCAGCCCTTCTACGCTACTCTAATACCATGTCAAAGTGCAACAAATGCAGAAGCATATGGACAAGACTAAAAGAAAATGAACACGAGAGAAAGGCAGAGAGAAAAGAGACAAAAGAATGCAGAAATCTGCAGTCAATGAATGCTAAAATGAAGAGGGCAAATATACAAGGGCTGTAGACACATGTATCTCCTCGAGCCAAGTCTCTCCTACCAATACCTGAAAGCAAGTGTGTGGGACAAGCTGTGAAGTGGGATAAATAGGAGAAAAAAATGCAATAAAATAATGCAATTGGCCAGCAAAAAACTAGTTGACTTGATCAAAAATTGCCGACTACAACATAAATGAATAAAATAATCAGCAATCGGTCCTCCAACTACCACATGGCACCATCGCTTGCATGACAAATTGCTCATACACTATGTCTACTGAAAATGCCCACTGACTAACAAGAATAATGAATAATGCCCTTCGAGAGTACCTCCAAGAGAGCTGACTGCACCAATGGTAACCTGAGAAGACAAGCAACAGCAGAATTGACCCCTCCTAGGGCTGGCGACTGCATTTTTGAGGCTTCTGGGCAGCAAGCGATAGCTTCTTGGCAATCCTAGACAAGGCAGCAATCACCCTGGAGAGTCTCCTGCAAAGAAAACCAGATATTTCTCTCTCTACAGCATTATTTCTCCTTTTCCAACTTATTCTCTGATAATCTCAGTAAAACTCAGCCATTTGGAGCAAATTGCCAAATCTGGTGGACAGCAAAGGAATTTCTGTTGTAAATCCTAATTTACAGCAAAAATTACAATTTAGCAGCCACATTGGGACCGATGCTAGCAATTGGAGGCATAGAAGACTAAAATTAGCAGCTGCAATTCAAGGAATTGCCAAGGATTTCAAATGCCAGCCCATCCCATTTGATTTGGGGAAGGATTTGGCCAATCAAGGATCCATTTTGGTCAAGTCCTAGGTGAAGATCTCAGTTGTACTCCTCCCAATTGCAATGTAAGTTAAAGAAATGCTGCACGGGACCCTAGTTTTGGGGCCAACAAGGTGTCCAACATCCAAGATTGTATGGCAAAGTGTGCATTTCAGTTTTATGAATTTGTTAATTGTTGTAATTAAGTGCTTAATCAAGTTTTCACTACCCTATCCAAGAAGGAAGGTTGGTTTCAAACCCCCACTACCATCTCAAGGTCCTTGCCATCATTGTGACTTAGCAGACTTTTACATCATATGTACACCTCACATAAGCACATTTCATTAATATCTAAGCTGAAATGCCAAGCATAGCATTAAAATTTTACATCCCCATAACAACAACGTTCAAGCAACCTAGCATCAAAATACAACAATTTCTTGGTGTGTTTGTGCAAATACTTCAAAGGATCAATGGATCATTGAGGTTTATTTAGATTGAAGATAGTGATGAGGACCAACACTTAAAAAGATCAACACTCTCATCAATCATTGTGAAGACTGTCACAATCCCAAAGATTGTGAGGATCAACGCAAAGAAGAAGATTGATGATTGGAGCCCCAACCTCACTAAGATTGACATTCTTACAAGTCCAAAAGAACGGAGCCATCAATGCCGCATACATCTCCAATTTCTCTCTTTATCTAGACTCGCAGTTGAACAAAAGGACCCCATCTACCCATTATGGCACCATCTCTGCAAGTTTCTATTCTTCCCACATTGCCCAAGAAGGATCATTTGGTCCTACAAAATGGAGTGTACATTGGATACCTTTGATCTATAAACCTTTGTCACTACCCCTATTCCCCATCCAATGGAGGATCCTTCTATTGTTTCTACAATTGACCAAGCAGCTCTTTGGAATCAACTCAACTCTCAAGCCCAATCTTTCCTCTCCATGAGCTGCCATTCGGTTCTTGTACATGTTGGCAAGATCCGAACCGCATCAAAGACTTGGACAAAGTTCTCTTCTCTCTATCAAATCAAGACCTTTGCCCACCACATCAACACTGACAACTCTTTGGGATTGTTTCAACTTTTTGGCTTGGTCTTTCATCTTCATGAACCACCAAGATTCAATTCTTGTACGTGTTTGCAAGATCTAGACCACAACAGAGGTTTGGACAAAGTTGCCTTCTCTCTATCAAATCAAGACCTTTACCCGCAAATCTTGTTGAAAGTGCATCCACATGTCCTGTGCTATGGATAACCACACAAGAGGGTGGACTCTACAAGCTCACCACCCTTGCCAACCAATCATCATTGACTCTTGGACTATGCTGCTACTACATAAGCAAGCTGTCACAAGGATATCTTCGAATCTATTTGTGTACTCGTCACAAGGAGTAAAAAATCTAACTAAGAGAGCAGACATGAAGCAGGGCAGGCACTTTGTAATGAATGAAACTAAGAGGAGAGAGAAGAAGAGCTAAAGAGAGAGAGAGAGAGAGAGCAAGAAAAAGAGAAAAGAAGACTAAAACAGGAGAGAGAAAGACAGAAAAGAAGAGAGAAGGAGGAAGCCATGGAAGTTGAAGATGAAGGTGAAGAGTGTGTTCTTGATAATAACTCATTGCCCTAATCTGGGACTCTTACACCTTATATATCCCGATCAGTGTGACTGGGTGTCTAACCCCTAGTTTCTATGTATCCCGCTTGTTATAATCTATCCCCACCCTGAAGGTTTTTGCCCTCAAAAACAAAGAGAATTAGAGGGGAGTGATGGGTGGGTGTAGGGAGGGGTACAGAATGCTACTTTCACCCATATTACAATGAAAATTGGTGGTAAAGACTAGGGACAGTATGTTGTCCATGACTGGCCTGCTGAGGTAAAATTGTCATAACTTTTGGTAACCTGCTCCAAATGGGGCGTACACATGTCGAAACGAAGCTTATGACGAGTACTTTCAACTAAGTAGGATGCACATGCCTAAGATTTGGGTAAGTATAAAATTCTAAAAGCATCATCATCTTCTTCTCTTCTCCTTTCTTGCACATGTGGCTATGGAGGTCAAAGCTTGGAACTTGGAGCTTGGAAATGGATCTTGTTTGAAGTGTATCTTGGATCGTGAAGCTACCGATGAATTCATGGGAGAAGGTAACTCGATTAGATTCAAAGGTAAGCTCACTACATTTGTGTGTGGGAGAGTGCACACAGCTATGTGAGAGGTAGCCATTGCTCTCTACTTGAAACACTTGAAGCAATAATGGTCCGTGGATCTTGGTGGTGTGCTCATGAGAGTGATGGGGAAATTCATTGACAATGGTGGTTGGGCACCAAGAGGCTTCTTCCAAGGGTAGGCCTTGCCATTTAATGAGATATTCCTTGATCGATCGAGACCTTAAGTATCTCATTGCCCAATGATTGCCTCAGGGATATACTGAGTTACGAGTGGTGCCTTCTTCAACTATTAGGCGGGGGGGAAAAGAAGGAGAGGGGGTTTCTTCCACATAGTCCACTAAGGTGCCCATGAAGGGTTTCAGCTGGCTGATATGAAATACATTGTGGATTTTGGTGGTAGGGGGAAGCTCTAATCACTAATCAATAGGCCAAGTCACCAACTCTCTTCAGGATCCGTTAGGGGCCATAGAAGCGGTGGGCCAACTTGTTACTACTGCCCTCTTTGAGAGTGGAGTAACGAGCCTTGGGCACTTTCAAGACGACTAATTCCCCTTCCTGGAATTCCAATACCTTCTTTTCTCATTAGCATAGAGTTTCATGTGCATTTGTGCCTTTTGAAGATTTACTTTGCATTGCTGAAGTAGAGCTTGCATGCGATCCAACTCAGCCTCACTCTAAGGGTTTATCTTATCATTAAAAAAGAATGTAGGGAGGGGAATCTTATACCCATATAAGGCCTCAAAAGGGGAAACTCCAATGCTAGAGTGAATGGAGTTATTATAGGCAAACTCAGCCAAGTGGAGCCACGTATCCCAACTGTGTTGTACATCATGGCAAAAGTGCCTCAAATATGTCTCAAGCCATTTGTTCACTCTTTCAGTTTGGCCATCAGTCTGAGGGTGGTGTGCAGTGGATGGAGCAAGCTTGATACCCATGGATGTGAAAACTGTCTACCAAAAGTTGCCCATAAACTTAGCATCCCGATCATGTACTATGACTTGTGGTAAGTCATGCAACTTAAAGATATATTTCCTAAACTGAGTGGCCACTTGAGAGGCAGTGTATTGGGTCTTAGTGGAAATAAAGTAGGCAGCTTTGGTGAGGCGATCAACTACCACATAGATACTGTTCCACCCTTTCTTGGTCATAGGGAGGCCAGTAATGAAGTCCATTGTGATGTGAGTCCATTTCACTTTAGAAATAGGGAAGGGCTACAAGAGGCTAGCAGGCCTAAGTGTACTGTCTTTGTTCCATTGGCATGGAACACATTTGGTCACAAAGTCCTTGGCATCCCTCCATAAGCCTTTCCAATGAAAGCTCTTGGCAATCCTGTCATATGTTTTGAAAACACCCAAGTGACCAGCAGTGGGGCAAGAATGCATCTCTTCCATGATCTTCTGTATGAAGGGGAAAGTGTGTAGGATGACAATCTTGCCATGGGACCAATAAGGCCATGCTTGAGCTAATATTGGGAGTTTTCAGCCATGACCCCATGCTGTAATTTCTGGAAGATGTGACTAAAGTGATCATCTAACAAGTAAGCTTCTTGAAGCTCTTCAATCTAATCACTATACAATTCTGAAATAGAGAATACTCTACATGCCCACATCCGAGAGAGTGAATTAACCACGATATTATCTTTGCCTGAAGTGTGAGAAATGTCAAAGTCATAGTTTTGTAATGTTGCCACCCATCGCCTTTGCATAGGAGTCAAAGTGGACTCATTCAATAAGTACTGGAGGACTCAGTGGTTACTTTTACTTGAAAGCGGCTGCCATACAAATAGTGGTTCCATTTCTTGATAGCATGGAGGATAGCCAACATCTCTTCGTCATATACATTCATTTGCATCTCCTTCTCATCAAGCTTGCAACTCTCAAATGCAATCACACCATGCTCTTGCAACAATACTACATCAATACCCCTACCACTGGTATCACAATGAAAGGTAAATAGCTTAGAGAAGTCAAGGCAAACAAGGATGAGGGTGAAAGCAAGCACGTCCTTTAACTGCTTGAAGCTATGATCAACAGTAGCATCCCAAAAGAATGACTCCTTTTTTAATCGATCAGTCAAAGGTGCTACAATAGTGGCATAGTGCTTATTAAAGTGTCTATAGAATAAAGAGAGACCAAGGAAGTCACGCAATGAAGTGGTGGTGGATAGAGTGGACTAGTCCCTAACACATTGCACCTTCTTTGGGTCAGCCTGTATGTCATTTTTGCTCAAAACGTATCCCAAGTACTCCACAAATGTCTGCATGAAGGTGCATTTGCTCTCCAAGGCAAAGAGTCAATGCTCTCTCAATATATCAAACACCCTTCTGACATGTGCAAAGTGCTCGTTTAGTGACTTGCTGTAAATGAGGATGTCATCAAAGAAAACAAGCACAAACTTGAACAGAAAGGATTAAAGGATTTTGCTCATAAGGCTCTGAAATGTGGCAGGGGTGTTAGTCAACCCAAAAGGCATCACTAGAAAATGATAAAGCCCAACATCAGTCCTGAAGGTCATTTTGATCTCATCTCCCTCTCTCATATGAATCTGATGGTAGCTAGGGCGTAAGTCAATCTTAGTGAAAAAGCATACCCATTTTAACTCATCTAGCAAGTCATCAATCCGTGGGATGGGGTAGTGGTTCTTCACCGTGATTTTGTTCAAGTCTCTGTAGTCAATGCACATGCAGAAAGGGACATCTTTTTTCTTAACTAACAGGACAGGGGATGTATAAGGGGAAGAACTCGGTTCAATGAAACCCATCTCCAACAACTCCTTGACTTGCTTTACAACCTCTTCACGTTCACACTTGGAGAGTCTATAAGGTGTTTACTAGCTTGGAATAGGGCTCTAAATCAAGTGGGTGGTCCACTTGTCTCTTAGGGGGAAGGACTGTAGGCATCTGAAATAGATCACTATACTCCTCAAGTAGGACCTGCAAGGCTGAATCATTAGATATTGCAAAGGGCTGACCTGAATTGTCCTTATTCAATTGCAAGACAAAGATTTGTAAGCATTTCTTAAACTCCCTTTTGAGTTGCTTTGCTATAATGCGCTGAAAATCAGCATGATCTTGAACTCCCTCTAGGCGGATGGGCTGTCCATGCATCATAAACTCCATGTAGAGCTGAGAGAAGTCCATAGCAATTTTCCTCAATTATTTCAATCAATCACAACCCAAGACAACATCAATGGGGCCCATATCTAGGGAAATTAGATTAACCAATGCCACGTAATTTTCAGCCAAGCATAAGGGGACTACGGAACATACATGTGTGCTGATTTCTTCTTCTCTATTTGCTACTTGGACCTTCAAGGGATGTGTGATTCTGTAGGGGTGCATTTCAACCGTTCAATGGTTGATTTATTAACAAAACTATGAGTGCTACCACTGTCCACAAGGATGAAGACATGCTTTTCATGGATACTTCCTTGAATGCGTCGGGTACTGGGGTTGCAAGAACCCGTCCAAGCATCCAAGGAGATGGAGCAAAGGGGTGTGTGATTTTGTAGGGGTGCATTTCAACTGTTCAATGGCTGATTTATTGACAAAACTATGAGTGCTACCACTCTCCACAAGGATGAAGACATGCTTTCCATGGATACTTCCTTGAATGGGCCGGGTACTGGGGTTACAAGAACCCGTCCAAGCATCCAAGGAGATGGAGCAAAGGAAAGTGGTAGACGGGTGGGATGTCAAATCAAGTATCTATGATGGACAGCCACCCGGGTCAAAAGAAAACCCATCTTCCAGCTCATAGAACTGCTCGTGATCTACAACCTCAACAAGCTCAACATGGTCGATGGGTAGGTCATCCTCATCATTGTGCCAATCTTCCATGACATACATGCTATGGACCTTGACCTTAGCTCTCTTGAAGGACACTTGGAGGCATAATCAGCAATGTACAAATCCCCATATTTAAAGCATAGGCCTTTTTCCTTCCGTTCCTTCACGACATCCGGAGAAATGAAGCGTCAGCCACTGGAGCTATGGGAAGGTGATGCATTTATTTTCAGCATATTTATTCTCAGCATTAGAGCCAAATGTTGTCCCAAAAGTTCCTTGTTTTCTTTCAACATGGAAGGTGGGGTAAGTGGGTATTCTGAGGCTGTTATTAGGCACAGAGGTGCCTCGGAAACCACCTCCATATGGGGCTGATCTTGAAGGGATGTGGGGCTGTCCAAACCCTTGTTGAAAAGGTTCATATTTACAATACTTCCTTGCATCTCTCTCGGCCAATTCAATTGCTTCAAATAGTGTAGTAGGCTTTTGGGCCATGACATTTGCCGATAGACTCGGTTCCATCCCATAGATATACTTTGACACTTGTCACAATTCTTTATGAATTTAATAGCATCGCGGAATAGAGTTGGCCACCACAATTGAGATTATAGCACCTTATGGGCCGTAATATCTCCGCTAAAGTGTCCTCTGACAATTCCACCATGTGCTTCAATCAGCACATCATGCATTTCATGCTCACATACACATCTCCACAATAGTCCATCTTGCCCTAACCTATAGAATTGGTCGGTGATCAATTGATAGGGTTGAATCTTAAGGATAAGGCACCTTAGCCCAGCCTTCTCAATAGGTCTCTCTAGTAGTCCGTGCTCCAGGATCTAGACTATGTCATCAGCCCAATAAGGTGTCAAGTGAGCTCTGAATAAATCCTTCTCACTGGACATGCTAAAAAGGTGTGCATCAGCAGGTAGATAATCTATAATGCCTTGTCCAAAGGCCTCTCCTATGGGTATGCAGGATATGTGATCTACCATGTAGTGTTGCTTGCCCTTGCGTACAACCATAAAAAAAGTCAAACTCTAAAATCAGAAGTAACCATTGAGCTATGCGTCCAGTAGTGCAAGGTTTGTTGACAAGATAAAGCAAGGCTTGATGGCCAACAAAGAAGGTAAAGGGTATAACCAAAAGATAATTCCAAAATTTCTTTGCAGCAAATACCATGGCCAAACCTTCCCTCTCTATTGTGGAGTAGTTAATCTATGTATCCATGAGTTGTCGGCTAGCAAAGCTCACTGGATAATCAAGGTTATGCTCACTAGGCTGGCACAAAGCGGCCCCAACGACAAACTTTGACACATCAATATGCACATGGAATGCCATGTTCCAATCTGGGGCTCATAAAATTGGTGTGGTAGTGAGAGCCTTTTTTAATTCCTCATAAGCGTGTTGGTACTCCTTAGTCCACTCGAATACAATTAGCAACTTGTAGAGTGGTGTAGCAATCAATGCATAGTTCAAAACAAAGCATCGATATAGTACCCCATGTCCTAGGAAGCACTAAACTCCCTTATATTTGGTTGGTGGTAGCAAGTCGACAATAATCCTGATCTTAGAGGAGTCATTGAGTCAATGGGGCAATGTCATTCTTGGACATCACGTGCCCTAAGCTGCATCCATGTTTTTCACCCAAAATTGGTACTTTCGGGGGTTTAAAGAGAGACTATATATCCTACATCATTCGAAGATATCATGAAGCTTATCCAAGTGTTTTTTCTAGCTAGAATGCATGCATAGATCATCAATAAATACTCCTAGCTCTCATCTAAGCATGTCCTTGAAGATGGTACACATTAAATTTTAAAAGGTAGCAAGTATGTTCATCAGTTCAAATGGCATGACTATGTACGTAAACACACCCCACTCATGGTAAATGATATCTTATGCATGTCATCACGGTGTACTTGAACTTGATTGTAACCTAAGAAGCCATCCAAGAAACTATAGGCCTCTTTTCCTGTTACTCGCTCAAGCATGTGCTCCATGTAGTAAGGCAATGTGGATAATTGTCTTTTAGTTTTGGCGTCCACTTTCTTATAGTTCATGCACACTTGGATTTTTTAATTTCTTCAAGACAATTACAATGGGTGACACCCAATTCGTGTGCTCAATCTCGTAGATTAATCTTGTCTGAAATATCTTGTCGATCTCTTCCTTCACGGGGTGAGCATGCTTTGGATTCATTGGGTAAGGTCTTTGCTTTACTGGCATTGCATCAGGAGTCATTGGGATGTTATATGTTATGATTCTCAGATCAAATCCTTTGAGTTCATCTAAGGACCAAGTGAACACGTCTATATACTCTCGTAAGAGAGCAATAAGATCGCCTTCTTCTTGCTTAGCCAAATTGTTAGCAACTATAGAGACGGGTCTAGGCTTCTCCCCTTCCCTTGCTAAGTCAACTTCCTTGACTTTGGCCAGTGGTCCTTCTATCAGTTCACTTGTCTATCCTCGTCTCTTTGCACCCAACAAGATCACTACCCTATCCCCTTTCTTGAATTTAGTGAAGCACTTTGGTAGGTCTTGGGTTTTCTTTTGGTATTCGACTTCTAACCCTTTTGGTTGTCCTCTCTCTTCTCCTTCTTCGACCGTCTACACCTTAGGTGGACCGAAAAGTCCCCTTTGGTGCATTTGTTTTTAAGTGGTTGGGTATTTTTTAGATCGCTCTCAGAGCTTACCTTTGATTCCAAGTTGAACTCACAACCCTTGCTAAAGGATGGAGTTTCTCCTGGTGGTCGTAGCTATGAGGTTGACTTTGTCCTAAAGAGAGGTGCAACACTTGACTGGACTAGCCCTACTTGCTCATAGTCCATCACACCTAGGTGAGCTAGTTAAGTGCGATCGCATTGAATTCTAAAGATTCCTCTTTCAATTCTTATTGTGTTGGCTCTCTGTAGCTTGGAGTCTACCTTTGTTGGTTCGATTACTTGGTCGTCAATGCCCTACTCTATCATCTCGACCTCTTCTTTTTTTCTTTCCTTCGAGGAATAGTAATTCTTATACTCATCATTTGAATTGCTACCTTTTGACTACTCGTCGTCATCTAGAGCTCTATTCTCGACTCTCTTTCTATCCGTTTGATCCAATTGTACATAAGATTTAGGTCTTGCACTTTGGTCCACCGCTATCTTGGTTTATTCATGAGATCTTGGAGCATCTTGAGATTAGCAACTGGATTACCAGCTAGCTCCCTTGTTAGATACTCAAGAATCCCTTGGAGTCCAAGTCTATTAAACGGGATATGGAAAGGGGTGGGTATTTGTTGCCTATTAGGGTTTTTGGCCATCATATAGAGTCACACTAATGGTAGGGTCTTACCCCTTGGAATCTGAGGTGCAATGGCTTCACGGGAGTCACTCGCTATCCTTGTCACATGCTCATAATCTTCTTCCTAATCCGAAAACGCTAGGTTAATGGTGGCTAGCATGTGCATCCAATCCTGCTTGTCTTTAAGATAGGGAATGTACTTCATCAAGGGTTCACACAAATTTCCCACTTGGGTGTCTCCTTTCAAGATAGAGGAGATGGTATCTAAGTTGATTGATGGGGTCTTCTAAGTATCCTACCATCTCAACTCTTAGTACCTCCAATCTATTATCTAGGAATATGAGGCCATTACCCCAATCTTCAATTACCTGTGCATTCCTCATCCATAGTCTGCCTAGCAAGATATCGTAATATACTCCCTTCATAACGATGAAGTTCACCAACAACTGGACACATGCTATCTTCAAGGGCCAGACCTTTAGTACTCTGGATGGCTTAACTTACATGCCATTAGCCAGTGTGACATTAAACCTTACGGTCTCCACTAGCAGGTTACCCCAAACATGCAAAATTGCATGGCTAAGTACACTAACTCCCACTCCCATGTCTACAATCCCCCTTCTCATGACATCTCCTAGTGCTGCCACTAGTAGGACCGCATGCATCTCCGTGCCTTTCCAGAAAGCATTCACATGCAAGGACTTGGGCATTGAGTTCAATGTGAGGCTGGGTATCTCTGTGATTGCATCATTCTCATGCAAGTCGGCTACTCCTAACTTGTTAGATCCCTCTATCCATTGCTTCAATTCTTTCATAATGAAGGGCTTTTCCTAAGCAAATCCCCCATCGACAATGTTACAAGAGCCGATAGAAATGTTGTAAGCAGGCCATTAGCTGCTTGCCTTTCGTCTTGTCCTACACTCTTTTGCCACTGATCTTGAACAACTTGCCTACCGATGGCATCTAAGCCTTGTCTTCATTGTTTTGCATCAGGTGTAGATGCATCTCTTGAGTTTATGTGTGTTGGTGAGACCGGTATGCTTACAAAGGAGAACTCGTTGATCTTCTGGGATGGGCTCGGCATCCTTTAGATGATCTTGGGCTTCTCTCATCCACTCCTTAACCTTGTCAACTATTTCCATTTGGCGCTTCAGATCAGGATATTCTCCAACCTTGGCACTCCCCTTCTTCGTTGTTTTATGTGCTGAAGTCTCGGCCTTTGCATCTACCACTTGCTTTTCTCTCGTTAATGTGGTTGCATTATACATTTTGAGTGTCACTCTGGTGTCAACCCTCTTTTTCTTCCTTTGGCGAGTCTTCTTTCCTATCGAGGCCGCATCTAGGTTGCTAGGTCTTAGCAATGAAATACCTACCTACTTCATTTGTGCCCTAGTCTCATGATGTTCAACGAGATGGGAGTGGCCTCACCATCAAGTGTTTCGACTTCAAACAGCCCCAAGGGTACAGAAGGTATGATGGCTCAGCTAGTAGATGGTTTTCGCCTAGGACATTCGGCATATAAGTGAGTGATTCCACACTCAGGGCACCTCAAATCAGCCTTTTCCCAGTTAGCTTGTTCTCATTCAAGGCAGGCAACAAGATGAGATATGCCCTGGGGGCCACAAGTCTAGCATGAGATTGGATCTTGGTTTTGCCCTCCTTCCTAGGTCTCTACCTCTTCCTTGGTCTAATGCCATCAATGGCACCAGTCTAAAGTTCATTAAGATGGGATTTTTCTCATTGTCATACAAGATGTAAGGGTTTACGTATATCTTGTTCTCATTTGGCTCCTCTACATAATGTATTAGAGCGTCACTCGGTGAATGGGTCACAAAGGGTCCAGGTAGTCTAGCTATACCTGTAGGGTTGATTTCCATTCCGGTGATAGTTGGATTAGCATCATTAGGCACTGGAAGAGCTAATAGAGCTTCCCTTTAGAATTGTGGTGGTCTATCCCCCAAGTAGTATGGTTGTTTGTAAAGATGTGGATATGTAATCACCTTGGCAATCGGCAATGCATAGCATTATGACTAAACCTACCGCAGTTGGTACAAGGTCTGGGTCTAGGATCCGTGCACTCAGCCGGGAGGTGCTTCCCTCCACATGGACACATTGCACGTAAGGGCGTGGAGGTCTTCTAATCATTTCTTGGAGCTTGACCAACTCTAGCTTTACATCCACCAATTCTTGGCTTGGGTCAACACTCTTCCCTTTCTCTTGGTTACTATGACTAGATCTCTTGCTATAGTAGCGGTAGTTGTCTCTAAGGCTCTAGAGGCTACACTATCTCGGCTTATGGCTCTCCAGCTTCTCTCCTTGAGCAGATCATCTACGCGTACGGCTTCTTCAAAGACCCTAGCTAACACATCCTTTGCAAGTTCAAGTTGCCTACCAAGGCCTTGTAGAGCTCTTCACTCCTAGTTCCGCTTATGAGAATACGGTGGAGACCACTCACTCACTAGGTCGCTCTGCCCGGCTGGGATTCTCTTAAAGAGACTCCGCACATGGGTGACATAATCTCGAATGTCCTCCTTGTCCTTTTGACTGACATTCATCAATCGAACCATGAGGTTATCCAAGTACCCCGCCTTAGAGAATCTCTTGATGAAGAGGCTCTTGAGAGTATTGAAGTTGTTGCGTTCAGTGTCATCTAGATTGGTGTACCACATTCGTCCTTTATCTCCAAGGCAAAGACCGAAAGCATGTGCACATTGAGAAGGTTCTATTAGGCTGTTTTCCTTGCACACCTGCTCGAACTGCTCTATGAAGCTATATGGGTGTTGTCGGGCTAGTACTTGTCGAGTTGCTTGGCAACTACAAGTATCTTTGGTTGGCTCCTCGAATTTAGAGTGATTCCTAGTCATGCTAGCAACAAAGTTGCTGGGGTTGCTCTGCTCTTCTCTACAACTGTGTTGTCTATGAGTCTCTTTGTGTAAGAAGCTCGCTCAATGTGAGATCAGCTTTAGTGCTCTTTTCCTCTCCACATTGGGCCCTGTCCTATTGTTGGACCTCTCGCATTTCTATTTCTTGTCTCAGCCTTTGAGCTCAATGTTCCTGGTTGTAAGCAGTTATACCCTACAACGCTTTCTTGGCCAATCTTTAGTCTTCCTCAAGGTCAGCTTGTTAGCAGAGTATTTGTCAGCTCATGTGTGAGTCTGAGCTTGATCTGGGCTGGGCATTTTTTATTAGGTATTTTAGGTATTTTTCTGGTGTGGCATTTTATGCCAGTGGAGTATTTTATGCACCAGTCGGCCAGCATTAATGCTGTCCGACCAGCATTATTGCTCCCCACTTTTTCAGCCTATTTATACTCAGTGGCTCCTCCTCAGTCAGTCACTTCATTTCACCATCTGCAGACTCTGTGGAGAGAGGAGCCAGTGCCAGTGCCCACGCAGCCAGTGACTCACTATCGTATGCGACTGTCTCGTGTTCAAATATATGGATTCCATTTCCCGTGCATACATCTGAGTTCTCATCTGTATCGTGTTCTTTTCTTTTCTCTTTTTGTCTTGTGTTTCAGCAGTTTATTTCAGCACATGTTTACGCTTCCACCGCTGCTCCACTTCTGACATGGTATCAGTTTTCAGGATTTGTGTTTCTGCTGTGTTTTCTTGCTGATTTCAGGACTGTTTTGTACCCCTGCTGATCAGACGACTGTTGTCGCAGCCAGGCGACCTGTTTTGGGGCTGTTTTCAGCCTGCGTTTTTTGCAGTTTTGCCATCGCCTGCTGCCTCTGCACCCTCTGCTGCCTACGCACCCTCTGCTGCCTGCGTTTTTCATCTACAGCTGCTGGCGACAGTTTTCTACCTGTTTTTCTCCAGTTTACAGCCTACGTTTTGCTGATTCAGCATCTCTCGTGGCTGGGTGGCTGTTCCTTCAAGCCGTTTTCTCTGTTTTTGGCAGTTTTTGACTGATTTTTTGACTTTCTGCAGCAGATTTTGTCTTCTATTGATCAGATTTTGGGTTATATTGCATGTGAACTCTCTTTTTCTGTAGTCTGTGCTTGTGTTTTGGCTGTGTTTCCTCTCTAAATTCCATCTCTTCTCTACTTCTCTTCTTATCCTCTCCATATGGCTCCTCCGTGCACTTCCCCTGATGCTAAGTTGCATGAGACATCCTTGAGATTACAGGGGCGGCTTCCAGCACATTATGAAGGTGAGGCTTATGTAGCTTCAGAGAGGGGTGACGGGAAGAAGAAGTCGAAGGCCCAGTGTTCCCACTATGGTAAGAAGGGACATTTGCGGAAGGACTGCAAGAAGTTAGCGGCTTCCAGGAAGAAGGAGCAGAAGACGAAGCGGGATGCTGACTCTACCGATGAGTCCTCTCCTTCATCAGACTTCGACTCCGATCCTCCGACCAAGGTGAAGTCCAAGGCGCGGAAGGGATCCTCTTCTTTGGATCGCGGGAAGGGCTTGGTGGCCCCTTCCTCGGCTGCTTTCTAGTGGTGGTGATGAGGTCATCCCTCACGACTCTCTTGTGCCAGAGAGGGAGTGTGAGCGGGTGTTCAAATGGGGCAGCCGCGCCTCATCTATATTTTTATACAGGTGCACAGGTTCCAGAGAGGGACGTTCTTGACGCATCGACTTCAGTCTGGTGGTATCAAATCCTGGAGCTGGGATTGACATCCAGGTTCATGATGAGCTGATCATCTGACAGAGAGCGGGAGGCTTTCGTCTGGAGCTCACATGAGGGGACACTTTGGCGGTCTGGCCAAAGGCGGGGACTCCATGATCACCTATGTTCAAGGGCATTTTTGACAAGATGGTCTTGTATGCTCCTGCGAGACATTGATGATGGACACAGAGACATGCTATGATCTTCTCTATTTTCAGGTGTTTGGTACGATCAACATCGACATCAGGTTCTCTCCGAGGCACCTTGGTGGTGGCTTGATCACCCACTGCTTGGGTATCCATGGTTCTACTTGGTGGTTCTATGTTGTATAGTTTCTGATCCCTTTTCATTGTACTATTGTATTGTATCAGATCACTCATGATCTGAGAGAGGGTGTTAGCAGAGTATTTGTCAACTCATGTGTGAGTCTGAGCTTGATCTGGGCTGGGCATTTTTTATTAGGTATTTTAGGTATTTTTCTGGTGTGGCATTTTATGCCAGTGGAGTATTTTATGCACCAGTCGGCCAGCATTAATGCTGTCCGACCAGCATTATTGCTCCCCACTTTTTCAGCCTATTTATACTCAGTGGCTCCTCCTCAGTCAGTCACTTCATTTCACCATCTACAGACTCTGTGGAGAGAGGAGCCAGTGCCAGTACCCACGCAGCCAGTGACTCACTATTGTATGCGACTGTCTCGTGTTCAAATATATGGATTCCATTTCCCGTGCATACATCTGAGTTCTCATCTGTATCGTGTTCTTTTCTTTTCTCTTTTTGTCTTGTGTTTCAGCAGTTTATTTCAGCACATGTTTATGCTTCCACCGCTGCTCCACTTCTAACACAGCTATGATATCCTCAGCCAGCCTACCATGATGCTCCATCTTGGTTTGTAAATCGTACCGATTGATCATCTACTGGATATAGACTGGAAACTCTTCCAAGTCGAGCTGGTCATTTTCATGATTGGAGCTTGGTCCTAACATGTGGTCAGTCTCTTGGTCCACTAGGTTGTCAATCAAACTGATCAACTCATGTAAGATTGAGTCCCTAATCATGTCAGTCTTCTCGCTCTACAAGAGGCTTGCTTTTGATACTTGGTAGCCTTGGCTGCACTCCTCTTGTCTTCTGCTCCAGCCATTGACAACCTCCTAGGCATTCTTGACCCCTTGGGGCAAGTGGCTGAACATTCCTTTAGCAAGATTGGCACTTCTCCCTCCGACATTGAGCTCTCGAATATGAACATCCTACTGTACACTATTTGTGGGCAGCAATTACAGCTTAGCTCAAGCTTTTGATCTAGCCCATAACCTCTAGAGCTTAGCCCTCAGGAGACCCCTCACCATTTTTATATCTTTCTTACCCGGATTGAAGATATGGAAATGAGCATGCATGGGCTTCTTGTGGGCAGCCATGAAAGCTCCATTTAAAGCTTTCCATCCTTGAAGTTCAAGCTCGGGAACAAGCACGGGAGCCCTCATCATCAATGGAAGCATTCAAATGTTGAAGTCTTCTTCCATGGGAATGCCCCAACCAACCGGGCTTGCTTGATGGAGCAAACGGGCATCATGATGAGCTATGCTTCAACCGTCTCCCCAAGCATTGAAGAGGTATGCCAATCTGATCTTAATCTCTCAAATTTATCCACTTGCTAAGCTTAATTCCCTTGTTGGAGAGATTAAGATTGCATAGGCTTAGTATTCAATCCCTCTTATATGCATCATAACTAATCCTGAATCAATTGTATTGGTTGACATTAACCCCCATCTTTGTCTTGTGTACCTTGGATAAGCCTCAAAGTGAGTAATAGTCTTTGTAAGTGGGTAAGTAGCAACC
Organism: Lygodium microphyllum; assembly: GCF_053477565.2. Classification (NCBI taxonomy): domain Eukaryota; kingdom Viridiplantae; phylum Streptophyta; class Polypodiopsida; order Schizaeales; family Lygodiaceae; genus Lygodium; species Lygodium microphyllum. The sequence goes on from NC_141151.1 coordinate 51,299,636, forward strand.
AATGAGTCACTGGATTGCTAAGGAAACCCCTATCCAAGCCTTTGTTCATTCCTTGTATCTCATGAAACGACCCAATGTTTCCTTTCCAATGCATCTCATGCTGATTGCTTAATAAAAATGCCTGCCATGTATACTCCGGTTAAGGAGAAAGGTCGATGCTAGGCGAGGTGGTAAGACAAAAGAGAGGTGACTCTCCTTTATCACTTAAGACCTTGAATGGGTACACAACTTGGTCCGGGGGAACCTTTGTCTACCTCTCAGTGTTTCGGAGCCCAACACTTGTATGCAAGTGCAAGTACTTTCCCGTGCTCACCACCTTCCTTGATGCAATGATCCCCCTTGGATACCCTTTCAATGCTAATGGCACCTATGTATGACTCTTGAAGTGCATGCATATAGAAGAGATGTATGGCAGTAAACTTCACTTATGCATTGATGACAGAGCAGATGGATATGCAATGATGCTTGGGAGGGTGCTCAGTATGCTCAGGATGCTATTCATGTTGTTGATTAGGTCTCTCAGCATATGGCTCATCCATATAATGTTTTTGCACTAAGAGACTGGCAACGTTTTTGGTCACAGTCAAGCAGGACAGTCATAAAGATCCTATTACAGAAAATTCTGTATTGTATCTGGGAGTAAGCCCTATGGTTCACCTCAAAGAGGGCTTCATCCCCTCCGGTTTGAATAAAAAATCTCCCCAATCAAAGCTACGGTTTGAAAGTTATGCCCATTTTTGTGCACTAGGGTTACTGTGGACAGGGTGCAGACCGTTGCAAGATAGACAGTAATTCCATTGCAGAAAATTCTGATCATTTTCTGTCACAAAGTTTAATAGCCCATCTTGAAGAGGACTTTGTCCCCTCCAATCTGAATCAAAAATCTCACCAATCGGAGTTTCCTACCAAAAGTTGTGTCCCATTTACTAACAGCAGGTCCTGTGGACTGCATCCAGATGGCTGGCTAAAAAGGAAAAAGTAAGGTCTATGAGGAACTCCAGAGGGAGATAAGAGACTCCAAGACCTCCATGAATGATGAACCAAGCTTGGCACAAGATTACCATGGTGATATGTAGGAGGAAATGCCCTATACGGATCCCTACAACTTGCTTAACCACACCCTGTGCCAACATGAGCTTCATCACATGGAATGATATAATGCCATGGTCACCAACCATTGCCAAATGATGTCCAAGTTTGATGAAGTGATTGAGCACATGGCCCTCTCAAACTCGAGGACTCAACGAACCTTGGAGTTACTCACTACTCTTGTTGCTTAGTTGGCTATAGCTTCATCCCAAGAGAAGGCAAATAACTCTAGTATGAGATAGGTGAACCCTCTCATGATGAGCCTCTATTGAGCTCCCCCATCAACCATGTAGCCAACACCCCACTGAGGCCCTCTCCTACCCTTGGGAGAAATTTCCCCACTCTCCCTAGGAGCCCCCATGCAACCTATATGAATCAGCCCCATCATGGACAGTATGGTACCAATGGCCAACTTGGCAATCATGGGCAACATGGCTATAATGGACAGCATGGAATAAATGCACCATATGGTATGTATGGACATCAAGGTATATATGGACATCATGGGATGTGTGGATAGCAAGGGTTTTATGGGCAGCATGGCCCTTATGATCTATGTGCCAAGATCATCCTCACTAAGTACAATGGGCAATCTCCCTCACCATTCGACTTGGAGGAATTGATGTCCAAGTTGGAGTCTTACTTCAATATCTATTCTTGCACTGATGATTTGGAAATAATCTTTGCTTCTCTCCACTTGGAAGGATTTGCCTACACATGGTGGCACTATATCAATTGAGAGAATCGTTAGTTCATTGACTGGGAAGATTTTAAAATGCATATGATCCAATTATTTGTGCCCCCTATGGAGGAGCGGTTGGCAAGAACGGTGGTACACTCTTGACCAACATAACCTCACTGTATGTGAGTACACAAATCAGTTTATGAACTTGACCATGTATGTGGAGAGCATTAGCGATGATACTAAATTGCACAATGACTAAGGTTCCTATTCATGAGGATAGGTCATAGCACGCCAGCCATTCAAAAAATTGAGCAGTGACTTCATTGGGCTAATCAATCTCATAGCAACAGTACTCCCAAGCCAAATACATCATTGTGGCAACATAATACCTTACAAAATGGGCCGAAGCTTGAGCCATGATAAAGAATGATGCTAGAACCAAGACTAAGTTCCTTTGGGAGCAAGTGATCTTAAGATTCAGTTGCCCCATCAAACTAGTTAGTGACCAAGGTACTCATTTCAGCAATGAAGTAATTGCCTACTTATTTTCCATCTTCTTGATCATCCATAGGAAATCTTCACCTTACTACTCTCAAGCTAACGGTTAGGCGGAGTCCACAAACATCTTAGATGCAATTTGGGAAAGTACGTGGAAAAGGTTCGACAAGCTGTTGACTACAAGAAGTGTACAAAGTTCCTACGAACCTTCAATGCTAATAGGAATCGCGACACTATAACAGTGTGACAAGGAGAAGAACCCTGCAAGGTTGAGGTGGAATTCAGCCCAGAAATGATGGAAAGAGCATTGTACCTAGTCAACAAGGTTAAGAGATGATCTAAAAGGGATGTCTACGACATGTTGGGGATGGAAAAAGCCCTAGTCCAGACCAATGACGGCATTAGCCTAGCCAATATCTAGCTTCCCAAAGTTAGGTTGCAAGCAAAGACAATCCACGCACTATTCTCTAGTCAAAGGTACAATGCCTTAATGAGCAGAATTGGAATTCCCTTGCTAGAAAGCCTTGCAGCCGAGTCCCTGGATGAAGTGAATTGGAATGGCTATGTGCAAAAACCATCAAAGATTCAGTAAAGGCACTAGCCACAGGTACAAGACTAGCGGGTGGGGAGTCTTCAACTCCCATAGCAGGGATGGCAATGAAGAAATCATCATCAAAAGCATCGATTATAGGGCTTGGCATGGTGCTAACCACTATAATCTAAGAGCCTATGGGAGAGGTGGAAGATGAAGAGGAAGTGGAGAAGACACTTGAAAGATCACCACCCTAGGAGCAAGAAAAATTGAGCGAAAGGACAGTGAGAGGACAGAGAACCAGAGATACCATGTGGCCAAGGAGGAGAGCCTAGGAGGCCAAAGAAAAAGACTCCTCAAAAGTAGTGGCAAGAAACCAGGGAGAGAATGACCAAGGAAGAAAAGGCTGAGTTGCAAAGAGTACAGGCAGAGTTGAGGAGGTCTGAGGAAGAGAGAAGGAGGAAAGTAGGAGCAGAGTGGCTGCCCTAATCTGGGACTCTTACACCTTATATACCCCGGTCAGTGTAACTGAGTGTCTAACCCCTAGTTTCTATGTATCCCGCTTGTTACACACTCAAGAATTCATGGCAAACCTTTCAAGCAAAAAAGAAGGGCGACAGGAAGAAAAAAGAAAAGGAGGGACGTCAAGAGGTGAAGGCAAGCAAGGAGAAAGGACAGAGAAGATTGATGACAGACTTCAACACCTTGTGTCGAGAAAGAAGATTCAACAGGGAGAGACATTGACACTAACATAGACTCGAAAGTGTTTATCTTAACGTACATAGCTCAACTAAATTGCCAAAAATAGCTTAACAATAGGACCAACCTGAAGAGCTAATTGTGAGACTGTAGCAGCTGCCTCCACTCTCGCTTGCCAAGCACAATGCTTATTTCTCTTAGGAGCATCCAAGCCTTCTGAGTATAAAAGCCCTTGTATCTTTCTAACACCACCTGCATGGTGTAAGCTAGAGTTTGCCATCACACCATTTCCGGAAACAGAAAGAATAGCAAACAATTACCAAACCTCTTACCTTGGCGTCCAGCCTGTCTTGCAATTTGAGATGGTAACAAATACCATTGAAACACTTTCTTCAATATTTTACTCTGCCTCCATGATTGTAATGACATAATAAGTTCTATTTCAGCCTGAGTTCTTCTTGTTGCATTTGATCTATATTGTGGCTTCTTTAGCATTCTGTTCTGCAAGGCTGTAACTTCAGGCGATACCCCAAAACTCCGCACTGGAGCATCTTCTTGACTACTGAACCACTTCCCTGAAAGAACAATGGGTCTGAGGCACGACTCCAGCTGCATCAAACAGCAGTGTTATATTTGAACACAAAATAAAACCTTCGAGAACTCAATGTGCAACTCTCAACACCAAAAGTCACAATCAAAATATATGCTTGCCTTCTAAAACATTGTTTGCAACTTAATAATGCAAACCAGTCAATTTTGAAGCTTGCATAGAGTAAGATAGGCAAGCAGCTTAGGGTAGTTACTTGCAGCAATGGAGCCTTCAAATCCTGGACACATTGTGCTTGTTGGACCTGTTTCTGCCAGGAAGTTCTGAACCCGACATCATCCCATAGACCCAATAGTAGGCTTTTTAAGCTCTCTTCCATGTACAATAGATAACCTGAAACAGAAGGAAGATGTCCCAGCCCACACTTAGTAGGGCTGATACCACCAGGGATGCGAAAAGCACCAGCTGCAAGAGCTTCAGCAGCATGGTTCAAAAGGCATCCTTTTTTTCTGACAGGATTGCTGCAAGAAAAGCACCATCCACACCTTTCTTTTGGTAGCTCCATCAGTTTCCTGTTGACACTTGGCCAGCAAAATTGAACAGGCACACTAGTGAACGCATCAAGTTGACTGGTCATAGGATTTGGCTTTAATTTCTTCTTGATGCTTTGATGGGCTAAACATGCTGCCGCTGTAGCAGCAGCATCACCTAGCACATAAAGATTAGTATACGAGTGAGCTTGTGACTCAGTAAGGCACTCTTCCTTTTCACCACCTCCACTAAACTGCCCAAAGATTGGTTGTCTTCCATCCCAGCATCCCTGTTCTCCCCCAAGACTTTTGTTGCTTACAAAGTCCGCCGAATTCATCATCTCTGGCGATTGATTTGATACTGAAGCAGTCTGTGCAGTAAAACCATCCAGGTTGTTGCATGCCTTGTTTACGCTTCTGCACTCATGCATCAAAGTAGTTTTGATGGAATCACAGAGCGGTCTCATCCCTTCCAACCAATCTAACAAGACAGGCAAGTCCTTTGAGCTATAATAATGAAATCTTGAACTGCCATATGACTCTGTCCTGTAAAGGAAAATGTCCGATCAACAATGTCAGAAGCCCTAAAAGTTAAAAGCAGGTAGCAGGTAAGCCTAGAAATACTTTCATGACATCACCACATTGCAATAAGCAGTTCTATAGGTGTATGAAGAAGGTACAAGATAGATGCTCACACCAAGACATATCCACAGGTTGCCAAAAACGAATGCCCACATGGGTCCACACCAAGAAGATCTGCTCCTCTTAAACCTGCAAATCTACTCTGCACTTTGCTTGCCCCACCTCCTGTACACTCTGGACAGAACCAATCACCAGGAGGCAAGGTACATTTTGAGATCCCAACACACCTCCCATGATAAGCAGCAGGACAGCCATCACAGCATATCAAGTTTCCATTCATGCCACACAGCATGCATTCGTCAGTATTTTCATCTCCTTCTATAACATTGCCCAACCCTACCCTCTCATCTTCCGTGGCCTCCAAAAGGGAGCCACTTTGCTTACAGCACAATCTACCGTTGACTGAATGCAAGAAGTCATCAGATTCAGAATCTTTTTGAACATCTGATAAATCTCGCATAGCAATGTCCAACCTAATCTCCTCAGCATCCATGACATGATCACAAAGAAAACTCAGGACAGCCAGCTTGGTTTCTGAAGCCACCTTGTAATAATCTATACTTAAAGGGAAAGTACACTCGTAATGCTTCTGAAAGCCATAAACAGCTAAGAACCCCATCAGATGTGTAGGCCATGTAACAAGATCCAGTAAACTCCAATCAGGATGCCTGCCAGATAACATAACCTGTGTCAGACTGACAGCAGCACAAGGAACACTGGTGTCAAAACGATTTTCTTCCACCAAAACCTGCTTTTTCCTGCTAAAGATTCCCCAATCCTGTAACATAATCTAGTACATATGTTAAATATGTGAAGAGGTACACATTTTACAATTAACTTGGAAATTAGGGAGCAAAACTACTCTCTGCCTGCTGAAGTAACAAATATGGCATATCCACTACCTCAAACAAGTTCGAGCAGGTTCACACCCCGCAGTTGACAACCTCTCTAGGTGTCTTCTTAATACTTGCAGAAGGCAAAAATGCAATGAGTCAAATAAAGCCGTGGGTGTTTCTGCACACAAAGCATCTTGGAATGCCTCCAGGCTAAAAGGGCTCAGGAATAGTGCTCGACTGAAAGATCTTAAAAAGCTGTATGTGACCAGACAATCAAGTGCTGAATCTTGCTTAACCAAGAGATCGTTGGAGGAAGGTGGCAGAGGTGGAAATGTAGGAAGTAACTTGTTAGAGGGCGACTGTATAATGCCAGATTCCTGTAGAACGGAGCTCTCTGAGGCAGGCAGCTCACCTACATCCTCAAAGGTTGATCCCAAGTTTTCATCCATGTGTACTTTGAGTTGCCTCGTGATATTATCTAATGGCTCATTCCTGGCCTCTTGTGGAGTATTAGCCTCGTCAGGTGGATTGCTTTCTAAGAAGGGTTCCCACTTTGTAGACGCACTAGAAAGTGGTTGGGCAATGCCAAATTCAACTACAATAGAGCTCTCGGAGGTATGCAACTCATCTCCCGGGTCAACATCCTTACTGGTTGAAGCCAAGTACATGTGTTCTTCAGCTTTCGTTATTAAGTCATCCTTCATTGTGGTACCTTCACAGGACCAATTCCCAGTTTCCCCACAGAGAACATTGGACTGTCCAGGTTGGTTGCTTTCTCTATCTGATGTATCTCTTCTTGGCCGTTTCAAAATCAAATTGTCCTTTGCAGAATTAAAATCTGTCTCTTCTGTAGATGGCCAGCTTGTGCCTGCCACTGTTTTAGGACCGGTCAATCCCAAAATTGCAGACGAGCCTCTCTTCACATCAGTGACACTAACAGTCCCACTATTACATACTCTCTCACTCTGTCGAGATCGTTTACTAGGACAAAGATGAACTGCCAGTCTGACATCTCTGTCACATTCACCTGAACTAAGCTCCACATTTTCAACATTGTGACTGGCAACGGGTAGTAAGCAATCATGTGTAGGAAGGGAGCAAGCAAATGCAGGGCTAGCAACAGGCTCCAGCTCCATTCTCGCTCGAGCCTCCATTAAGAACTGTTGTACTTCCAGTGGGTCCATATCCTCCCTGTCACCGTCGTCGTACAGGACCTTGTAAAACTCCCAGCTAGGGTTGTAGGAGATGATGGTACCTTCAAAGAAACCGAAACCAGGGAAGAACTTCCTTACGCGCTGGCCAACCAGCCTACCAGGTGAAGGAGAATCCTTGTTGTTGTTGCTGCTGCTGCTGTTGGTGGTGCGGCTATTGCTATTGTTAATGCTACTAAGGGCGCTGAAACTGCTAACACTCCGGTCTCCGCTGCCACGACCGCCGCCGCCTCTGCTGCTGCTCCTGTGTGTGTGCTTCGTGTCTCTGTGGTTCTCTGCGACCATTGTGCGGACTTGGATCGGGTCGAGAAGAGGAGCTCTGCAGACAACATTCAGCCAGGCTAGAAGGAAGTGAGAGTTCTCCTACAGGAACTGAAGGAACCCAACGGACACGGACAGGGAGACAGAGGAGACCTCTCTCTCCAGTCCCCTCCAGCCCCCTACTAACGAGATCCATTTGAATTGAATCAAATGGAAATAGAATTTCGTATCGAAGTACCTACACCTTTGCCAGATCTCGAGGCCCACGACCGGAGCAGCGGCGAAAGTAAATCTTAGGCCCCGGCCACGCGCAAGTCGATTCGGATTCAATGAGTCATGATAGTGGAAGCCAATGGTGTGTGGATGGGCGATTTGACTAGATCTTGAGGCCCATGACGCAAGTCGATTCGGGTTCAATAAGTCATGATAGTGGAAGGCAATGGTGTGTGGATGGGCAATTTGACTAGATCTTGAGGCCCATGACGCAAGCAATGGCACAAGTAGATTTTAGGCCCAGGCCACGCGCAAGTCAATTCGGGTTCAATGCGTCATGATAGTGGAAATCAATGGTGTGTGGATGGGCGATTTGATTGCAAAAAAATTCCTAAAAATGGAGGTACTATGTGAACCCTCTAAATTCCACCTTATATGGCACAACTAGATTGCATGTATAGGCCAGGGGTCTCTCTCCTTGCAGATCATTCTCTCTCCTACACCACAGACGACTCTCCTCATCGAATTATTCTCTCTCCCCTTGCAAAAGAGGATCCCACCAAAGTGTGAAGTGGCATAGGGTTGCTACACTCAGTCATTCTCTCTCCTCGATGTAGGTTGATAGACTTGCATATATATCAATCTACCTACATGAAAAACATTTTTAGAACCAAATAGATAAATGTTTAGCTCAAAACTTTAGAGAATTTTTAATCAAATTAGATGCATCTACCATTTTTATGGCCAATAATTTTGGAAAGCTTGAGGTATTAAAACCTTCTTCTTTAAATTTTGAAGGCCTTTTTGAAATTTTTACAATGATTTTACATCAAAACTAGGTTTGTTATGATTAGTAGAGGGATGTCGGTCATTAGCAAGACATGTAAGAAATGTGCAATTCAATAGAATTGATGACCCACCTTATGTAGATAACATTTGGAGAGAGAAAGCAAGGAAGAGGATAAAGGAGATGGTTTTCATGGTGAGTTACCAATTGGCTGGCATTGTGTGTCATACACTCTTTTGAGTGAAAAGTGAAAGGGTTGAGCAAGAGTGAGAGTACAAGTGAAGGCAAGAAGCTATGGAGGCTAGAGCAAAAAGAGAAAGCAAGACGGTATGTGGCAACTTCAATAATCAAAAATTTTAAACTACCTTCCCTTATTCTATTAGTAAGAATAAAGAATAAAGTGGCAATCATAGGCAGCCACCACCTACTATAGTGTAGAGGTGTGCGGGTAGTAAGTATAAGATAAATATAGGATGCTAGGGACAAGTGGCCTTCAACACCCAGCAACCTCCAACTTAAAGGCAAATGTGCCTAAGTGGGGAGAAAATAAGGAAAAACCAACAAAGTATAATGTGTATATATAAGTACAACTAGATGAGGAATAGACACCATCTCGTCCTACATCCATCATCTTCCTAAGGAAGTCGTAACTTTCAAGGGACTTTTAGTAAGCAAATTTGCAGGATTCTCATTTGTAGAGATATTGGTAAGCTTTATCTGCTTATCCTCAACCACCTATTTGATAAAGTAGTATCGAATCTCAATATGATTGGTCTTCACATGAAAGACCAGAATTGGATGGCACTCATACAGTCCAAATGCAATGTAAGAGTTATATCTGTGATATCAATGTCTGCAACCAATTATCCTAGCCATATGGCCTCCTTGCAAGCCTCAATGGCTACAATGTACTTAGCCTCAATCATAGACAAGGTAGTGCATTTCAGTATTCTAGACATCTAGGAAACAGTACCTCCAACAAAGTGAAGACATAGCCAAAGGTGGACTTCCTACTATCTAATTATCCTACATAATCTAAGTCTATGTAACCCATGACTCTAATATCCTAGATACCATAGTAAAGGCACAAGTCTACAATGCCCTCATGATATCTCATTATATCCTTTGTGGTGTCTAATGTCACCTGTTAAGTATCACCACATGATGAGCCATAGCCCCACTACAGATTGTATACTAGGTCTAGTGGCTACCATGGCATATATCAAGCTGCCCATTGTAGATACATGTCAAATTTTTGCCATCTTAGCCCTCTCATTATCTAATTGGGGATAATAAGCCTAACTCACCTTCACATGAGATGGTAAATGTGTTAACCAATTGACTGACCACTCTACATATGACACCGCTCAAGTACTTTATGAATGTACTCTTTTTATGATAAGTACAGCAATGCCTTAGAGCTATTGCACATAATGTGCATACCAAGTATGTGAGAGGCATCCCCTATGTCCTTTATCTCAAAGCTCTTCTTGAGTTGACTCGTCAAAGCATCCAACTCAATATGAGCACTCCTAGTAGCAACCAATATGTCATCAACATATGGTACCGAAATGATAAGGCTCCCATCACGCACGTTCTTTGTGTAAAGACACTAATCCATATGAGTGTGAGAATAACCCTATGAATACATAAAGGCATCAAACTTTTGATACCACTCCCTAGGTGCCTACTTGAGTCCATAAAGTCTATTCTTCGACTTGCACATTAGGTGCTCCTTGTCCTTTTCCATAAAGCCCTTAGGCTATTGCATATAGATATCTTTATGTGGTCCCCATGTAGGAAAGTCATGTGAACATCCATTGGTACAAGCTCAAATTCAAGTGTGTAACCAAGGCCAAAACCAAGTGGATGAGAGTCATCTTGACCACAAGGGAGAATATCTCATCAAAATCAACTCCATTTCCCTATTTAAAACCCTTAGCAACCAAACGTGCATTGTATGTTGGCTTAGGGAGACCAAGTGTGCTCTTCAACTTATACACCCACCTGCATGGCAATGTATATTTTCCACTAAGCAATGGAATCAAATCCTATACATGATTCTTATACATGAAATCCAACTCAATCTACATGGCCCTCTTTCTAGGAGTGAATATCACCTCTATGCATAGCTTCCATGTCTCACCAAAATTTCTCATCATGATATAATGCATAGAGGGCTCATAATGATCAGGAGGCACAAGGCTTTAGTAGAGCATCCTATCCTCTCTATCCAACATCATAATCTTGCAAAACAAGTGGATCCTAGGCCACTACATCATTCACTAGCTATAGGTTTTGTCTAACTAGGGTTGGCTATATTGTAACATGAGGCTCCTTCTTCAGAAAGATCACCCTATGCACCTCAACTAGCTCTGGTTTCTTATGCATTTTGCACTCATGAAAGACAACATTGTGGTTGCGGATAATCTTTCAAGCCTACGAATCCCAAAGGCGATAGCCCATCTCAACTACATCATCTTATCTAAGAAAGATGCACTTGATGGACTTTGGATCCAACTTATTACACTTATCTTTGGGAATATAGCAGAATGTCTCGCATTCGAAGATGCACAAATGATCATATGAGGAAGGTTTTCTAGATCATACCTCCTCCACAACTCTACCATCAATAGTTATGTAGCATAGGATCTATTAATCAAGTGAACACTAGTACTATTTGCCTCAACCCAAAATATATGTAGTAAGCATGCTTGACTAAGCATACTACAAACTCTTTCTTGAATAGTTTTATTTATATGTTATGCAACAACGGTGGGGTGTAAGGGGTAGTCAACGATCACAACTTTCTTGTATGCAAATACAACTTTCTTGTGTCCATGAGAAGCTCTGCAGGCCCTAGCTACCTTTCATTAATGAAGAAGAGAAAAAAACATTGTAAAACTAGAGATATGGAAGCATCGCAACTTGAGGTATAGACAAATCGAGAACTTGAGCTAAGGAGCTTGTGGAGTAGTGCTCTCTCAAAAAATATGTAGAAAATTTCGAAGAAAAGGTCGACCATCCAAAGTGCATAGAATTCTTCATTAGTTATGACTATAAGAGGCAAACATAAAAAGTTACTATGAATATAATAAATAAGGGTTTACATTGTTGAAAGATAAGCATAGGAACTCTCCTTACACTAGAGAGGATAAGGGTAGCTAGGTGTAAATGGGCTGGAGGACAAGGGAAACCCTAACCCAAACTCCTCTAGTGGCTATATAAATAGCCTAAAGTACACACTCAATGTAGAGGAGAGTGTACTAGTTGTACTGTGAGCAACTGACTAAACAAGATATTGTTCTTGTACTTAAGCTCTCTCTCTCCCTCTTGTGCACACTCTCTCATGCCTTCAACTCTGATTTGCAACATGGTATCAGAGCCATCTCTAATCCTTCAGCTTCCCTTAGCCTCTTTACACATCTAAGTGCACAAGAAGAACTCTTGCCATCTCAATTACCTTCCTTTCCACCATAGCCAGCCAGACCCCTTGACCTTGAAGGAGTTGGTGTGTGCAGTAGAAGTAGTTTCAGCTCCTAATTTCTTCTAGAAATCTTCTTCTTAGCTCAGACCAATTCAGTCTAGCACATCAAAGGCTGGGATTAGGCGACATGGTGGGTAGCATTGTCAAAAATGCAAAAACAGGCACAGATTTGCAGGCGTGATATTACGAGCTGCTATGCGTGCTAAGGAGGGTGCAATCACTGGGGCCACCATAGGGCTTTCATAGCCCCCCTAGTGGGCCATCTCACCCTAAGAGGGTTTTGAGAAATTCCATCTCTGTTAGCTGCTATTAGCCAAACCCTAACTATGGGTCTCTAGCAACCATAGCCATGAAGCTTCAAGCTTCTTCAATCTTCAAAATTTTTCAATGTTTCATCATTAACAGTGATTTTAATCACTGATTCAACTCTTCCAGAGTCAATTACTAATCTGGGAACTTCATTTCAGAGGTCCTTTTACTTGGAAGGTCATCATCAAGCTCATCAAGACTAACATCTACCATCTCTAGCAACATAAACTACAAATGAGTGCTTGTAAGCACTAAGGCACATTGCTCAATCATTATTGTTGTTGGTACTTACACAATCTGAATGTTTTCATCAGCAAATTAGAACAATTGAGTGCTTTACTTCATGTTGTAAGGCTATGTGTACAATTATAAATACATAGACCATCCTATCCTAAACTTGTATTGCATATCATGTGTGGCTTTTTCAAGTACACTAGTCAATGAAATCAGAGGGATAAGTGTCATTGTACTTTCCTCTGAGTCATAAACAACAAGCATTGAAGTCATAGACCATCCTTGTCCAACACAAGGTTCATCCACTAAGCCATACGACAAGGAGGAGCCCGAAGTCTAGTCTAGGTTCACATCATTGAAGCCTAAAAAGACCATTAAACATTGGAAGAAGATTGCACATAAGAAAGGACCACCAAAGTCATATTTTGAAATATTACATATGTATGATTTTCAGACTTTCTCCTCATTACAACTCTGATATCAATTGTTTGATTTGCTTCTGCATTCATTGGCAAGGTTGTAAGGGACTAGACACTGCCCTTGTTCTAACAAGTGGTAAGACCTTCCCAATGGCCACAACATATGCTGATGTTCGTCCTCAAATTTGGAAATTTAATGGAAAAGATTTCCATCCTTTGCAAGTCTTGGTCGAATACAAAATGATGGAAAGAGGATACATGCCCTTCATAAAAGGGACCAAAGTAATTGACCCATCCAATCCCCTTGATGTAGAAGATGATGAACGGGCTCAGGCCATCATCATGCTTCATTTAGATGAATCTTTAATTCATCACATTGACCAACTCTCAACTGCAAAAGAAAAGTGGGATGAGCTCGAAAGGCTCTACGGTGCTTCAAGGAAGAACTCTAAGATATTTCTCAAGATTGAGTTTTTTAGCTTGGAATATAAGCAGGGAGAAGATCTAAGCAAGTTCATTTCACATATGAAGGGGCTTATGGCACAGCTTGCCTCCGTTCAAGCACCCATCCATGATGAAGATGCCATTGCCATCCTGCTAAAGTCTGTGAAGAAGGCTTTTCCAACCCTTGTGACTACCCT